>NC_092373.1:207557485-207857485 GCF_030028105.1 Mobula birostris
ACATTAGTCTCTATCAAACCCACCCAACCCGTCACCCCAATCCCTCACACCCCATCCTTCCGACATCAGTCTCTATCAAACCCGCCCGAACCCGTCACCTCAATGCCTCCCTCACCACCGTTCTGACATCAGTGTTGATCAAACCCTCCCCAACCCGTCACCTCAATCCCTCCCTCACCATCCTTCCGACATAAGTGTCTATCAAACCCTGCCAAACCCGTCACCTCAATCCCTCCCTCACCGTCCTCCGACATCAGTCTCTATCAAACCATCCCAAACCCGTCACCTCAATCCCTCCTTCCCCATCGTTCTGACATCAGATCTATCAAACCCTAGCAAACCCGACACCTCAATCCCTCCCTCACCATCCACCCGATATCCGTCTCTCTCAAACCCTCCCAAACCCGTCACCTCAACGCCTCCGTCACCATTCTTCCGACATCAGTCTCTGTCTAACCCTCCCAAACCCGTCACCTAAATCCGTTCTTCACCATCCTTCCGACATCAGTCTCTGTCAAACCCTCCCAAACCCGTCACCTCAATCCCTTCTTCACCATGCTTACCACATCAGTCTCTATGAAACCCTCCCAAACCCGTCACCCCAATCCCTCCCACCCCATCCTTCCGACATCAGTCTCTGTCAAACCCTCCCAAACCTGTCACCTCAATCCCTCCCACCCTATCCCTCCGACATCAGTCTCTATCAAACACTCGCAAACCCGTCACCTCAATCCCTCCCTCACCATCCTTCCGACATGAGTCTCTATCAAACCCTCCCAAACCCGTCATCGCCATCTCTCCCTCATCATCCTTCCGACGTCAGTCTCCATCAAACCCTCCCAAACCCGTAACCTCAATCCCACCCTCACCATCCTTCCGACATCAGTCTATGTGAAACCCTCCCAAACTCGTCACCTCAATCCCTTCTTTACCATGCTTACGACATCAGTCTCTCTCAAACCCACCCATACCTGTCACCTCAATCCCTCACACCCCATCCTCCCGACATCAGTCTCTATCAAACTGTCCCAAACCCATCACCTCAATCCCTTCCTCACCATCCTTCCGACATCAGTCCCTATCAAACCCTCCAAAACCCGTCACCTCAATCCCTCCCACCCCATCCTTCCGACATCAGTCTCTATCAAACCCTCCCATACCCGTCACCTCACTCCCTCCTGTCCCATCCTTCCGACATCAGTCTCCATCATACCCTCCCAAACCCGTCACCTCAATCCCTTCCTCACCATCCTTCCGACATCAGTCCCTATCAAACCCTCCCAAACTCGTCACCTCAATCCCTCACACCCCATCCTCCCGACATCAGTCTCTATCAAACCCTCCCAAAGCCGTCACCTCAATGACTCCCTCACCATCCTTCTGACATCAGTCTTTATCAAACCGACCCAAACCCGTCACCTCAATCCATCCCACCCCATCCTTCCGACATCAGTCTCTATGAAACCCTCCCAAACCCGTCACCTCAATGTCTCCCTCACCATCCTTCCGACATCAGTCTCTATCAAACCCACCCAAGCCCGTCACCTCAATCCATCCCACCCCATCCTTCCGACATCAGTCTCTGTTAAACACTCCCAAACCCGTCACCCGAATCCCTGACACCCCATCCTTCCAACATCAGTCTCTATCAAACCCTCCCAAGCCCGTCACCTCAATCCCTCACCATCCTTCCGACATCAGTGTCTAGCAAACCCACCCAAACCCGTCACCTCAATCCCTCCCATCCTATCCTTCCGATATCAGTCACTATCAAACACACCCATACCCATCACCTCACTCCCTCCTGTCCCCTTCCTTCTGACATCAGTCTCTATCAAACCCTCCCAAACCCGTCACCTGAATCCCTCCCTCACCATCGTTCCGACATCTGTCTCTATCAAACCCACGCAAACCCGTCACCTCAAGCCTTCCCTCCCCATCCTTCCGACATCAGTCTGTATCAAACTCTCCCAAACCCGTTACAGCATTCGCTCCCTCACCATCCTTCCGACATCCGTTTCTGTGAAACCCTCCCAAACCCGTCACCTCAATCCCTCACACCCCATCCTCCCGACATCAGTCTCTATCAAACCCTCCCAAACCCATCACTTCAATGACTCCCTCACCATCCTTCCGACATCAGTCTCTATCAAACTCACCCAAACCCGTCACCTCAATCCATCCCACCCCATCCTTCCGACATCAGTCTCTGTTAAACACTCCCAAACCCGTCACCCGAATCCCTGACACCCCATCCTTCCAACATTAGTCTCTATCAAACCCTCGCAAGCCTGTCACCTCAATCCCTCACCATCCTTCCGACATCAGTCTCCAGCAAACCCGCCCAAACCTGTAACCTCAATCCCTCCCATCCCATCCCATCCTTCGGATATCAGTCACTATCAAACACACCCATACCCGTCACCTCACTCCCTCCTGTCCCCTTCCTTCTGACATCAGTCTCTATCAAACCCACGCAAACCCGTCACCTCAAGCCCTCCCTCCCATTCTTCCGACATCAGTCTCTATCAAACCCTCCCAAACCCGTCACCTCATTCCCTCCTTCCCTATTCTTCTGACATCAGATCTATCAAACCCTCCCAAACCCGTCAACTCAATCCCTTCCTCACCATCCTTCCGACATCAGTCTGTATCAAACCCACCCAAACCCGTCACCTCAATCCCTCCTCCCCAATCCTTCTGACATCAGATCTATCAAACCCTCCCAAACCCGTCACCCCAATCCCTCCCACCCCATCCATCCGACATCAGTCTCTATCAAACCCTACCAAACCCGTCACTCCAATCCTTCACACCCCGTCCTTCCGACATCAGTCTGTATCAAACCCTCCCAAACCCGTCACCTCAATCCCTCCCTTACCATCGTTCCGACATCAGTCACTATCAAACCCGCCCAAACCCGTCACCTCAATCCCTCCCTCACCATCCTTCTGACATTAGTCTCTATCAAACCCAGCCAACCCGTCACCCCAATCCCTGACACCCCATCCTTCTGACATCAGTCTCTATCAAACCCGCCCGAACCCGTCACCTCAATGCCTCCCTCACCACCCTTCTGACATCAGTGTCTATCAAACCCTCCCAAACCCGTCAGCTCAATCCCTCCCTCACCGTCCTCCGACATCAGTCTCCATCAAACCGTCCCAAACCCGTCACCTCAATCCCTCCTTCCACATCGTTCTGACATCAGATCTATCAAACCCTAGCAAACCCGTCACCTCAATCCCTCCCTCACCATCCACCCGATATCCGTCTCTATCAAACCCTCCCAAACCCGTCACCTCAACGCCTCCCTCACCATTCTTCCGACATCAGTCTCTGTCAAACCCTCCCAAACCCGTCACCTCAATCTGTTCTTCACCATCCTTCCGACATCAGTCTCTGTCAAACCCTCCCAAACCCGTCATCTCAATCTCTCCCTCATCATCGTTCCGACATCAGTCTCTGTTAAACCATCCCAAACCCGTCACCTCAATCCCTCACTGACCATCCTTCCGACATCAGTCTCTATCAAACCCTCCTAAACCAATCACCTCAATCCCTCCCACCGCATCCTTCTGACATCAGTCTCTATCAATCCCTCCCAAACCCGTCACCACAATCCCTGCATCACCATCCTCCTGAACTCAGTCTGTATCAAACACTCGGAAACCTGTCACCTCAATCCCTCCCTGACCATCCTTCCGACATCAGTCTCTATCAAACCCACCCAAACCCATCACCTGAATCCATCCCACCCCATCCTTCCAACATCAGTCTCTATCAAACCCTCCCAAACCCGTCACCTCAATCCCTCCTTCACCATCCTTCCAACATCAGTCTCTGTCAAACACTCCCAAACCGGTCACCCGAATCCCTGACACCCCATCCTTCCGACAAAAGTCTCAATCAAACCCTCCCAACCCATCACCTCAATCCCTCACCATCCTTCCGACATCAGTCTCTATCAAACCCACCGAAACCCCTCACCTCAATCCCTCCCATCCCATCCTTCCGATTTCAGTCACTATCAAACCCACCCATACCAGTCACCTCACTCCCTCCTGTCCCATCCTTCCGACATCAGTCTCTATCAAACCCTCCCAAACCCGTCACCTCAATCCCTCCCTCATCATCCTTCCGACATCAGTCTCTACCAAACCCACGCAAACCCGTCACCTCAATCCCTCCCTCCCCATCCTTCCGACATCAGTCTATGTCAAACCCTCCCAACCCGTCACCTCAATCCCTTCTTTACCATGCTTACGACATCAGTCTCTATCAAACCCTCTCAAACCCGTCACCTCAATCCCTCACCATCCTTCCGACATCAGTCTCTATCAAACCCTACCAAACCCGTCACCTCAATCCCTCCTTCCCCATCCTTCTGACATCAGATCTATCAAACCCTAGGAAATCCGTTACCTCAATCCCTCACACCCCATCCTTCCGATATCAGTCTCTATCAAACCCTACCAAACCCGTCACCTCTATCCTCCCTCACCATCCTTCCGACATCAGTCTCTATCAAACCCTCCCAAACCTGTCACCTCAATCCTTCACACCCCATTCTCCCGACATCAGTCTCTATCAAACCGTCCCAAACCCCTCACCTCAATCCCTCCTTCCCCATCCTTCTGACATCAGATCTATCATACCCAGGCAAACCCGTCACCTCAATCCCTCCCTCACCATCCACCGACATCAGTCTCTATCAAACCCACCCAAACCCGTCACCTCAATGCCTCCCTCACCATCCTTCCGACATCAGTCTCTATCAAACCCTCCCAAACCCGTCACCTCAATCCCTTCTTCACCATGCTTACCACATCAGTCTCTATCAAACCCTCCCAAACCCGTCACCTCAATCCCTTCTTCACCATGCTTACCACATCAGTCTCTATCAAACCTTCCCAAACCCGTCACCTCAATCCCTCACCATCCTTCCGACATCAGTCTCTCTCAAACCCTCCCAAACCCGTCATCTCAATCCCTTCCTCACCATCCTTCCGACATCAGTCCCTATCAAACCCTCCAAAACCCGTCACCTCAATCCCTCACTCCCCATCATTCCGACATCAGTCTCTGTCAAACCCTCCCAAACCTGTCACCTCAATCCCTCCCCCCCTATCCCTCCGACATCAGTCTCTATCAAACACTCGCAAACCCGTCACCTCAATCCCTCCCTGACCATCCTTCCGAAATCAGTCTCTATCAAACCCTCCCAAACCCGTCATCTCAATCCTTCCCTCACCATCCTTCCGACATCAGTCTCTATCAAACCCTCCCAAACCCGTCACCTCAATCCTTCCCTCACCATCCTTCCGACACCAGTCTCTATCAAACCCACCCAAACCCATCACCTCAATCCATCCCACCCCATCCTTCCAACATCAGTCTCTATCAAACCCTCCCAAACCCGTCACCTCAATCCCTCCTTCACCATCCTTCTGACATCAGTCTCTGTCAAACACTCCCAAACCGGTCACCCGAATCCCTGACACCCCATCCTTCCGACAAAAGTCTCTATCAAACCCTCCCAACCCATCACCTCAATCCCTCACCATCCTTCCGACATCAGTCTCTATCAAACCCACCGAAACCCCTCACCTCAATCCCTCCCATCCCATCCTTCCGATTTCAGTCACTATCAAACCCACCCATACCCGTCACCTCACTCCCTCCTGTCCCATCATTCCGACATCAGTCTCTATCAAACCCTCCCAAACCCGTCACCTCAATCCCTCCCTCACCATCCACCGACATCAGTCTGTATCAAACCCACCCAAACCCGTCACCTTAATGCCTCCCTCACCATCCTTCCGATATCAGTCTCTATCAAACCCTCCCATACCCGTCACCTCAATCCCTTCTTCACCATGCTTACCACATCAGTCTCTATCAAACCCTCCCAAACCCGTCACCCCAATCCCTCCCACCCCATTCTTCCGACACCAGTCTCTATCAAACCTTCCCAAACCCGTCACCTCAATCCCTCACCATCCTTCCGACATCAGTCTCTCTCAAACTCTCCCAAACCCGTCATCTCAATCCCTGACACCCCATCCTTCCGACATCAGTCTCTCTCAAACCCACCCATACCCGTCACCTCAATCCCTCACACGCCATCCTCCCGACATCAGTCCCTATCAAACTGTCCCAAACCCGTCACCTCAATCCCTTCCTCACCATCCTTCCGACATCAGTCCCTATCAAACCCTCCAAAACCCGTCACCTCAATCCCTCACACCGCATCCTTCCGACATCAGTCTCTATCAAACCCTCCCAAACCCGTCACATCAATCCCTCCCTGACCATCCTTCCGACATCAGTCTCTATCAAACCCTCCCAAACCCGTCACCTCAATGACTCCCTCACCATCCTTCCGACATCAGTCTCTATCAAACCCACCCAAACCCGTCACCTCAATCCATCCCGCCCCATCCTTCCGACATCAGTCTCTGTTAAACACTCCCAAACCCGTCACCCGAATCCCTGACACCCCATCCTTCCAACATCAGTCTCCAGCAAACCCACCCAAACCCGTCACCTCAATCCCTCCCATCCCATCCCATCCTTCCGATATCAGTCACTATCAAACACACCCATACCCGTCACCTCACTCCCTCCCTCACCATCGTTCCGACATCTGTCTCTATCAAACCCACGCAAACCCGTCACCTCAAGCCCTCCCTCCCGCCCTTCCGACATCAGTCTCTATCAAACCCTCCCAAACCCGTCACCTCAATCCCTCCTTCCCTATTCTTCTGACATCAGATCTATCAAACCCTCCCAAACCCGTCAACTCAATCCCTTCCTTACCATCATTCCGACATCAGTCTGTATCAAACCCACCCAAACCCGTCACCTCAATCCCTCCTCCCCAATCCTTCTGACATCAGATCTATTAAACCCTCCCAAACCCGTCACCCCAATCCCTCCCTTACCATCGTTCCGACATCAGTCACTATCAAACCCGCCCAAACCCGTCACCTCAATCCCTCCTCCCCAATCCTTCTGACATCAGATCTATTAAACCCTCCCAAACCCGTCACCTCAATCCCTCCCTCACCGTCCTCCGACATCAGTCTCTATCAAACCATCCCAAACCCGTCACCTCAATCCCTCCTTCCCCATCGTTCTGACATCAGATCTATCAAACCCTAGCAAACCCGACACCTCAATCCCTCCCTCACCATCCACCCGATATCCGTCTCTCTCAAACCCTCCCAAACCCGTCACCTCAACGCCTCCGTCAACATTCTTCCGACATCAGTCTCTGTCTAACCCTCCCAAACCTGTCACCTCACTCCCTCCCTCACGATCGTTCCGACATCTGTCTCTATCAAACCCACGCAAACCCGTCACCTCAAGCCCTCCCTCCCATCCTTCCGACATCAGTCTCTATCTAATCCTCCCAAACCCGTCACCTCAATCCCTCCTTCCCTATTCTTCTGACATCAGATCTATTAAACCCTCCCAAACCCGTCAACTGAATCCCTTCCTCACCATCCTTCCGACATCAGTCTGTATCAAACCCACCCAAACCCGTCACCTCAATCCCTCCTCCCCAATCCTTCTGACATCAGATCTATTAAACCCTCCCAAACCCGTCACCCCAATCCCTCCCACCCCATCCATCCGACATCAGTCTCTATCAAACCCTACCAAACCCGTCACCCCAATCCCTCACACCCCGTCCTTCCGACATCAGTCTCTATCAAACCCTCCCAAACCCGTCACCTCAATCCCTCCCTTACCATCGTTCCGACATCAGTCACTATCAAACCCTCCCAAACCCGTCACCTCAATCCCTCCGTCACCATCCTTCCGACATCAGTCTCTATCAAACCCTCCCAAACCCGTCACCTCAATCCCTCCTTCCCTATTCTTCTGACATCAGATCTATCAAACCCTCCCAAACCCGTCAACTCAATCCCTTCCTTACCATCCTTCCGACATCAGTCTGTATCAAACCCACCCAAAACCGTCACCTCAATCCCTCCTCCCCAATCCTTCTGACATCAGATCTATTAAACCCTCCCAAACCCGTCACCCCAATCCCTCCCTTACCATCGTTCCGACATCAGTCACTATCAAACCTGCCCAAACCCGTCACCTCAATCCCTCCTCCCCAAACCTTCTGACATCAGATCTATTAAACCCTCCCAAACCCGTCACCTCAATCCCTCCCTTACCATCGTTCCGACATCAGTCTCCAGCAAACCCACCCAAACCCGTCACCTCAATCCCTCCCATCCCATCCCATCCTTCCGATATCAGTCACTATCAAACACACCCATACCCGTCACCTCACTCCCTGTCTCACCATCGTTCCGACATCTGTCTCTATCAAACCCACGCAAACCCGTCACCTCAAGCCCTCCCTCCCATCCTTCCGACATCAGTCTGTATCAAACCCACCCAAACCCGTCACCTCAATCCCTCCTCCCCAATCCTTCTGACATCAGATCTATTAAACCCTCCCAAACCCGTCACCCCAATCCCTCCCACCCCATCCATCCGACATCAGTCTCTATCAAACCCTACCAAACCCGTCACCCCAATCCCTCACACCTGGTCCTTCCGACATCAGTCTCTATCAAACCCTCCCAAACCCGTCACCTCAATCCCTCCCTTACCATCGTTCCGACATCAGTCACTATCAAACCCTCCCAAACCCGTCACCTCAATCCCTCCGTCACCATCCTTCCGACATCAGTCTCTGTCAAACCTTCCCAAACCTGTCACCTCAATCCCTCCCACCCTATCCCTCCGACATCAGTCTCTATCAAACACTCGCAAACCCGTCACCTCAATCCCTCCCTCACCATCCTTCCGACATCAGTCTCTATCAAACCCTCCCAAACCCGTCATCTCAATCTCTCCCTCATCATCCTTCCGACATCAGTCTCTGTTAAACCCTCCCAAACCCGTCACCTGAATCCCTCCCTGACCTTCCTTCCGACATCAGTCTCTATCAAACCCTCCCAAACCCGTAACTTCAATCCCACCCTCACCATCCTTCCGACATCAGTCTATGTCAAACCCTCCCAAACCCGTCACCTCAATCTCTTCTTTACCATGCTTACGACATCAGTCTCTATCAAACCCTCCCAAACCCGTCACCTCAATTCCTCACCATCCTTCCGACATCAGTCTCTATCAAACCCTCCCAAACCTGTCACCTCAATCCCGCACACCCCATCCTCCCGACATCAGTCTCTATCAAACCGTCCCAAACCCGTCACCTCAATCCCTCCTTCCCCATCCTTCTGACATCAGATCTATCAAACCCTAGCAAACCCGTCACCTCAATCGCTCCCTCACCATCCACCGACATCAGTCTCTATCAAACCCTCCCAAACCCGTCACCTCAATGCCTCCCTCACCATCCTTCCGACATCAGTCTCTATCAAACCCTCCCAAACCCGTCACCTCAATCCCTTCTTCACCATGCTTACCACAACAGTCTCTATCAAACCCTCCCAAACCCGTCACCTCAATCCCTCCATCACCATCGTCCTGAGCTCAGTCTGTATCAAACCCTCCCAAACCCGTCACCTCAATCCCTCCCACCACATCCGTCCGACATCAGTATCTATCAAACACTCGCAATCCCGTCACCTCAATCCCTCCCTCACCATCCTTACGACATCAGTCTCTATCAAACCCTCCCAAACCCGTCATCTCAATCTCTCCCTCATCATCCTTCCAACATCAGTCTCTGTTAAACCCTCCCAAACCCGTCACCTCAATCCCTCCCTCCCCATCCTTCCGACATCAGTCTCTATCAAACTCTCCCAAACCCGTCACCCAAATCCCTCACCCCCCATCATTCCGACATTAGTCTCTATCAAACCCTCCCAAGCCCGTCACCTCAATCCCTCACCATCCTTCCGACATCAGTCTCCAGCAAACCCACCCAAACCCGTCACCTCACTCCCTCCCTCACCATCGTTCCGACATCTGTCTCTATCAAACCCACGCAAACCCGTCACCTCAAGCCCTCCCTCCCATCCTTCCGACATCAGTCTCTATCAAACCCTCCCAAACCTGTCACCTCAATCCCTCCTTCCCTATTCTTCTGACATCAGATCTATCAAACCCTCCCAAACCCGTCAACTCAATCCCTTCCTTACCATCCTTCCGACATCAGTCTGTATCAAACCCACCTAAAACCGTCACCTCAATCCCTCCTCCCCAATCCTTCTGACATCAGATCTATTAAACCCTCCCAAACCCGTCACCCCAATCCCTCCCTTACCATCGTTCCGACATCAGTCACTATCAAACCTGCCCAAACCCGTCACCTCAATCCCTCCTCCCCAAACCTTCTGACATCAGATCTATTAAACCCTCCCAAACCCGTCACCTCAATCCCTCCCTTACCATCGTTCCGACATCAGTCACTATCAAACCCGCCCAAACCCGTCACCTCAATCCCTCCCTCACCATCCTTCCGACATTAGTCTCTATCAAACCCACCCAACCCGTCACCCCAATCCCTCACACCCCATCCTTCCGACATCAGTCTCTATCAAACCCGCCCGAACCCGTCACCTCAATCCCTCCCTCACCATCCTTCCGACATCAGTGTCTATCAAACCCTCCCAAACCCGTCACCTCAATCCCTCCTTCCCCATTGTTCTGACATCAGATCTATCAAACCCTAGCAAACCCGACACCTCAATCCCTCCCTCACCATCCACCCGCTATCCGTCTCTATCAAACCCTCCCAAACCCGTCACCTCAACGCCTCCCTCACCATTCTTCCGACATCAGTCTCTGTCAAACCCTCCCAAACCCGTCACCTCAATCCCTTCTTCACCATGCTTACCACATCAGTCTCTATGAAACCCTCCCAAACCTGTCACCCCAATCCCTCCCACCCCATCCTTCCGACATCAGTCTCTGTCAAACCCTCCCAAACCTGTCACCTCAATCCCTCCCACCCTATCCCTCCCACCCTATCCCTCCGACATCAGTCTCTATCAAACACTTGCAAACCCGTCACCTCAATCCCTCCCTCACCATCCTTCCGACATCAGTCTCTGTTAAACCCTCCCAAACCCGTCACCTCAATCCCTCCCTGACCATCCTTCCGACATCAGTCTCTATCAAACCCTCCCAAACCCGTAACCTCAATCCCACCCTCACCTTCCTTCCGACATCAGTCTATGTCAAACCCTCCCAAACCCGTCACCTCAATCCCTTCTTTACCATGCTTACAACATCAGTCTCTCTCAAACCCACCCATGCCCGTCACCTCAATCCCTCACACCCCATCCTCCCGACTGTCCCAAACTGTCTATCAAACTGTCCCAAACCCGTCACCTCAATCCCTTCCTCACCATCCTTCCGACATCAGTCCCTATCAAACCCTCCAAAACCCGTCACCTCAATCCCTCACACCGCATCCTTCCGACATCAGTCTCTATCAAACCCTCCCAAACCCGTCACATCAATCCCTCCCTGACCATCCTTCCGACATCAGTCTCTATCAAACCCTCCTAAACCCATCACCTCAATCCCTCCCACCCCATCCTTCCGACATCAGTCTCTATCAAACCCTCCCAAACCCGTCACCTCAATCCCTCCATCACCATCGTCCTGAGCTCAGTCTGTATCAAACCCTCCCAAACCCGTCACCTCAATCCCTCCCACCACATCCGTCCGACATCAGTATCTATCAAACACTCGCAATCCTGTCACCTCAATCCCTCCCTCACCATCCTTACGACATCAGTCTCTATCAAACCCTCCCAAACCCGTCATCCCAATCTCTCCCTCATCATCCTTCCAACATCAGTCTCAGTTAAACCCTCCCAAACCCGTCACCTCAATCCCTCCCTCCCCATCCTTCCGACATCAGTCTCTATCAAACTCTCCCAAACCCGTCACCCAAATCCCTCACCCCCCATCATTCCGACATTAGTCTCTATCAAACCCTCCCAAACCCTTCACCTCAATCCCTCACCCCCCCACCATTCCGACATCAGTCTCTATCACACCCTCTCAAACCCGTCACCTCAATCCCTCCCTCACCATCCTTCCGACATCAGTCTCCATCAAACCCTCCCAAACCCGTCACTTCAATGACTCCCTCACCATCCTTCCGACATCAGTCTCTATCAAACCCACCCAAACCCGTCACCTCAATCCATCCCACCCCATCCTTCCTACATCAGTCTCTATCAAACCCACCCAAACCCGTCACCTCAATCCATCCCACCCCATCCTTCCGACATCAGTCTCTATGAAACCCTCCCAAACCCGTCACCTCAATGACTCCCTCACCATCCTTCCGACATCAGTCTCTATCAAACCCCACCCAAACCCGTCACCTCAATCCATCCCACCCCATCCTTCCGACATCAGTCTCTGTTAAACACTCCCAAACCCGTCACCCGAATCCCTGACACCCCATCCTTCCAACATCAGTCTCTATCAAACCCTCCCAAGCCCGTCACCTCAATCCCTCACCATCCTGCCGACATCAGTCTCCAGCAAACCCACCCAAACCCGTCACCTCAATCCCTCCCATCTCATCCCATCCTTCCGATATCAGTCACTATCAAACACACCCATACCCGTCACCTTACTCCCTCCCTCACCATCGTTCCGACATCTGTCTCTATCAAACCCACGCAAACCCGTCACCTCAAGCCCTCCCACCCATCCTTCCGACATCAGTCTCTATCAAACCCTCCCAAACCCGTCACCTCAATCCCTCCTCCCCAATCCTTCTGACATCTGATCTATTAAACCCTCCCAAACCCGTCACCCCAATCCCTCCCACCCCATCCATCCGACATCAGTCTCTATCAAACCCTACCAAACCCGTCACCCCAATCCCTCACACCCCGTCCTTCCGACATCAGTCTGTATCAAACCCTCCCAAACCCGTCATCTCAATCTCTCCCTCATCATCCTTCCGACATCAGTCTCTATCAAACCCTCCCAAACCCGTCATCTCAATCTCTCCCTCATCATCCTTCCGACATCAGTCTCTGTTAAACCCTCCCAAACCCGTCACCTCAATTCCTCACCATCCTTCCAACATCAGTCTCTATCAAACCCTACCTAACCCGTCACCTCAATCCCTCCTTCCCCATCCTTCTGACATCTGATCTATCAAACCCTAGGAAATC
Source organism: Mobula birostris (assembly GCF_030028105.1). Lineage (NCBI taxonomy): Eukaryota > Metazoa > Chordata > Chondrichthyes > Myliobatiformes > Myliobatidae > Mobula > Mobula birostris. The sequence goes on from NC_092373.1 coordinate 207,570,640, forward strand.
CGTCACCTCAATCCCTCACACCCCATCCTTCCGACATCAGTCTCTATCAAACCCTACCAAACCCGTCACCTCTATCCCTCCCTCACCATCGTTCCGACATCTGTCTCTATCAAACCCACGCAAACCCGTCACCTCAAGCCCTCCCACCCATCCTTCCGACATCAGTCTCTATCAAACCCTCCCAAACCCGTCACCTCAATCCCTCCTCCCCAATCCTTCTGACATCAGATCTATTAAACCCTCCCAAACCCGTCACCCCAATCCCTCCCACCTCATCCATCCGACATCAGTCTCTATCAAACCCTACCAAACCCGTCACCCCAATCCCTCACACCCCGTCCTTCCGACATCAGTCTGTATCAAACCCTCCCAAACCCGTCACCTCAATCCCTCCCTTACCATCGTTCCGACATCAGTCACTATCAAACCCGCCCAAACCCGTCACCTCAATCCCTCCGTCACCATCCTTCCGACATTAGTCTCTATCAAACCCACCCAACTCGTCACCCCAATCCCTCACACCCCATCCTTCCGACATCAGTCTCTATCAAACCTGCCCGAACCCGTCACCACAATGCCTCCCTCACCACCGTTCTGACATCAGTGTTTATCAAACCCTGCCCAACCCGTCACCTCAATCCCTCCCTCACCATCCTTCCGACATCAGTGTCTATCAAACCCTCCCAAACCCGTCACCTCAATCCCTCCCTCACCGTCCTCCGACATCAGTCTCTATCAAACCGTCCCAAACCCGTCTCCTCAATCCCTCCTTCCCCATCGTTCTGACATCAGATCTATCAAACCCTAGCAAACCCGACACCTCAATCCCTCCCTCACCATCCACCCGATATCCGTCTCTATCAAACCCTCCCAAACCCGTCACCTCAACGCCTCCCTCACCATTCTTCCGACATCAGTCTCTGTCAAACCGTCCCAAACCCGTCACCTCAATCCGTTCTTCACCATCCTTCCGACATCAGTCTCTGTCAAACCCTCCCAAACCCGTCACCTCAATCCCTTCTTCACCATGCTTACCACATCAGTCTCTATGAAACCCTCCCAAACCCGTCACCCCAATCCCTCCCACCCCATCCTTCCAACATCAGTCTCTGTCAAACCCTCCCAAACCTGTCACCTCAATCCCTCCCACCCTATCCCTCCGACATCAGTCTCTGTCAAACACTCGCAAACCCGTCACCTCAATCCCTCCCTCACCATCCTTCCGACATCAGTCTCTATCAAACCCTCCCAAACCCGTCATCTCAATCTCTCCCTCATCATCCTTCCGACATCAGTCTCTGTTAAACCCTCCCAAACCCGTCACCTCAATCCCTCCCTGACCATCCTTCCGACATCAGTCTCTATCAAACCCTCCCAAACCCGTAACCTCAATCCCACCCTCACCATCCTTCCGACATGAGTCTACGTCAAACCCTCCCAAACCCGTCACCTCAATTCCTCACCATCCTTCCAACATCAGTCTCTATCAAACCCTACCTAACCTGTCACCTCAATCCCTCCTTCCCCATCCTTCTGACATCTGATCTATCAAACCCTAGGAAATCCGTCACCTCAATCCCTCACACCCCATCCTTCCGACATCAGTCTCTATCAAACCCTACCAAACCCGTCACCTCTATCCCTCCCTCACCATCCTTCCGACATCAGTCTCTATCAAACCCTCCCAAACCTGTCACCTCAATCCCTCACACCCCATCCTCCCGACATCAGTCTCTATCAAACCGTCCCAAACCTGTCACCCCAATCCCTCCCACCCCATTCTTCCGACATCAGTCTCTATCAAACCCTCCCAAACCCGTCACATCAGTCCCTCCCTGACCATCCTTCCGACATCAGTCTCTATCAAACCCTCCTAAACCCATCACCTCAATCCCTCCCACCCCATCCTACTGACATCAGTCTCTATCAAACCTGTCACCTCAATCCCTCCCTCAGCATCCTTCCGACACCAGTCTCTATCAAACCCTGCCAAACCCGTCACCTCAATCTCTCCCTCATCATCCTTCCGACATCTGTCTCTATCAAACCCTCCCAAACCCGTCACCTCTATCCCTCCCTCACCATTCTTCCGACATCAGTCTCTATCAAACCCTCCCAAACCTGTCACCTCAATCCCTCACACCCCATCCTCCCGACATCAGTCTCCATCAAACCGTCCCAAACCCGTCACCTCAATCCCTCCTTCTCCATCCTTCTGACATCAGATCTATCAAACCCTAGCAAACCCGTCACCTCAATCCCTCCCTCACTATCCACCGACATCCGTCTCTATCAAACCCTCCCAAACCCGTCACCTCAATGCCTCCCTCACCATCCTTCCGACATCAGTCTCTATCAAACCCTCCCAAACCCGTCACCTCAATCCCTTCTTCACCATGCTTACCACATCAGTATCTATCAAACCCTCCCAAACCCGTCACCCCAATCCCTCCCACCCCATTCTTCCGACATTAGTCTCTATGAAACCCTCCCAAACCCGTCACCCCAATCCCTCCCACCCCATCCTTCCAACATCAGTCTCTGTCAAACCCTCCCAAAGCTGTCACCTCAATCCCTCCCACCCTATCCCTCCGACATCAGTCTCTGTCAAACACTCGCAAACCCGTCACCTCAATCCCTCCCTCACCATCCTTCCGACATCAGTCTCTATCAAACCCTCCCAAACCCGTCATCTCAATCTCTCCCTCATCATCCTTCCGACATCAGTCTCTGTTAAACCCTCCCAAACCCGTCACCTCAATCCCTCCCTGACCATCCTTCCGACATCAGTCTCTATCAAACCCTCCCAAACCCGTAACCTCAATCCCACCCTCACCATCCTTCCGACATGAGTCTATGTCAAACCCTCCCAAACCCGTCACCTCAATTCCTCACCATCCTTCCAACATCAGTCTCTATCAAACCCTACCTAACCCGTCACCTCAATCCCTCCTTCCCCATCCTTCTGACATCTGATCTATCAAACCCTAGGAAATCCGTCACCTCAATCCCTCACACCCCATCCTTCCGACATCAGTCTCTATCAAACCCTACCAAACCCGTCACCTCTATCCCTCCCTCACCATCCTTCCGACATCAGTCTCTATCAAACCCTCCCAAACCTGTCACCTCAATCCCTCACACCCCATCCTCCCGACATCAGTCTCTATCAAACCGTCCCAAACCCGTCACCTCAATCCCTCCTTCCGCATCCTTCTGACATCAGATCTATCAAACCCTAGCAAACCCGTCACCTCAATCCCTCCCTCACCATCCACCGACATCAGTCTCTATCAAACCCTCCCAAACCCGTCACCTCAATGCCTCCCTCACCATCCTTCCGACATCAGTCTCTATCAAACCCTCCCAAGCCCGTCACCTCCATCCCTTCTTCACCATGCTTACCACAACAGTCTCTAGCAAACCCTCGCAAACCCGTCACCCCAATCCCTCCCACCCCATTCTTCCGACATCAGTCTCTATCAAACCCTCCCAAACCCGTCACATCAGTCCCTCCCTGACCATCCTTCCGACATCAGTCTCTATCAAACCCTCCTAAACCCATCACCTCAATCCCTCCCACCCCATCCTTCTGACATCAGTCTCTATCAAACCTGTCACCTCAATCCCTCCCTCAGCATCCTTCCGACACCAGTCTCTATCAAACCCTGCCAAACCCGTCACCTCAATCTCTCCCTCATCATCCTTCCGACATCTGTCTCTATCAAACCCTCCCAAACCCGTCACCTCTATCCCTCCCTCACCATTCTTCCGACATCAGTCTCTATCAAACCCTCCCAAACCTGTCACCTCAATCCCTCACACCCCATCCTCCCGACATCAGTCTCCATCAAACCGTCCCAAACCCGTCACCTCAATCCCTCCTTCTCCATCCTTCTGACATCAGATCTATCAAACCCTAGCAAACCCGTCACCTCAATCCCTCCCTCACTATCCACCGACATCCCTCTATCAAACCCTCCCAAACCCGTCACCTCAATGCCTCCCTCACCATCCTTCCGACATCAGTCTCTATCAAACCCTCCCAAACCCGTCACCTCAATCCCTTCTTCACCATGCTTACCACATCAGTATCTATCAAACCCTCCCAAACCCGTCACCCCAATCCCTCCCACCCCATTCTTCCGACATTAGTCTCTATGAAACCCTCCCAAACCCGTCACCTCAATCCCTCCCTCACTATCCACCGACATCCGTCTCTATCAAACCCTCCCAAACCCGTCACCTCAATGCCTCCCTCACCATCCTTCCGACATCAGTCTCTATCAAACCCTCCCAAACCCGTCACCTCAATCCCTTCTTCACCATGCTTACCACATCAGTATCTATCAAACCCTCCCAAACCCGTCACCCCAATCCCTCACACTCCGTCCTTCCGACATCAGTCTGTATCAAACCCTCCCAAACCCGTCACCTCAATCCCTCCGTCACCATCCTTCCGACATCAGTCTCTGTCAAACCCTCCCAAACCTGTCACCTCAATCCCTCCCACCCTATCCCTCCCACATCAGTCTCTATCAAACACTCGCAAACCCGTCACCTCAATCCCTCCCTCACCATCCTTCCGACATCAGTCTCCAGCAAACCCACCCAAACCCGTCACCTCAATCCCTCCCATCCCATCCCATCCTTCCGATATCAGTCACTATCAAACACACCCATACCCGTCACCTCACTCCCTCCCTCACCATCGTTCCGACATCTGTCTCTATCAAACCCACGCAAACCCGTCACCTCAAGCCCTCCCTCCCATCCTTCCGACATCAGTCTCTATCAAATCCTCCCAAACCCGTCACCTCAATCCCTCCCTCACCATCCTTCCGACATCAGTCTCTATCAAACCCTCCCAAACCCGTCACCTCAATCCCTCCCTCACCATCCTTCCGACATCAGTCTCTATCAAACCCTCCCAAACCCGTCATCTCAATCTCTCCCTCATCATCCTTCCGACATCAGTCTCTGTTAAACCCTCCCAAACCCGTCACCTCAATCCCTCCCTGACCATCCTTCCGACATCAGTCTCTATCAAACCCTCCCAAACCCGTAACCTCAATCCCACCCTCACCATCCTTCCGACATGAGTCTATGTCAAACCCTCCCAAACCCGTCACCTCAATTCCTCACCATCCTTCCAACATCAGTCTCTATCAAACCCTACCTAACCCGTCACCTCAATCCCTCCTTCCCCATCCTTCTGACATCTGATCTATCAAACCCTAGGAAATCCGTCACCTCAATCCCTCACACCCCATCCTTCCGACATCAGTCTCTATCAAACCCTACCAAACCCGTCACCTCTATCCCTCCCTCACCATCCTTCCGACATCAGTCTCTATCAAACCCTCCCAAACCTGTCACCTCAATCCCTCACACCCCATCCTCCCGACATCAGTCTCTATCAAACCGTCCCAAACCCGTCACCTCAATCCCTCCTTCCGCATCCTTCTGACATCAGATCTATCAAACCCTAGCAAACCCGTCACCTCAATCCCTCCCTCACCATCCACCGACATCAGTCTCTATCAAACCCTCCCAAACCCGTCACCTCAATGCCTCCCTCACCATCCTTCCGACATCAGTCTCTATCAAACCCTCCCAAGCCCGTCACCTCCATCCCTTCTTCACCATGCTTACCACAACAGTCTCTAGCAAACCCTCGCAAACCCGTCACCCCAATCCCTCCCACCCCATTCTTCCGACATCAGTCTCTATCAAACCCTCCCAAACCCGTCACATCAGTCCCTCCCTGACCATCCTTCCGACATCAGTCTCTATCAAACCCTCCTAAACCCATCACCTCAATCCCTCCCACCCCATCCTTCTGACATCAGTCTCTATCAAACCTGTCACCTCAATCCCTCCCTCAGCATCCTTCCGACACCAGTCTCTATCAAACCCTGCCAAACCCGTCACCTCAATCTCTCCCTCATCATCCTTCCGACATCTGTCTCTATCAAACCCTCCCAAACCCGTCACCTCTATCCCTCCCTCACCATTCTTCCGACATCAGTCTCTATCAAACCCTCCCAAACCTGTCACCTCAATCCCTCACACCCCATCCTCCCGACATCAGTCTCCATCAAACCGTCCCAAACCCGTCACCTCAATCCCTCCTTCTCCATCCTTCTGACATCAGATCTATCAAACCCTAGCAAACCCGTCACCTCAATCCCTCCCTCACTATCCACCGACATCCCTCTATCAAACCCTCCCAAACCCGTCACCTCAATGCCTCCCTCACCATCCTTCCGACATCAGTCTCTATCAAACCCTCCCAAACCCGTCACCTCAATCCCTTCTTCACCATGCTTACCACATCAGTATCTATCAAACCCTCCCAAACCCGTCACCCCAATCCCTCCCACCCCATTCTTCCGACATTAGTCTCTATGAAACCCTCCCAAACCCGTCACCTCAATCCCTCCCTCACTATCCACCGACATCCGTCTCTATCAAACCCTCCCAAACCCGTCACCTCAATGCCTCCCTCACCATCCTTCCGACATCAGTCTCTATCAAACCCTCCCAAACCCGTCACCTCAATCCCTTCTTCACCATGCTTACCACATCAGTATCTATCAAACCCTCCCAAACCCGTCACCCCAATCCCTCACACTCCGTCCTTCCGACATCAGTCTGTATCAAACCCTCCCAAACCCGTCACCTCAATCCCTCCGTCACCATCCTTCCGACATCAGTCTCTGTCAAACCCTCCCAAACCTGTCACCTCAATCCCTCCCACCCTATCCCTCCCACATCAGTCTCTATCAAACACTCGCAAACCCGTCACCTCAATCCCTCCCTCACCATCCTTCCGACATCAGTCTCCAGCAAACCCACCCAAACCCGTCACCTCAATCCCTCCCATCCCATCCCATCCTTCCGATATCAGTCACTATCAAACACACCCATACCCGTCACCTCACTCCCTCCCTCACCATCGTTCCGACATCTGTCTCTATCAAACCCACGCAAACCCGTCACCTCAAGCCCTCCCTCCCATCCTTCCGACATCAGTCTCTATCAAATCCTCCCAAACCCGTCACCTCAATCCCTCCTTCCCTATTCTTCTGACATCAGATCTATCAAACCCTCCCAAACCCGTCAACTGAATCCCTTCCTCACCATCCTTCCGACATCAGTCTGTATCAAACCCACCCAAACCTGTCACCTCAATCCCTCCGTCACCATCCTTCCGACATCAGTCTCTGTCAAACCCTCCCAAACCTGTCACCTCAATCCCTCCCACCCTATCCCTCCGACATCAGTCTCTATCAAACACTCGCAAACCCGTCACCTCAATCCCTCCCTCACCATCCTTCCGACATCAGTCTCTATCAAACCCTCCCAAACCCGTCATCTCAATCTCTCCCTCATCATCCTTCCGCATCAGTCTCTGTTAAACCCTCCCAAACCCGTCACCTGAATCCCTCCCTGACCATCCTTCCGACATCAGTCTCTATCAAACCCTCCCAAACCCGTAACCTCAATCCCACCCTCACCATCCTTCCGACATCAGTCTATGTCAAACCCTCCCAAACCCATCACCTGAATCTCTTCTTTACCATGCTTACGACATCAGTCTCTATCAAACCCTCCCAAACCCGTCACCTCAATTCCTTACCATTCTTCCGACATCAGTCTCTATCAAACCCTACCAAACCCGTCACCTCTATCCCTCCCTCACCATCCTTCCGACATCAGTCTCTATCAAACCCTCCGAAACCTGTCACCTCAATCCCTCACACCCCATCCACCCGACATCAGTCTCTATCAAACCCTCCCAAACCCGTCACCTCAATCCCTCCATCACCACCGTCCTGAGCTCAGTCTGTATCAAACCCTCCCAAACCCGTCACCTCAATCCCTCCCACCACATCCGTCCGACATCAGTATCTATCAAACACTCGCAATCCCGTCACCTCAATCCCTTCCTCACCATCCTTACGACATCAGTCTCTATCAAACCCTCCCAAAACGTCATCTCAATCTCTCCCTCATCATCCTTCCAACATCAGTCTCTGTTAAACCCTCGCAAACCCGTCACCTCAATCCCTCCCTCCCCATCCTTCCGACATCAGTCTCTATCAAACTCTCCCAAACCCGTCACCCAAATCCCTCACCCCCCATCATTCCGACATTAGTCTCTATCAAACCCTCCCAAACCCTTCACCTCAATCCCTCACCCCGCCACCATTCCGACATCAGTCTCTATCAAACCCGCCCGAACCCGTCACCTCAATGCCTCCCTCACCACCGTTCTGACATCAGTGTTGATCAAACCCTCCCCAACCCGTCACCTCAATCCCTCCCTCACCATCCTTCCGACATAAGTGTCTATCAAACCCTGCCAAACCCATCACCTCAATCCCTCCCTCACCGTCCTCCGACATCAGTCTCTATCAAACCATCCCAAACCCGTCACCTCAATCCCTCCTTCCCCATCGTTCTGACATCAGATCTATCAAACCCTAGCAAACCCGACACCTCAATCCCTCCCTCACCATCCACCCGATATCCGTCTCTCTCAAACCCTCCCAAACCCGTCACCTCAACGCCTCCGTCACCATTCTTCCGACATCAGTCTCTGTCTAACCCTCCCAAACCCGTCACCTCAATCCGTTCTTCACCATCCTTCCGACATCAGTCTCTGTCAAACCCTCCCAAACCCGTCACCTCAATCCCTTCTTCACCATGCTTACCACATCAGTCTCTATGAAACCCTCCCAAACCCGTCACCCCAATCCCTCCCACCCCATCCTTCCGACATCAGTCTCTGTCAAACCCTCCCAAACCTGTCACCTCAATCCCTCCCACCCTATCCCTCCGACATCAGTCTCTATCAAACCCTCCCAAACCTGTCACCTCAATCCCTCACACCCCATCCTCCCGACATCAGTCTCTATCAAACCCTCCCAAACCCGTCACCTCAATCCCTCCTTCCCCATCGTTCTGACATCAGATCTATCAAACCCTAGCAAACCCGACACCTCAATCCCTCCTTCACCATCCACCCGATATCCGTCTCTCTCAAACCCTCCCAAACCCGTCACCTCAACGCCTCCGTCACCATTCTTCCGACATCAGTCTCTGTCTAACCCTCCCAAACCCGTCACCTCAATCCGTTCTTCACCATCCTTCCGACATCAGTCTCTGTCAAACCCTCCCAAACCCGTCACCTCAATCCCTTCTTCACCATGCTTACCACATCAGTCTCTATGAAACCCTCCCAAACCCGTCACCCCAATCCCTCCCACCCCATCCTTCCGACATCAGTCTCTGTCAAACCCTCCCAAACCTGTCACCTCAATCCCTCCCACCCTATCCCTCCGACATCAGTCTCTATCAAACCCTCCCAAACCTGTCACCTCAATCCCTCACACCCCATCCTCCCGACATCAGTCTCTATCAAACACTCGCAATCCCGTCACCTCAATCCCTTCCTCACCATCCTTACGACATCAGTCTCTATCAAACCCTCCCAAACCCGTCATCTCAATCTCTCCCTCATCATCCTTCCAACATCAGTCTCTGTTAAACCCTCCCAAACCCGTCACCTCAATCCCTCCCTCCCCATCCTTCCGACATCAGTCTCTATCAAACTCTCCCAAACCCGTCACCCAAATCCCTCACCCCCCATCATTCCGACATTAGTCTCTATCAAACCCTCCCAAACCCGTCATCGCAATCTCTCCCTCATCATCCTTCCGACATCAGTCTCTATCAAACCCTCCCAAACCCGTAACCTCAATCCCACCCTCACCATCCTTCCGACATCAGTCTATGTCAAACCCTCCCAAACCCGTCACCTCAATCCCTTCTTTACCATGCTTACGACATCAGTCTCTCTCAAACCCACCCATACCCGTCACCTCAATCCCTCACACCCCATCCTCCCGACATCAGTCCCTAGCAAACTGTCCCAAACCCATCACCTCAATCCCTTCCTCACCATCCTTCCGACATCAGTCCCTATCAAACCCTCCAAAACCCGTCACCTCAATCCCTCACACCGCATTCTTCCGACATCAGTCTCTATCAAACCCTCCCAAACCCGTCACATCAATCCCTCCCTGACCATCCTTCCGACATCAGTCTCTATCAAACCCTCCTAAACCCATCACCTCAATCCCTCCCACCCCATCCTTCCGACATCAGTCTCTATCAAACCCTCCCAAACCCGTCACCTCAATCCCTCCATCACCATCGTCCTGAGCTCAGTCTGTATCAAACCCTCCCAAACCCGTCACCTCAATCCCTCCCACCACATCCGTCCGACATCAGTATCTATCAAACACTCGCAATCCTGTCACCTCAATCCCTCCCTCACCATCCTTACGACATCAGTCTCTATCAAACCCTCCCAAACCCGTCATCTCAATCTCTCCCTCATCATCCTTCCAACATCAGTCTCTGTTAAACCCTCCCAAACCCGTCACCTCAATCCCTCCCTCCCCATCCTTCCGACATCAGTCTCTGTTAAACACTCCCAAACCCGTTACCCGAATCCCTGACACCCCATCCTTCCAACATCAGTCTCTATCAAACCCTCCCAAGCCCGTCACCTCAATCCCTCACCATCCTTCCGACATCAGTCTCCAGCAAACCCACCCAAACCCGTCACCTCAATCCCTCCCATCCCATCCCATCCTTCCGATATCAGTCACTATCAAACACACCCATACCCGTCACCTCACTCCCTCCCTCACCATCGTTCCGACATCTGTCTCTATCAAACCCACACAAACCCGTCACCTCAAGCCCTCCCTCCCATCCTTCCGACATCAGTCTCTATCAAATCCTCCCAAACCCGTCACCTCAATCCCTCCTTCCCTATTCTTCTGACATCAGATCTATTAAACCCTCCCAAACCCGTCAACTGAATCCCTTCCTCACCATCCTTCCGACATCAGTCTGTATCAAACCCACCCAAACCCGTCACCTCAATCCCTCCTCCCCAATCCTTCTGACATCAGATCTATTAAACCCTCCCAAACCTGTCACCCCAATCCCTCCCACCCCATCCATCCGACATCAGTCTCTATCAAACCCTACCAAACCCGTCACCCCAATCCCTCACACCCCGTCCTTCCGACATCAGTCTCTATCAAACCCTCCCAAACCCGTCACCTCAATCCCTCCCTTACCATCGTTCCGACATCAGTCACTATCAAACCCTCCCAAACCCGTCACCTCAATCCCTCCGTCACCATCCTTCCGACATCAGTCTCTGTCAAACCCTCCCAAACCTGTCACCTCAATCCCTCCCACCCTATCCCTCCGACATCAGTCTCTATCAAACACTCGCAAACCCGTCACCTCAATCCCTCCCTCACCTTCCTTCCGACATCAGTCTCTATCAAACCCTCCCAAACCCGTAACTTCAATCCCACCCTCACCATCCTTCCGACATCAGTCTATGTCAAACCCTCCCAAACCCGTCACCTCAATCTCTTCTTTACCATGCTTACGACATCAGTCTCTATCAAACCCTCCCAAACCCGTCACCTCAATTCCTCACCATCCTTCCGACATCAGTCTCTATCAAACCCTCCCAAACCTGTCACCTCAATCCCGCACACTCCATCCTCCCGACATCAGTCTCTATCAAACCGTCCCAAACCCGTCACCTCAATCCCTCCTTCCCCATCCTTCTGACATCAGATCTATCAAACCCTAGCAAACCCGTCACCTCAATCCCTCCCTCACCATCCACCGACATCAGTCTCTATCAAACCCTCCCAAACCCGTCACCTCAATCCCTTCTTCACCATGCTTACCACAACAGTCTCTATCAAACCCTCCCAAACCCGTCACCTCAATCCCTCCATCACCATCGTCCTGAGCTCAGTCTGTATCAAACCCTCCCAAACCCGTCACCTCAATCCCTCCCACCACATCCGTCCGACATCAGTATCTATCAAACACTCGCAATCCCGTCACCTCAATCCCTCCCTCACCATCCTTACGACATCAGTCTCTATCAAACCCTCCCAAACCCGTCATCTCAATCTCTCCCTCATCATCCTTCCAACATCAATCTCTGTTAAACCCTCCCAAACCCGTCACCTCAATCCCTCCCTCCCCATCCTTCCGACATCAGTCTCTATCAAACTCTCCCAAACCCGTCACCCAAATCCCTCACCCCCCATCATTCCGACATTAGTCTCTATCAAACCCTCCCAAGCCCGTCACCTCAATCCCTCACCATCCTTCCGACATCAGTCTCCAGCAAACCCACCCAAACCCGTCACCTCACTCCCTCCCTCACCATCGTTCCGACATCTGTCTCTATCAAACCCACGCAAACCCGTCACCTCAAGCCCTCCCTCCCATCCTTCCGACATCAGTCTCTATCAAACCCTCCCAAACCCGTCACCTCAATCCCTCCTTCCCTATTCTTCTGACATCAGATCTATCAAACCCTCCCAAACCCGTCAACTCAATCCCTTCCTTACCATCCTTCCGACATCAGTCTGTATCAAACCCACCCAAAACCGTCACCTCAATCCCTCCTCCCCAATCCTTCTGACATCAGATCTATTAAACCCTCCCAAACCCGTCACCCCAATCCCTCCCTTACCATCGTTCCGACATCAGTCACTATCAAACCTGCCCAAACCCGTCACCTCAATCCCTCCTCCCCAAACCTTCTGACATCAGATCTATTAAACCCTCCCAAACCCGTCACCTCAATCCCTCCCTTACCATCGTTCCGACATCAGTCACTATCAAACCCTCCCAAACCCGTCACCTCAATGCCTCCCTCACCACCGTTCTGACATCAGTGTTTATCAAACCCTCCCCAACCCGTCACCTCAATCCCTCCCTCACCATCCTTCCGACATCAGTGTCTATCAAACCCTCCCAAACCCGTCACCTCAATCCCTCCTTCCCCATTGTTCTGACATCAGATCTATCAAACCCTAGCAAACCCGACACCTCAATCCCTCCCTCACCATCCACCCGCTATCCGTCTCTATCAAACCCTCCCAAACCCGTCACCTCAACGCCTCCCTCACCATTCTTCCGACATCAGTCTCTGTCAAACCCTCCCAAACCCGTCACCTCAATCCCTTCTTCACCATGCTTACCACATCAGTCTCTATGAAACCCTCCCAAACCTGTCACCCCAATCCCTCCCACCCCATCCTTCCGACATCAGTCTCTGTCAAACCCTCCCAAACCTGTCACCTCAATCCCTCCCACCCTATCCCTCCGACATCAGTCTCTATCAAACACTTGCAAACCCGTCACCTCAATCCCTCCCTCACCATCCTTCCGACATCAGTCTCCATCAAACCCTCCCAAACCCGTCATCTCAATCTCTCCCTCATCATCCTTCCGACATCAGTCTCTGTTAAACCCTCCCAAACCCGTCACCTCAATCCCTCCCTGACCATCCTTCCGACATCAGTCTCTATCAAACCCTCCCAAACCCGTAACCTCAATCCCACCCTCACCTTCCTTCCGACATCAGTCTATGTCAAACCCTCCCAAACCCGTCACCTCAATCCCTTCTTTACCATGCTTACAACATCAGTCTCTCTCAAACCCACCCATGCCCGTCACCTCAATCCCTCACACCCCATCCTCCCGACTGTCCCAAACTGTCTATCAAACTGTCCCAAACCCATCACCTCAATCCCTTCCTCACCATCCTTCCGACATCAGTCCCTATCAAACCCTCCAAAACCCGTCACCTCAATCCCTCACACCGCATCCTTCCGACATCAGTCTCTATCAAACCCTCCCAAACCCGTCACATCAATCCCTCCCTGACCATCCTTCCGACATCAGTCTCTATCAAACCCTCCTAAACCCATCACCTCAATCCCTCCCACCCCATCCTTCTGACATCAGTCTCTATCAAACCCTCCCAAACCCGTCACCTCAATCCCTCCATCACCATCGTCCTGAGCTCAGTCTGTATCAAACCCTCCCAAACCCGTCACCTCAATCCCTCCCACCACATCCGTCCGACATCAGTATCTATCAAACACTCGCAATCCTGTCACCTCAATCCCTCCCTCACCATCCTTACGACATCAGTCTCTATCAAACCCTCCCAAACCCGTCATCCCAATCTCTCCCTCATCATCCTTCCAACATCAGTCTCAGTTAAACTCTCCCAAACCCGTCACCCAAATCCCTCACCCCCAATCATTCCGACATTTGTCTCTATCAAACCCTCCCAAACCCTTCACCTCAATCCCTCACCCCCCCACCATTCCGACATCAGTCTCTATCACACCCTCTCAAACCCGTCACCTCAATCCCTCCCTCACCATCCTTCCGACATCAGTCTCCATCAAACCCTCCCAAACCCGTCACCTCAATCCCTTCCTCACCATCCACCCGACATCAGTTTCTATCATCCCTCCCAAACCCGCCATCTCAATCTCGCCCTCATCATCCTTCCGACATCCGTTTCTATGAAACCCTCCCAAACCCGTCACCTCAATCCCTCACACCCCATCCTCCCGACATGAGTCTCTATCAAACCCTCCCAAACCCGTCACTTCAATGACTCCCTCACCATCCTTCCGACATCAGTCTTTATCAAACCCACCCAAACCCGTCACCTCAATCCATCCCACCCCATCCTTCCGACATCAGTCTCTATCAAACCCACCCAAACCCGTCACTTCAATGACTCCCTCACCATCCTTCCGACATCAGTCTCTATCAAACTCACCCAAACCTGTCACCTCAATCCATCCCACCCCATCCTTCCGACATCAGTCTCTGTTAAACACTCCCAAACCCGTCACCCGAATCCCTGACACCCCATCCTTCCAACATCAGTCTCTATCAAACCCTCCCAAGCCCGTCACCTCAATCCCTCACCATCCTTCCGACATCAGTCTCCAGCAAACCCACCCAAACCCGTCACCTCAATCCCTCCCATCCCATCCCATCCTTCCGATATCAGTCACTATCAAACACACCCATACCCGTCACCTTACTCCCTCCCTCACCATCGTTCCGACATCTGTCTCTATCAAACCCACGCAAACCCGTCACCTCAAGCCCTCCCACCCATCCTTCCGACATCAGTCTCTATCAAACCCTCCCAAACCCGTCACCTCAATCCCTCCTCCCCAATCCTTCTGACATCAGATCTATTAAACCCTCCCAAACCCGTCACCCCAATCCCTCCCACCCCATCCATCCGACATCAGTCTCTATCAAACCCTACCAAACCCGTCACCCCAATCCCTCACACCCCGTCCTTCCGACATCAGTCTGTATCAAACCCTCCCAAACCCGTCACCTCAATCCCTCCCTTACCATCGTTCCGACATCAGTCACTATCAAACCCGCCCAAACCCGTCACCTCAATCCCTCCGTCACCATCCTTCTGACATTAGTCTCTATCAAACCCACCCAACTCGTCACCCCAATCCCTCACACCCCATCCTTCCGACATCAGTCTCTATCAAACCTGCCCGAACCCGTCACCTCAATGCCTCCCTCACCACCGTTCTGACATCAGTGTTTATCAAACCCTGCCCAACCCGTCACCTCAATCCCTCCCTCACCATCCTTCCGACATCAGTGTCTATCAAACCCTCCCAAACCCGTCACCTCAATCCCTCCCTCACCGTCCTCCGACATCAGTCTCTATCAAACCGTCCCAAACCTGTCTCCTCAATCCCTCCTTCCCCATCGTTCTGACATCAGATCTATCAAACCCTAGCAAACCCGACACCTCAATCCCTCCCTCACCATCCACCCGATATCCGTCTCTATCAAACCCTCCCAAACCCGTCACCTCAACGCCTCCCTCACCATTCTTCCGACATCAGTCTCTGTCAAACCGTCCCAAACCCGTCACCTCAATCCGTTCTTCACCATCCTTCCGACATCAGTCTCTGTCAAACCCTCCCAAACCCGTCACCTCAATCCCTTCTTCACCATGCTTACCACATCAGTCTCTATGAAACCCTCCCAAACCCGTCACCCCAATCCCTCCCACCCCATCCTTCCAACATCAGTCTCTGTCAAACCCTCCCAAACCTGTCACCTCAATCCCTCCCACCCTATCCTTCCGACATCAGTCTCTATCAAACCCTCCCAAACCCGTCACATCAATCCCTCCCTGACCATCCTTCCGACATCAGTCTCTATCAAATCCTCCCAAACCCGTCACCTCAATCCCTCCTTCCCTATTCTTCTGACATCAGATCTATTAAACCCTCCCAAACCCGTCAACTGAATCCCTTCCTCACCATCCTTCCGACATCAGTCTGTATCAAACCCACCCAAACCCGTCACCTCAATCCCTCCTCCCCAATCCTTCTGACATCAGATCTATTAAACCCTCCCAAACCCGTCACCCCAATCCCTCCCACCCCATCCATCCGACATCAGTCTCTATCAAACCCTACCAAACCCGTCACCCCAATCCCTCACACCCCGTCCTTCCGACATCAGTCTCTATCAAACCCTCCCAAACCCGTCACCTCAATCCCTCCCTTACCATCGTTCCGACATCAGTCACTATCAAACCCTCCCAAACCCGTCACCTCAATCCCTCCGTCACCATCCTTCCGACATCAGTCTCTGTCAAACCCTCCCAAACCTGTCACCTCAATCCCTCCCACCCTATCCCTCCGACATCAGTCTCTATCAAACACTCGCAAACCCGTCACCTCAATCCCTCCCTCACCTTCCTTCCGACATCAGTCTCTATCAAACCCTCCCAAACCCGTAACTTCAATCCCACCCTCACCATCCTTCCGACATCAGTCTATGTCAAACCCTCCCAAACCCGTCACCTCAATCTCTTCTTTACCATGCTTACGACATCAGTCTCTATCAAACCCTCCCAAACCCGTCACCTCAATTCCTCACCATCCTTCCGACATCAGTCTCTATCAAACCCTCCCAAACCTGTCACCTCAATCCCGCACACTCCATCCTCCCGACATCAGTCTCTATCAAACCGTCCCAAACCCGTCACCTCAATCCCTCCTTCCCCATCCTTCTGACATCAGATCTATCAAACCCTAGCAAACCCGTCACCTCAATCCCTCCCTCACCATCCACCGACATCAGTCTCTATCAAACCCTCCCAAACCCGTCACCTCAATCCCTTCTTCACCATGCTTACCACAACAGTCTCTATCAAACCCTCCCAAACCCGTCACCTCAATCCCTCCATCACCATCGTCCTGAGCTCAGTCTGTATCAAACCCTCCCAAACCCGTCACCTCAATCCCTCCCACCACATCCGTCCGACATCAGTATCTATCAAACACTCGCAATCCCGTCACCTCAATCCCTCCCTCACCATCCTTACGACATCAGTCTCTATCAAACCCTCCCAAACCCGTCATCTCAATCTCTCCCTCATCATCCTTCCAACATCAATCTCTGTTAAACCCTCCCAAACCCGTCACCTCAATCCCTCCCTCCCCATCCTTCCGACATCAGTCTCTATCAAACTCTCCCAAACCCGTCACCCAAATCCCTCACCCCCCATCATTCCGACATTAGTCTCTATCAAACCCTCCCAAGCCCGTCACCTCAATCCCTCACCATCCTTCCGACATCAGTCTCCATCAAACCCACCCAAACCCGTCACCTCACTCCCTCCCTCACCATCGTTCCGACATCTGTCTCTATCAAACCCACGCAAACCCGTCACCTCAAGCCCTCCCTCCCATCCTTCCGACATCAGTCTCTATCAAACCCTCCCAAACCCGTCACCTCAATCCCTCCTTCCCTATTCTTCTGACATCAGATCTATCAAACCCTCCCAAACCCGTCAACTCAATCCCTTCCTTACCATCCTTCCGACATCAGTCTGTATCAAACCCACCCAAAACCGTCACCTCAATCCCTCCTCCCCAATCCTTCTGACATCAGATCTATTAAACCCTCCCAAACCCGTCACCCCAATCCCTCCCTTACCATCGTTCCGACATCAGTCACTATCAAACCTGCCCAAACCCGTCACCTCAATCCCTCCTCCCCAAACCTTCTGACATCAGATCTATTAAACCCTCCCAAACCCGTCACCTCAATCCCTCCCTTACCATCGTTCCGACATCAGTCACTATCAAACCCTCCCAAACCCGTCACCTCAATGCCTCCCTCACCACCGTTCTGACATCAGTGTTTATCAAACCCTCCCCAACCCGTCACCTCAATCCCTCCCTCACCATCCTTCCGACATCAGTGTCTATCAAACCCTCCCAAACCCGTCACCTCAATCCCTCCTTCCCCATTGTTCTGACATCAGATCTATCAAACCCTAGCAAACCCGACACCTCAATCCCTCCCTCACCATCCACCCGCTATCCGTCTCTATCAAACCCTCCCAAACCCGTCACCTCAACGCCTCCCTCACCATTCTTCCGACATCAGTCTCTGTCAAACCCTCCCAAACCCGTCACCTCAATCCCTTCTTCACCATGCTTACCACATCAGTCTCTATGAAACCCTCCCAAACCTGTCACCCCAATCCCTCCCACCCCATCCTTCCGACATCAGTCTCTGTCAAACCCTCCCAAACCTGTCACCTCAATCCCTCCCACCCTATCCCTCCGACATCAGTCTCTATCAAACACTTGCAAACCCGTCACCTCAATCCCTCCCTCACCATCCTTCCGACATCAGTCTCCATCAAACCCTCCCAAACCCGTCATCTCAATCTCTCCCTCATCATCCTTCCGACATCAGTCTCTGTTAAACCCTCCCAAACCCGTCACCTCAATCCCTCCCTGACCATCCTTCCGACATCAGTCTCTATCAAACCCTCCCAAACCCGTAACCTCAATCCCACCCTCACCTTCCTTCCGACATCAGTCTATGTCAAACCCTCCCAAACCCGTCACCTCAATCCCTTCTTTACCATGCTTACAACATCAGTCTCTCTCAAACCCACCCATGCCCGTCACCTCAATCCCTCACACCCCATCCTCCCGACTGTCCCAAACTGTCTATCAAACTGTCCCAAACCCATCACCTCAATCCCTTCCTCACCATCCTTCCGACATCAGTCCCTATCAAACCCTCCAAAACCCGTCACCTCAATCCCTCACACCGCATCCTTCCGACATCA
Organism: Mobula birostris; assembly: GCF_030028105.1. Lineage (NCBI taxonomy): Eukaryota > Metazoa > Chordata > Chondrichthyes > Myliobatiformes > Myliobatidae > Mobula > Mobula birostris. The sequence continues at coordinate 207,589,736 of NC_092373.1, forward strand.
GTCTCTATCAAACCCTCCCAAACCCGTCACATCAATCCCTCCCTGACCATCCTTCCGACATCAGTCTCTATCAAACCCTCCTAAACCCATCACCTCAATCCCTCCCACCCCATCCTTCTGACATCAGTCTCTATCAAACCCTCCCAAACCCGTCACCTCAATCCCTCCATCACCATCGTCCTGAGCTCAGTCTGTATCAAACCCTCCCAAACCCGTCACCTCAATCCCTCCCACCACATCCGTCCGACATCAGTATCTATCAAACACTCGCAATCCTGTCACCTCAATCCCTCCCTCACCATCCTTACGACATCAGTCTCTATCAAACCCTCCCAAACCCGTCATCCCAATCTCTCCCTCATCATCCTTCCAACATCAGTCTCAGTTAAACTCTCCCAAACCCGTCACCCAAATCCCTCACCCCCAATCATTCCGACATTTGTCTCTATCAAACCCTCCCAAACCCTTCACCTCAATCCCTCACCCCCCCACCATTCCGACATCAGTCTCTATCACACCCTCTCAAACCCGTCACCTCAATCCCTCCCTCACCATCCTTCCGACATCAGTCTCCATCAAACCCTCCCAAACCCGTCACCTCAATCCCTTCCTCACCATCCACCCGACATCAGTTTCTATCATCCCTCCCAAACCCGCCATCTCAATCTCGCCCTCATCATCCTTCCGACATCCGTTTCTATGAAACCCTCCCAAACCCGTCACCTCAATCCCTCACACCCCATCCTCCCGACATGAGTCTCTATCAAACCCTCCCAAACCCGTCACTTCAATGACTCCCTCACCATCCTTCCGACATCAGTCTTTATCAAACCCACCCAAACCCGTCACCTCAATCCATCCCACCCCATCCTTCCGACATCAGTCTCTATCAAACCCACCCAAACCCGTCACTTCAATGACTCCCTCACCATCCTTCCGACATCAGTCTCTATCAAACTCACCCAAACCTGTCACCTCAATCCATCCCACCCCATCCTTCCGACATCAGTCTCTGTTAAACACTCCCAAACCCGTCACCCGAATCCCTGACACCCCATCCTTCCAACATCAGTCTCTATCAAACCCTCCCAAGCCCGTCACCTCAATCCCTCACCATCCTTCCGACATCAGTCTCCAGCAAACCCACCCAAACCCGTCACCTCAATCCCTCCCATCCCATCCCATCCTTCCGATATCAGTCACTATCAAACACACCCATACCCGTCACCTTACTCCCTCCCTCACCATCGTTCCGACATCTGTCTCTATCAAACCCACGCAAACCCGTCACCTCAAGCCCTCCCACCCATCCTTCCGACATCAGTCTCTATCAAACCCTCCCAAACCCGTCACCTCAATCCCTCCTCCCCAATCCTTCTGACATCAGATCTATTAAACCCTCCCAAACCCGTCACCCCAATCCCTCCCACCCCATCCATCCGACATCAGTCTCTATCAAACCCTACCAAACCCGTCACCCCAATCCCTCACACCCCGTCCTTCCGACATCAGTCTGTATCAAACCCTCCCAAACCCGTCACCTCAATCCCTCCCTTACCATCGTTCCGACATCAGTCACTATCAAACCCGCCCAAACCCGTCACCTCAATCCCTCCGTCACCATCCTTCTGACATTAGTCTCTATCAAACCCACCCAACTCGTCACCCCAATCCCTCACACCCCATCCTTCCGACATCAGTCTCTATCAAACCTGCCCGAACCCGTCACCTCAATGCCTCCCTCACCACCGTTCTGACATCAGTGTTTATCAAACCCTGCCCAACCCGTCACCTCAATCCCTCCCTCACCATCCTTCCGACATCAGTGTCTATCAAACCCTCCCAAACCCGTCACCTCAATCCCTCCCTCACCGTCCTCCGACATCAGTCTCTATCAAACCGTCCCAAACCTGTCTCCTCAATCCCTCCTTCCCCATCGTTCTGACATCAGATCTATCAAACCCTAGCAAACCCGACACCTCAATCCCTCCCTCACCATCCACCCGATATCCGTCTCTATCAAACCCTCCCAAACCCGTCACCTCAACGCCTCCCTCACCATTCTTCCGACATCAGTCTCTGTCAAACCGTCCCAAACCCGTCACCTCAATCCGTTCTTCACCATCCTTCCGACATCAGTCTCTGTCAAACCCTCCCAAACCCGTCACCTCAATCCCTTCTTCACCATGCTTACCACATCAGTCTCTATGAAACCCTCCCAAACCCGTCACCCCAATCCCTCCCACCCCATCCTTCCAACATCAGTCTCTGTCAAACCCTCCCAAACCTGTCACCTCAATCCCTCCCACCCTATCCTTCCGACATCAGTCTCTATCAAACCCTCCCAAACCCGTCATCTCAATCTCTCCCTCATCATCCTTCCGACATCAGTCTCTGTTAAACCCTCCCAAACCCGTCACCTCAATCCCTCCCTGACCATCCTTCCGACATCAGTCTCTATCAAACCCTCCCAAACCCGTAACCTCAATCCCACCCTCACCATCCTTCCGACATGAGTCTATGTCAAACCCTCCCAAACCCGTCACCTCAATTCCTCACCATCCTTCCAACATCAGTCTCTATCAAACCCTACCTAACCCGTCACCTCAATCCCTCCTTCCCCATCCTTCTGACATCTGATCTATCAAACCCTAGGAAATCCGTAACCTCAATCCCTCACACCCCATCCTTCCGACATCAGTCTCTATCAAACCCTACCAAACCCGTCACCTCTATCCCTACCTCACCATCCTTCCGACATCAGTCTCTATCAAACCCTCCCAAACCTGTCACCTCAATCCCTCACACCCCATCCTCCCGACATCAGTCTCTATCAAACCGTCCCAAACCCGTCACCTCAATCCCTCCTTCCCCATCCTTCTGACATCAGATCTATCAAACCCTAGCAAACCCGTCACCTCAATCCCTCCCTCACCATCCACCGACATCAGTCTCTATCAAACCCTCCCAAACCCGTCACCTCAATGCCTCCCTCACCATCCTTCCGACATCAGTCTCTATCAAACCCTCCCAAGCCCGTCACCTCCATCCCTTCTTCACCATGCTTACCACAACAGTCTCTAGCAAACCCTCGCAAACCCGTCACCCCAATCCCTCCCACCCCATTCTTCCGACATCAGTCTCTATCAAACCCTCCCAAACCCGTCACATCAGTCCCTCCCTGACCATCCTTCCGACATCAGTCTCTATCAAACCCTCCTAAACCCATCACCTCAATCCCTCCCACCCCATCCTTCTGACATCAGTCTCTATCAAACCTGTCACCTCAATCCCTCCCTCAGCATCCTTCCGACACCAGTCTCTATCAAACCCTGCCAAACCCGTCACCTCAATCTCTCCCTCATCATCCTTCCGACATCTGTCTCTATCAAACCCTCCCAAACCCGTCACCTCTATCCCTCCCTCACCATTCTTCCGACATCAGTCTCTATCAAACCCTCCCAAACCTGTCACCTCAATCCCTCACACCCCATCCTCCCGACATCAGTCTCCATCAAACCGTCCCAAACCCGTCACCTCAATCCCTCCTTCTCCATCCTTCTGACATCAGATCTATCAAACCCTAGCAAACCCGTCACCTCAATCCCTCCTTCACTATCCACCGACATCCGTCTCTATCAAACCCTCCCAAACCCGTCACCTCAATGCCTCCCTCACCATCCTTCCGACATCAGTCTCTATCAAACCCTCCCAAACCCGTCACCTCAATCCCTTCTTCACCATGTTTACCACATCAGTATCTATGAAACCCTCCCAAACCCGTCACCCCAATCCCTCCCACCCCATTCTTCCGACATTAGTCTCTATCAAACCTTCCCAAACCCGTCACCTCAATCCCTCACCATGCTTCCGACATCAGTCTCTCTCAAACCCTCCGAAACACGTCATCTCAATCCCTCACAGCCCATCCTTCCGACATCAGTCTCTCTCAAACCCACCCATACACGTCACCTCAATCCCTCACACCCCATCCTCCCGACATCAGTCTCTATCAAACCGTCCCAAACCCGTCAGCTCAATCCCTTCCTCACCATCCTTCTGACATCAGTCCCTATCAAACCCTCCCAAACCCGTCACCTTAATCCTTCCCTCACCATCCTTCCGACATCAGTCTCTATCAAACCCACCCAAACCCATCACCTCAATCCATCCCACCCCATCCTTCCGACATCAGTCTCTATCAAACCCTCCCAAACCCGTCACATCAATCCCTCCTTCACCATCCTTCCGACATCAGTCTCTGTCAAACACTCCCAAACCCGTCACCCGAATCCCTGACACCCCATCCTTCTGACATTAGTCTCTATCAAACCCACCGAACCCATCACCCCAATCCCTCACACCCCATCCTTCCGACATCAGTCTCTATCAAACCCGCCCGAACCCGTCACCTCAATGCCTCCCTCACCACCGTTCTGACATTAGTGTTCATCAAACCCTCCCCAACCCGTCACCTCAATCCCTCCCTCACCATCCTTCCGACATCAGTGTCTATCAAACCCTCCCAAACCCGTCACCTCAATCCCTCCCTCACCGTCCTCCGACATCAGTCTCTATCAAACCGTCCCAAACCCGTCACCTCAATCCCTCCTTCCCCATCGTTCTGACATCAGATCTATCAAACGCTAGCAAACCCGACACCTCAATCCCTCCCTCACCATCCACCCGATATCCGTCTCTATCAAATCCTCCCAAACCCGTCACCTCAATCCGTTCTTCACCATCCTTCCGACATCAGTCTCTATCAAACCCTCCCAAACCTGTCACCTCAATCCCTCCCACCCTATCCCTCCGACATCAGTCTCTATCAAACACTCGCAAACCCGTCACCTCAATCCCTCCCTCACCATCCTTCCGACATCAGTCTCTATCAAACCCTCCCAAACCTGTCATCGCATTCTCTCCCTCATCATCCTTCCGACATCAGTCTCTGTTAAACCCTCCCAAACCTGTCACCTCAATCCCTCACACCCCATCCTCCCGACATCAGTCTCCATCAAACCGTCCCAAACCCGTCACCTCAATCGCTCCTTCCCCATCCTTCTGACATCAGATCTATCAAACCCTAGCAAACCCGTCACCTCAATCTCTCCCTCACCATTCTTCCGACATCAGTCTCTATCAAACCCTCCCAAACCTGTCACCTCAATCCCTCACACCCCATCCTCCCGACATCAGTCTCTATCAAACCGTCCCAAACCCGTCACCTCAATCCCTCCTTCCCCATCCTTCTGACATCCGTCTCTATCAAACCCTCCCAAACCCGTCACCTCAATGCCTCCCTCACCATCCTTCCGACATCAGTCTCTATCAAACCCTCCCAAACCCGTCACCTCAATCCCTTCTTCACCATGCTTACCACATCAGTGTCTATCAAACCCTCCCAAACCCGTCACCCCAATCCCTCCCACCCCATTCTTCCGACATTAGTCTCTATCAAACCCACCGAACCCATCACCCCAATCCCTCACACCCCATCCTTCTGACATCAGTCTCTATCAAACCCGCCCGAACCCGTCACCTCAATGCCTCCCTCACCACCGTTCTGACATCAGTGTTTATCAAACCCTCCCCAACCCGTCACCTCAATCCCTCCCTCACCATCCTTCCGACATCAGTGCCTATCAAACCCTCCCAAACCCGTCACCTCAATCCCTCCCTCACCGTCCTCCGACATCAGTCTCTATCAAACCGTCCCAAACCCGTCACCTCAATCCCTCCTTCCCCATCGTTCTGACATCAGATCTATCAAACGCTAGCAAACCCGACACCTCAATCCCTCCCTCACCATCCACCCGATATCCGTCTCTATCAAACCCTCCCAAACCTGTCACCTCAACGCCTCCCTCACCATTCTTCCGACATCAGTCTCTGTCAAACCCTCCCAAACCCGTCACCTCAATCCGTTCTTCACCATCCTTCCGACATCAGTCTCTGTCAAACCCTCCCAAACCTGTCACCTCAATCCCTCCCACCCTATCCCTCCGACATCAGTCTCTATCAAACACTCGCAAACCCGTCACCTCAATCCCTCCCTCACCATCCTTCCGACATCAGTCTCTATCAAACCCTCCCAAACCCGTCATCGCATTCTCTCCCTCATCATCCTTCCGACATCAGTCTATGTCAAACCCTCCCAAACCCGTCACCTCAATCCCTTCTTTACCATGCTTACGACATCAGTCTCTATCAAACCCTCCCAAACCCGTCACCTCAATCCCTCACCATCCTTCCGACATCAGTCTCTATCAAACCCTACCTAACCCGTCACCTCAATCCCTCCTTCCCCATCCTTCTGACATCAGATCTATCAAACCCTAGGAAATCCGTCACCTCAATCCCTCACACCCCATCCTTCCGACATCAGTCTCTATCAAACCCTACCAAACCCGTCACCTCTATCCCTCCCTCACCATCCTTCCGACATCAGTCTCTATCAAACCCTCCCAAACCTGTCACCTCAATCCCTCACACCCCATCCTCCCGACATCAGTCTCTATCAAACCGTCCCAAACCCGTCACCTCAATCGCTCCTTCCCCATCCTTCTGCCATCCGTCTCTATCAAACCCTAGCAAACCCGTCACCTCAACCTGTCCCTCATCATCCTTCCGACATCTGTCTCTATCAAACCCTCCCAAACCCGTCACCTCTATCCCTCCCTCACCATTCTTCCGACATCAGTCTCTGTCAAACCCTCCCAAACCTGTCACCTCAATCCCTCACACCCCATCCTCCCGACATCAGTCTCTATCAAACCGTCCCAAACCCGTCACCTTAATCCCTCCTTCCCCATCCTTCTGACATCCGTCTCTATCAAACCCTCCCAAACCCGTCACCTCAATGCCTCCCTCACCATCCTTCCGACGTCAGTCTCTATCAAACCCTCCCAAACCCGTCACCTCAATCCCTTCTTCACCATGCTTACCACATCAGTCTCTATCAAACCCTCCCAAACCCGTCACCCCAATCCCTCCCACCCCATTCTTCCGACATTAGTCTCTATCAAACCTTCCCAAACCCGTCACCTCAATCCCTCACCATCCTTCCGACAGCAGTCTCTCTCAAACCCTCCCAAACCCGTCATCTCAATCCCTCACAGCCCATCCTTCCGACATCAGTCTCTCTCAAACCCACCCATACCCGGCACCTCAATCCCTCACACCCCATCCTCCCGACATCAGTCTCTATCAAACCGTCCCAAACCCGTCACCTCAATCCATCCCACCCCATCCTTCCGACATCAGTCTCTATCAAACCCTCCCAAACCCGTCACATCAATCCCTCCTTCACCATCCTTCCGACATCAGTCTCTGTCAAACACTCCCAAATCCGTCACCCGAATCCCTGACACCCCATCCTTCCGACATTAGTCTCTATCAAACCCACCGAACCCATCACCCCAATCCCTCACACCCAATCCTTCCGACATCAGTCTCTATCAAACCCGCCCGAACCCGTCACCTCAATGCCTCCCTCACCACCGTTCTGACATCAGTGTTTATCAAACCCTCCCCAACCCGTCACCTCAATCCCTCCCTCACCATCCTTCCGACATCAGTGTCTATCAAACCCTCCCAAACCCGTCACCTCAATCCCTCCCTCACCGTCCTGCGACATCAGTCTCTATCAAACCGTCCCAAACCCGTCACCTCAATCCCTCCTTCCCCATCGTTCTGACATCAGATCTATCAAACCCTAGCAAACCCGACACCTCAATCCCTCCCTCACCATCCACCCGATATCCGTCTCTATCAAACCCTCCCAAACCCGTCACCTCAATCCGTTCTTCACCATCCTTCCGACATCAGTCTCTGTCAAACCCTCCCAAACCTGTCACCTCAATCCCTCCCACCCTATCCCTCCGACATCAGTCTCTATCAAACACTCGCAAACCCGTCACCTCAATCCCTCCTTCCCCATCATTCTGACATCAGATCTATCAAACCTTAGCAAACCCGACACCTCAATCCCTCCCTCACCATCCACCCGATATCCGTCTCTATCAAACCTTCCCAAACCCGTCACCTCAACGCCTCCCTCACCATTCTTCCGACATCAGTCTCTGTCAAGCCCTCCCAAACCTGTCACCTCAATCCCTCCCACCCTATCCCTCCGACATCAGTCTCTATCAAACACTCGCAAACCCGTCACCTCAATCCCTCCCTCACCATCCTTCCGACATCAGTCTCTATCAAACCCTCCCAAACCCGTCAGCTCATTCTCTCCCTCATCATCCTTCCGACATCAGTCTCTGTTAAACCCTCCCAAACCCGTCACCTCAATCCCTCCCTGACCATCCTTCCGACATCAGTCTCTATCAAACCCTCCCAAACCCGTAACCTCAATCCCACCCTCACCATCCTTCCGACATCAGTCTATGTCAAACCCTCCCAAACCCGTCACCTCAATCCCTTCCTTACCATGCTTACGACATCAGTCTCTATCAAACCCTCCCAAACCCGTCACCTCAATCCCTCACACCCCATCCTCCCGACATCAGTCTCTATCAAACCGTCCCAAACCCGTCACCTCAATCGCTCCTTCCCCATCCTTCTGACATCAGATCTATCAAACCCTAGCAAACCCGTCACCTCAATCCCTCCCTCACCATCCACCGACATCAGTCTCTATCAAACCCTCCCAAACCCATCACCTCAATGCCTCCCTCACCATCCTTCCGACATCAGTCTCTATCAAACCCACCCAAACCCATCACCTCAATCCATCCCACCCCATCCTTCTGACATCAGTCTCTATCAAACCCTCCCAAACCCGTCACCTCAATTCCTCCTTCACCATCCTTCCGACATCAGTCTCTGTCAAACACTCCCAAACCCGTCACCCGAATGCCGGACACCCCATCCTTCCGACATCAGTCTCTATCAAACCCACCGAAACCCGTCACCTCAATCCCTCCCATCCCATCCGTCCGATATCAGTCACTATCAAACCCACCCATACCCGTCACCTCACTCCCTCCTATCCCATCCTTCCGACATCAGTCTCTATCAAACCCTCCCAAACCCGTCACCTCAATCCATCCCTCACCATCCTTCCGACATCAGTCTCTATCAAACCCACGCAAACCCGTCACCTCAATCCCTCCCTCCCCATCCTTCCGAAATCAGTCTCTATCAAACTGTCCCAAACCCGTAACCTCAATCCCACCCTCACCATCCTTCCGACATCAGTCTATGTCAAACCCTCCCAAACCCGTCACCTCAATCCCTTCTTTACCATGGTTACGACATCAGTCTCTATCAAACTCTCCCAAACCCGTCACCTCAATCCCTCACCATCCTTCCGACATCAGTCTCTATCAAACCCTCCCAAACCCGTCACCTCAATCCCTCCTTCCTCATCCTTCTGACATCAGATCTATCAAACCCTAGCAAATCCGTCACCTCAATCCCTCCTTCACCATCCTTCCGACATCAGTCTCTGTCAAACACTCCCAAACCGGTCACCCGAATCCCTGACACCCCATCCTTCCAACATCAGTCTCTATCAAACCCTCCCAACCCATCACCTCAATCCCTCACCATCCTTCCGACATCAGTCTCTATCAAACCCACCGAAACCCCTCACCTCAATCCCTCCCATCCCATCCTTCCGATTTCAGTCACTATCAAACCCACCCATACCCGTCACCTCACTCCCTCCCTCATCATCCTTCCGACATCAGTCTATGTCAAACCCTCCCAAACCCGTCACCTCAATCCCTTCGTTACCATGCTTACGACATCAGTCTCTATCAAACCCTCCCAAACCCGTCACCTCAATCCCTCACACCCCATCCTTCCGACATCAGTCTCGATCAAACCCTACCAAACCCGTTGCCTCTATCCCTCACACCCCATCCTCCCGACATCAGTCTCTATCAAACCGTCCCAAACCCGTCACCTCAATCCCTCCTTCCCCATCCTTCTGATATCAGATTTATCAAACCCAGGCAAACCCGTCACCTCAATCCCTCCCTCACCATCCACCGACATCAGTCTGTATCAAACCCACCCAAACCCGTCACCTTAATGCCTCCCTCACCATCCTTCCGACATCAGTCTCTATCAAACCCTCCCAAACCCGTCACCTCAATCCCTTCTTCACCATGCTTACCACATCAGTCTCTATCAAACCCTCCCTAACCCGTCACCCCAATCCCTCCCACCCCATTCTTCCGACATCAGTCTCTATCAAACACTCGCAAACCCGTCACCTCAATCCCTCCCTCATCATCCTTCCGACATCAGTCTCTGTTAAACCCTCCCAAACCCGTCACCTGAATCCCTCCCACCCTATCCCTCCGACATCAGTCTCTATCAAACACTCGCAAACCCGTCACCTCAATCCCTCCCTCACCATCCTTCCGACATCAGTCTCTATCAAACCCTCCCAAACCCGTCATCTCAATCTCTCCCTCATCATCCTTCCGACATCAGTCTCTGTTAAACCCTCCCAAACCCGTCACCTCAATCCCTCCCTGACCATCCTTCCTACATCAGTCTCTATCAAACCCTCCCAAACCCGTAACCTCAATCCCACCCTCACCATCCTTCCGACATCAGTCTATGTCAAACCCTCCGAAACCCGTCACCTCAATTCCTCACCATCCTTCCAACATCAGTCTCTATCAAACCCTACCTAACCCGTCACCTCAATCCCTCCTTCCCCATCCTTCTGACATCAGATCTATCAAACCCTAGGATATCCGTCACCTCAATCCCTCACACCCCATCCTTCTGACATCAGTCTCTATCAAACCCTACCAAACCCGTCACCTCTATCCCTCCCTCACCATCCTTCCGACATCAGTCTATATCAAACCCTCCCAAACCTGTCACCTCAATCCCTCACACCCCATCCTCCCGACATCAGTCTCTATCAAACCGTCCCAAACCCGTCACCTCAATCCCTCCTTCCCCATCCTTCTGACATCAGATCTATCAAACCCTAGCAAACCCGTCACCTCAATCCCTCCCTCACCATCCACCGACATCAGTCTCTATCAAACCCTCCCAAACCCGTCACCTCAATACCTCCCTCACCATCCTTCCGACATCAGTCTCTATTAAACCCTCCCAAACCCGTCACCTCAATCCCTTCTTCACCATGCTTACCACAACAGTCTCTATCAAACCCTCGCAAACCCGTCACCCCAATCCCTCCCACCCCATTCTTCCGACATCAGTCTCTTTCAAACCTTCCCAAACCCGTCACCTTAATCCCTCACCATCCTTCCGATATCAGTCTCTCTCAAACCCTCCCAAACCCGTCATCTCAATCCCTCACACCCCATCCTTCCGACATCAGTCTCTCTCAAACCCACCCATACCCGTCACCTCAATCCCTCACACCCCATCCTCCCGACATCAGTCTCTATCAAACTGTCCCAAACCCGTCACCTCAATCCCTTCCTCACCATCCTTCCGACATCAGTCCCTATCAAACCCTCCCAAATCTGTCACCTCAATCCCTACGTCACCATACTTCCGACATCAGTCTCTATCAAACCCACCCTATGCCTCCCCATGCCACTGACATTCCCCGTCTCGCTCCCTATCCCACTGACGTTCCCCGTCTCCCTCCCCATCCCGCCCACCTTCCCAGTCTCCCTCCCCATCCTACCCACGTTCCCCGTCTCCCTCCCTATCCCACCGGCATTCCCCTTCTCCCTCCCCATCCCACCGGCAGTCCCCGTCTCCCTCCCCATCCTACCGACATTCCCTGTCTCCCTCCCTACCCCACCGACATTCCCCCTCACCCTTCCCATCCCACTGACATCCCTCCCTCTCCATCCCACTTTCGTTCCCTGTCTCCCCCATCCCACTGTCATTCCCCATCTTCCCCCATCCCACTGACATTCCCCATCTCACATCTCACTGACATTCCCTGTCTCCCTCCCCATCCCACTGACATTCCCTGTCTCCCATCTCACTGACATTCCCTGTCTCCCTCCCCATCCCACTGTCATTCCGTCTCCCCATCCCACTGTCATTCCGTCTCCCCATCCCACTGACATTCCCTGTCTCCCATCTGACTGACATTCCCCGTCACCCTCCCCACCCACTGACCTTCCCTGTCTCCTCCAATCCCACTGACATTCCCTGTCGCCCACCCCTCCATTCATTGACCTTCCCTGTCTCCCCATCCCACTGACATTCCCTGTCATCTCCATCCCAGTGACATTCCCAGTCTCCCCCATCCCACTGACATTCCCTGTCTCCCCATCCCACTGACATTGCCCATCTCCTTCCCCATCCCACTGACCTTCCCTGTCATATCCATCCCACTGACATTCCCTGTCTCCCCCATCCCACTGACATTCCGTCTCCCCCATCTCACTGACATTCCCCGTCACCCTCCCCATCCCACTGACCTTCCCTGTCTCCTCCAATCCCACTGACATTCCCTGTCGCCCACCCTCCATTCACCGACCTTCCCTGTCTCCCCATCCCACTGACATTCCCTGTCATCTCCATCCCACTGACATTCCCTGTCATCTCCATCCCACTGACATTGTCCGTCTCCTTTCCCATCCCACTGACCTTCCCTGTCATCTCCATCCCACTGACATTCCCTGTCTCCCCCATCCCACTGACATTCCCTGTCATCTCCATCCCACCTGCATTCCCTGTTGCCCACCCCCCATCCTACAGATATTCCCTGTCCTCCCCCATCCCATTGACATTTCCGTCTCTCCCCCCATCCCATTGACATTTCCGTCTCTCCCCCCATCCCACTGACATTCCCTGTCTCCCCCATCCCACTGACATTCCCTGCCTCCCCCAGCCTTTCGGCAGCTCACTGTCCCGGTGCTCCGTCCGCCTGACGAGTCCGGTTGGTACCAGTGATCCGGGTTTTCCGTTGGCATGGAGACTGTGTCTGCTCCTGCGGTTGCTGCAGGATTGGGTTGTCTGTGTCGGTGTGCAGCTTCACCGCAGGGTCCTAATGCCCACGGCTGATTAATGCAGTGTTTCACTCTTTGTGTATCATGGTTACTCCCACCCAGCTCACTCAGAGATCGTCAGGAGCAACGTAACAATTCCAGTCCACAAAGCCACACAACTTCCCACCCAGCTTCCTCTGAATGCTGCATTCCACGCTTGAATTGTGCACTCCTGTTTCCAGTGCCCAGTGCTGTCTGTTTGCTCCTGTTTCCAGTGACTGATGTTGATTAGTTTGCTCTGGATCCTGTGTGTTGTACACTTGGATTTCTTGTGTGTGTTGCATACACCAACCACGCCCTGCGTGGGAACAGTCTTTCCCTTCATTTGCCTGCTCTGACTCTGGTTTGGTTCCCTCCGCCACTTCTCTATTTCCCATTCCTTCCCTCCATGACGAAGAGGTCACTGGGGAAGTGATAATTAGACATGTTTTTTTTAAATATGGCCTTGAATAATGCTTTGGACAGGGTCCCACAGTGTGGGTGGTCCGTGAGAGGGTCCCGCAGTGTGGGTGGTCCGTGAGAGGGCCCCGCAGTGTGGGTGGTCCGTGAGAGGGTCCCGCAGTGTGGGTGGTCCGTGAGAGGGTCCCGCAGTGTGGGTGGTCCGTGAGAGGGCCCCGCAGTGTGGGTGGTCCGTGAGAGGGTCCCGCAGTGTGGGTGGTCCGTGAGAGGGTCCCGCAGTGTGGGTGGTCCATGAGAGAGTCCCACAGTGTAGGTGGTCTGTGAGGGGGTCCCACAGACAGTGTGGGTGGTCCGTGAGGGGGTCCCGCAGTGTGGGTGGTCCATGAGGGGGTCCCGCAGTGTGGGTGGTCCATGAGAGAGTCCCACAGTGTGGGTGGTCCGTGAGGGGGTCCCACAGTGTGGGTGGTCCGTGAGAGAGTCCCACAGTGTGGGGGGTTGGGTGGTCCGTGAAAGGGTCCCGCAGTGTGCGTGGTCCTTGAGAGAGTCCCGCGGTGTGCGTGGCCCTTGAGAGAGTCCCGCAGTGTGGGTGGTCCGTGAGGGGGCCCCGCAGTGTGGGTGGTCCTTGAGAGGGCCCCGCAGTGTGGGTGGTCCGTGAGGGGGTCCCACAGTGTGGGTGGTCCGTGAGGGGGTCCCGCAGTGTGGGTGGTCCGTGAGGGGGCCCCGCAGTGTGGGTGGTCCGTGAGGGGGTCCCGCAGTGTGGGTGGTCCATGAGAGAGTCCCACAGTGTGGGTGGTCCGTGAGGGGGTCCCGCAGTGTGGGTGGTCCGTGAGATAAAACTACATTGATTCAGAGTTGTGTTGACGAACTGGCTTGGTAGTGGGAGCTGGGATTAGTTGTGGGATGCCATGCTTTTCTGACTCTGGTCTGCCGGGAATGGAGCTGTGCATGAGAATGTGAGTAGTCTGATAAGTAACAACGTAACAGTGAAGATGGGGGCTGTGGGACGTACCTTAGCAGAAGTTGAACAATGGCAGATGCAATTCAGTCCAGACAAGTGTCAAAGTTCAAAGTAAATGTATTATCAAAGTACATATATGTCAATAGACAATAGGTGCAGGAGTAGGCCATTCAGCCCTTCGAGCCAGCACCACCATTCACTGTGATCATGGCTGATCATCCGCAATCAGTATCCAGTTCCTGCTTTCTCCCCATATCCCTTCACTCTGCTATCTTTAAGAGCTCTATCTAACTCTTTCTTGAAAGAATCCAGAGAACTGGCCTCCACTGCCTTCTGAGGCAGAGCATTCCACAGATCCACAACCCTCTGTGTGAAAAAGTTTTTCCTCAACTCCGTTCTAAATTGTCTACCTCTTATTATTAAACTGTGGCCTCTGGTTCTGGACTCCCCCAACATCGGAAACATGTTTCCTGCCTCTAGCGTGTCCAATCCATTAATAATCTTATATGTTTCAATCAGATCCCCTCTCATCCTTCTAAATTCCAGTGTATACAAGCCCAGTCGCTCCAATCTTTCAACATATGACATTCCTGCCATCCCTGGAATTAACCCAGTGAACCTGCGCTGCACTCCCTCAATAGCAAGAATGTCCTTCCTCAAATTTGGAGACCGAAACTGCACACAATACTCCAGGTGTAGTCTCACCAGGGCCCTGTACAACTGCAGAAGGACCTCTTTGCTTCTATACTCAATTCCCCTTGTTATGAAGGCCAGCATGCCATTAGCTTTCTTCACTGCCTGCTGTACCTGCATGCTTATTTTCAGTGACTGATGTACAAGAACACCTAGATCTCGTTGTACTTCCCCTTTTCCTCACTTGACACCATTCAGGTAGTAATCTACCTTCCTGTTCTTGCCACCAAAGTGGATAACCTCACATTTATCCACATTAAACTGCATCTGCCATGCATCTGCCCACTCACCCAACCTGTCCAAGTCACCCTGTATTCTCATAACATCCTCCTCACATTTCACACTGCCACCCAGCTTTGTGTCATCTGCAAATTTGCTAATGTTACTTTTAATCCCTTTATCTAAATCAGTAATGTATATTGTAAACAGCTCCGGTCCCAGCACCGAGCCTTGCGGTATCCTATACTGTCCTGTTTCACTTTCCTGCAGGCAATCAGAGTGAATACAAAGAAAACCAAAATAATAATAATATATAAGTAATAGACCACCAGTGAGTCTTATTTCAGTGGTTGGTAAGTTGATGGAGAAGATCCCTAGAGGCAGGATTTATGAACATTTGGAGAGGTATAGTATGATTAGGAATAGTCAGCATGGCTTTGTCAAGGGCAGGTTGTGCCTTACGAGTCTGATTGAATTTTTTGAGGATGTGACTAAACACATTGATGAAGGAAGAGCAGTAGATGTAGTGTATATGGATTTCAGCAAGGCATTTGACAAGGTACCCCATGCAAGGCTTATTGAGACAGTAAGGAGGCATGGGATCCAAGTGGACCTTGCTTTGTGGATCCAGAACTGGCTTCCCACAGAAGGCAAAGAGTGGTTGTAGACGGGTCATATTCTGCATGGAGGTCGGTCACCAGTGGTGTGCCTCAGGGATCTGTTCTGGGACCCTTACTCTTCGTGATTTTTATAAATGACCTGGATGAGGAAGTGGAGGGATGGGTTAGTAAATTTGCTGATGACACAAAGGTTGGAGGTATTGTGGATAGTGTGGAGGGCTGTCAGATGTTACAGCGGGACATTGATAGGATGCAAAACTGGGCTGAGAAGTGACAGAGGGAGTTCAACCCAGATAAGTGAAGTGTTTCATTTTGGTAGGTCAAATATGATGGCAGAATATAGTATTAATGGTAAGACTCTTGGCAGTGTGGAGGATCAGAGGGATCTTGGGGTCAGAGTCCATAGGACACTCAAAGCTGCTGTGCAGATTGATTCTGTGGTTAAGGAGGCGTACGGTGTATTGGCCTTCATCAATCATGGGATTGAGTTTAGGAGCTGAGAGGTAATGTTGCAGTTATATAGGACCCTGGTCAGACCCCACTTGGAGTACTGTGCTCAGTTCTGTTCACCTCACTACAGGAAGGATGTGGAAGCCATAGAAAGGGTGCAGAGGAGATTTACAAGGATGTTGCCTGGATTGGGGAGCATGCCTAATGAAAACAGGTTGTGTGAACTCAGCTTTTTCTCCTTGGAGTGATGGAGGATGAGAGGTGACCTGATAGAGGTGTATAAGATGATGAGAGGCATTGATCAAGTGGATAGTCAGAGGCTTTTTCCCAGGGCTGAAATGGCTGCCACAAGAGGGCACAGTTTTAAGGTGCTTGGAAGTAGGTACAGAGGAGATGTCAGGGGTAAGTTTTTTACACAGAGAGTGGTGAGTGTGTGGAATGGGTTGTTGGCAGCGGTGGTGGAGGCGGAAACGATAGGGTCTTTTAAGAGACTCCTGGATGGCTACATGGAGCTTAGAAAAATATAGGGCTGTGGGTAACCCTATGTAATTTCTAAGGTAGGGACATGTTCGGCACAGCTTTGTGGGCGGAAGGGCCTGTATTGTGCTGTAGGTTTTCTGTGTTTCTATAAATGTGGAGAACATGAGATGATGTGTTGTTGGGAGTGAGATTTGGGAACATTTCAGAGATAGGGGTGAGTCACGTTATCCCCACTGGTTTAGGAGCCTGATGGTCGAGGGGTAATTGTTCCTGAACCTGGTGGTGTGGATCCCGAGTACCTCCTTGCTAATGGCAGGGGCGAGAAAAGAGCATGGCCTGGATAGTGGGCGGGCTCTGATGCTGGAATCTGTTTTCCTGTGACAGCATTCCCTGCAAATGTGCTCCATGGCGGGGCGGACTTTACCTGTGATGGACTGGCGTGTGTGCACCACTCTCTGTAGGCTTTTCATTGGTGTTTCCGTATCAGCTAGTCAGGTACATTCTACTGCACATCTATAGAGTCTGTCAGAGTTTTACATCCATGCTGAATCTTCGCAAAATCCCAGTCAAGTAGAGGCACTCCTGTGCTTTCTTCATAATTGCACATATCCTGGACCCGGGAGAGACCCTCTGAAAGAATAACCCCGAGGAATTTGACGGAATCCACCTCTGATCCTCCAATGAGGACTGGCTCATGGACCTCTGCTTCCTTCCTCTTGAAGTCAGTAATGAACTCCTTGTTTTTGCTGACATTGTGAGAGGTTGTTGTTATGACATCACTCAGCCAGGTTTTCAGTATTCCTCCTATATGGATCAGGTATTGCATCCCTTCATGCCCTGATCAATCAGGATAGGGAGGGGAAGGCAGGAGATTGGGGCTGAGAGGAAAATTGGATCAGCCATGATGAAATGGCGGAGCAGACTCAATGGGCCAAATGCCCTAATTGTTCTCCTCAAACAACAGGAATTCTGCAGATGCTGGAAATTCAAGCAACACACATCAAAGTTGCTGGTGAACGCAGCAGGCCAGGCAGCATCTCTAGGAAGAGGTCGACGTTTCAGGCCGAGACCCTTCGTCAGGACTAACTGAAGGAAGAGTGAGTAAGGGATTTGAAAGTTGGAGGGGGAGGGGGGGATCCAAAATGATAGGAGAAGACAGGAGGGGGAGGGATAGAGCCAAGAGCTGGACAGGTGATAAGCAAAAGGGGATACGAGAGGATCATGGGACAGGAGGTCCGGGAAGAAAGACGGGGGGGGGGGGGTTACCCAGAGGAATGGGCAAGAGGACAGAGCGTAGACGTAGGTGCTCCCGATGTGGCCTTTTATATAGTGGTGAGACCCGACGCAGACTGGGAGACCGCTTTGCTGAACATCTACGCTCTGTCTGCCAGAGAAAGCAGGATCTCCCAGTGGCCACACATTTTAATTCCACATCCCATTCCCATTCTGACATGTCCATCCACGGCCTCCTCTACTGTAAAGATGACGCCACACTCAGGTTGGAGGAACAACACCTTATATTCCGTCTGGGTAGCCTCCAACCTGATGGCATGAACATCGACTTCTCTAACTTCCGCTAAGGCCCCACCTCCCCCTCGTACCCCATCTGTTACTCATTTTTATGCACACATTCTTTCTCTCACTCTCCTTTTTCTCCCTCTGTCCCTCTGAATATACCTCTTGCCCATCCTCTGGGTCCCCCCCCCCCCCCCCTTGTCTTTCTTCCCGGACCTCCTGTCCCATGATCCTCTCGTATCCCCTTTTGCCTATCACCTGTCCAGCTCTTGGCTCTATCCCTCCCCCTCCTGTCTTCTCCTATCATTTTGGATCTCCCCCTCCCCCTTCAACTTTCAAATCCCTTACTCACTCTTCCTTCAGTTAGTCCTGACGAAGGACCTCGGCCTGAAACGTCGACTGCACCTCTTCCTACAGATGCTGCCTGGCCTGCTGCGTTCACCAGCAACTTTGATGTGTGTTAATTGTTCTCCTCTTTCTTTTGGTCGTATGGTTTATCAGGACCTGTCTTTCTCTCATTGTAAAGATTGGATCCTGTATGCTGTTGCACCTCTAGAACGGGAACGAGCTCTGCTACCTCCCCTCTGTCTGTCTCCGATGATTTTATGTGCCTCGATATCATGTCACATTTGGGCCTCCTTCACGGCAGTGAAAACACTCCCTGCTTCTTTGCTTGACTCAAGTGCATATTCTAGAGAATCTGTCTTGTATCCTCTAGCTTTGTCAAATCCTTCCCAAGTTGTGACCAGAAGTGAACACAGTACTCCACGTGTGGCCTCACGAGCTCTCAACTCCTCTACTCAGTGTCCTGGCTAATGAAGGCCAGCGTGCCGTTTAGACTACAAGGCCAAGTTCAATTTCAAGTTTATTTTCGTCTGACTGTACATAAATACAACCAAATGAAACAACTTTCTTGCAGACAGCACACAGCATGTGAACTTGACGGAATAATGTACTGTACCCCAGGTCTCTCTGTTGTACAGTAGTCCTATGGGCTCTGCCATTCACTGCACTAGTGATGGTTTGACTTCTCAAAGAACCTCGGTTTGTGTTAGAAGTTCAAGTTCATTGCCATCTGATTCTGCATATATACAACCAAACGAAACAAAGTTCCTCTGGACCACAGTGCACCACAATACATATATCCCACATGACACACAAACCAAAATATTACCGCAGACAAGTTAATAAAATCAAATTCAAACCGCAGGTAGTAGAGTGCAGCACAAGTTAACAGTACTCTGTACACAGCTTGTCTTCCTGGTGACGAGATCTCGGTGGTGGCAGAGTATTCATTAGTCTCACAGACTGGGGGAAGATGATGTTACCCAGGCTGACAGTCATAGTCCTGATGCTCTTCCACCTCCTTCCTGATGGTAGTGGGTCAGGGACCGACTTCATCTGCCACCTGCCATTCCTTGGGAAATTTGCCATTTGATTAGAGCCTATGTTTGTGTTCTCTGGGATGCAGGAGAGTGAGGTAACTAAATAAATGGAGGGAATAGTTAGGGTGGATGGTTAGAATAGTTTTCCCAAAGGGTGGAGATATGAGGTAGATTACAGTCATAGTGCACTACAGCACAGAAACAGGCCCTTTGGCTCATCTAGTTTGTGCCAAACCAGTAATGTGCCCAGTTCCATCAGCCTGCACTGGATCCATAGCCCGTTCAAACCCCTTGCATCAGTGTAACTGTCCAAATTTTCCTTCAATGTTGAAATCGAACCACTTCTGTGGGCAGCTCATTCCACACTCTCACCACCCCCTTAAACATTATACCTTTCACCCTTAGCCCATGACCTCTCGTAATCCCATCCAACCCAGCTTGCATGTACCCTGTCTATACCTCTCATAATTTTGTATATCTTTATCAAATCTCAACTCAATCTTCTATTTCCTAGGGAATAAAGTTCTAACATATTCAATCTTTCCCTATAACTCAGGTTCTGAAGTCCTGGCAACATCCTTGTAAATTTTCACGGATCAATACTTCACAAGGGGAGCAGGAAACTTCTACAAGGTAGGAATGCCTTGAAGATACTGACGATGTCGTCCCTCTTTCATTGCAGTCCAAATGAACGGTCTTCATTTATGTGCTCTTCTGGTAATGACCCCCCCCCCCACCATTCCCGTTTCTGGTGCTCTACGCTTTTCTTTCTTCCATGGCCTTCTGTTGTCTCTCCTTTCTCCAGACCTGTATCTCTTTCATCAATCAACTTCCCAGCACTTTACTTCACCCCTCCCGGTTTCACCTATCACCTTGTGGTTCTTCCTCCCATACCTCACTTTCTTACACTCACTCCTCATCATTTCCCAGTCCTGATGAAGGGTCTCGGCCCAAAAGGTCGACTGTACTCTTCGCCATGGATGCTGCGTGTCCTGCTCAGATCCTTCAGCATTTTGTGTGTGTTGCTCGGATTTCCAGCATCTGCAGATTCTCTCTTGTTAGCAATTTAACATCACTTACTGTTACAACTTTATTGGCTGATCAATATTGAAACACCAGTGAATGTGGTCATAGTTTTCTCATTACTCAGTTTTGTCTATACAGCCTCAGGAAATGAGCCCTGCTGTCTGTCCTGATGGAACGCTACCTGTCCGTTTCCCTCTGTGACCCCTGCCTGTCCGTTTCCCTCTGTGACCCCTGCCTGTCCGTTTTCCTCTGTGACCCTGTCTGTCCGTTTCCCTCTGTGACCCCTGTCTGTCCGTTTCCCTCTGTGACCCCTGCCTGTCCGTTTCCCTCTGTGACCCTGTCTGTCCGTTTCCCTCTGTGGACGCTGCCTGTCCGTTTCCCTCTGTGACCCCTGCCTGTCCGTTTCCCTCTGTGACCCCTGTCTGTCCGTTTCCCTCTGTGACCCTGTCTGTCCGTTTCCCTCTGTGACCCCTGCCTGTCCGTTTCCCTCTGTGACCCTGCCTGTTTGTTTTCCTCTGTGACCCCTGTCTGTCCGTTTCCCTCTGTGGATGCTGTCTGTCCTCAGGCAGGAAAGATACTGGCATGGATAGTGGACTGGCTGACAGGCAGGAGGCAGCGAGTGGGAATAAAAGTGTCCATTTCTGGTTGGCTGCCAGTGACTAGTGCTGTTCCTCAGGGGTCGGTATTGGGGCTAATACTTGTTACATTGTTTGTCAGTGATTTGGATAATGGAGTTGATGGCTTTGTGGCAAAGTTTGTAGATGATATGGAGATAGGTGGAGGGGTAGGTAGATCTAAGGAAGCGATTCGATTGGAGGACTTAGACAAATTGGGAGAATGGGCAAAAAAGTGGCAGATGGAATACAGTATTTTATGTAGTGTGTGAGAGTGGGGTGATTGCTGTGTGCAAGTGAGTGGTAATTCTGCAGTGTATGAGCGTGGTGTGATTGTCCAGTGTGTGAGTGTGGGCTGATTGATTGTACGGTGTGCGAGTGTGGTGATGGATTGTGCAGTATTTGAGTGTAGTGTGCAAGAGCAGGGTGATTGTGCGCAAGAGCAGGGTGATTGTGCAGTGAGAGTCTGGTTAGTTTGTGTAGTGTGTGAGTGTGATGTGTTTGATTGTGTCCTGTGCGAGTATGGTGTGATTGTGCAGTGTTGAGTGTGGTGTGATTGTGTAGTGTGCGAGTGTGGTATGATTGTGCAGTTTGAGAGTGTGGTGTGACTGTGTAGTGTGTGAGTGTGATGTGATTGATTGTACCATGTGTGAGCATGGGTGATTGTGCAGAGTGTGAGTGTGCTGTGATTGATTGAGTGTGGGGTGATTGTGAGGTGTGCAAGTGTGGGCTGATAGTGCAGTGTGTAAGTGTAGGTGATTGTGCAGTGTGCAAGTGTGGTGTGATAAATTGTGCAATATGTGAGTGTGGTGTGACAGTGTAGTGTGCAAGTGGGGTGATTGTGCAGTGAATGTCTGGTTTGATTGTGTAGTGTGTGAGTGTGATGTGTATGATTGTGCTCTGCTAGTATAGTGCGATTGTGCAGTATGTGAGTGTGGTGCGATTGTGCAATGATTGTTAATGCAGTATCGAGTTGTGGGGTGATTGTGCAGTGTGCGAATGTGGTGTGATCATCCAGTGTGCGTGTGTGGTGTGGATGTGCGAGTGTGGGGTTATTGTGCAGTGCAAGTGTGGGGTGATCTTGCAGTGTGCGAGAGTGCTAGGTGATTGTGCATTGTGCAAGTCTGAGGGTGGTGTGATTGATTATGCACTGTACGAATGTGCTGTGATTGATTGTGTGAGTGAGGTGATTGTACAGTGTGCGAGTGTGGTATTAATAACTGCCTTGTGAGAATGTGCTGTGATTGATTGTGTGAGTGAGGTGATTGTACAGTGTGCGAGTGTGGTATTAATAACTGTGCCTTGTGAGAATGTGCTGTGATTGATTGTGTGAGTGAGGTGATTGTACAGTGTGCGAGTGTGGTATTAATAACTGTGCCTTGTGAGAATGTGCGGTGATTGATTGTGCGGTGTGCAAGTGTGGGGTGATTGATTGTGCAGTGTGAGTATGGTGTGACTGTGCAGTCGTGATTGGTGTGATTGATTGTACAGTGTGGAAGTGTGTGGTGATTGTACGGTGTGCGAGTGCGGTGATGGATTGTGCGGTGTGCGAGTTTGATGTGATTCTACAGTGTGTGAGTGTGGGGGTTGATGGATTGTGTGGTGTGAGTGTGGGGTGATGGATTGTGGTGTGTGAGTGGGGTGATGGATTGTGGTGTGTGAGTGTGGGGTGATGGATTGTGTGGTGTGTGTGAGTGTGGGGTGATGGATTGTGGTGTGTGTGAGTGTGAGGTGATGGATTGTGTGGTGTGTGTGAGTGTGGGGTGTTGGATTGTGGTGTGTGTGAGTGTGGGGTGATGGATTGTGTGGTGTGTGAGTGGGGTGATGGATTGTGGTGTGTGAGTGTGGGGTGATGGATTGTGGTGTGTGAGTGTGGGGTGATGGATGGTGGTGTGCGGGTGTGTGGTGATGGATTGTGGTGTGTGTGAGTGTGGGGTGATGGACTATTTGGTGTGTGTGACTGTGGGGTGATGGATTGTGGTGTGTGTGAGTGTGGGGTGATGGATTGTGGTGTGTGTGAGTGTGGGGTGATGGATTGTGGTGTGTGAGTGTGGGGTGATTGATTCTGGTGTGTGGGTGTGGGGTGATGGATTGTGGTGTGTGTGAGTGTTGGGTGACGCATTGTGGTATGTATGAGTGTGGGGTGATGGATTGTGGCGTGTCAGTGTGGGGTGATGGATTGTGTGGTGTGTATGAGTGTGTGGTGATGGATTGTGTGGTGTGTATGAGTGTGGGGTGATGGATTGTGGTGTGTCAGTGTGGGGTGATGGATTGTGTGGTGTGTGTGAGTGTGGGGTGATGGATTGTGGTGTGTATGAGTGTAGGGTGATGGATTGTGGTGTTTGTGAGTGTGGGGTGATGGATTGTGTGGTGTACATGAGTGTGGGGTGATGGATTGTGGTGTGTGTGAGTGTGGGGTGATGGATTGTAGTGTGTGTGACTGTGGGGTGATGGATTGTGGTGTGTGTGAGTGTGGGGTGATGGATTGTGGTGTGTGAGTGTGGGGTGATGGATTGTGGTGTGTGTGAGTGTGGGGTGATGGATTGTGGGGTGTGTGAGTGTGGAGTGATGGATTGTGTGGTGTGTGTGAGTGTGGGCTGATGGATTGTGTGGTGTGTGTCAGTGTGGGGTGATGGATTGTGTGGTGTGTGCAGGTGTGGGCTGATGGATTGTGTGGTGTGTGCAGGTGTGGGCTGATGGATTGTGGTGTGAGTGTGGGGTGATGGGTTGTGGTGTGTGCGGGTGTGGGGTGATGGATTGTGTGGTGTGTGAGTGTCGGGTGATGGATTGTCGTGTGTGTGAGTACGGGTGATGGATTGTGGTGTGTGTGAGTACGGGTGATGGATTGTGGTGTGTGAGTGTGGGGTGATGGATTGTGGTGAGTGAGTGTGGGGTGATGGATTGTGTGGTGTCTGAGTGTGGGGTGTTGGATTGTGGTGTGTGCGGGTGTGGGGTGATGGATTGTGTGTGAGTGTTAGGTGATGGATTGTGTGTGAGTGTTAGGGAATGGATTATGTGTGTGGGTGTGGCGTGATGCATTGTGTGGTGTGTGCGAGTGTGGGGTGATGGATTGTGTGGCGTGTGAGTGTGGGGTGATGGATTGTGGTGTGTGTGAGTGTGGGTTGTTGGATTGTGTGGTGTGTGCGGGTGTGAGGTGATGGATTGTGGTGTTTGTGAGTGTGGGGTGATGAATTGTGGTGTGTGAGTGTGGGGTGATGGATTGTGTGGTGTGTGAGTGTGGAGAGATGGACTGTGTGGTGTGAAAGTGTGGGGTGATGGATTGTGTGGTGGGTGTGGGGTGATGGATTGTGGTGTGTGTGAGTGTGGGGTGATGGGTTGTGGTGTGTGTGAGTGTGGGGTGATGGGTTGTGTGTGCGGGTGTGGGGTGATGGATTGTATGGTGTGTGAGTGTGGGGTGATGGATTGTGGTGTGTGTGAGTGTGGGGTGATGGATTGTGTGGTGTTTGTGAGTGTGGGGTGATGGATTGTGGTGTGTGAGTGTGGGGTGATGGATTGTGTGGTGTGTGTGAGTGTGGGGTGATGGATTGTGGTATGTGAGTGTGGGGTGGTGGATTGTGTGGTGTGTGTGAGTGTGGGGTGATGGATTGTGTGGTGTGTGTGAGTGTGGGGTGATGAATTGTGGTGTGTGCGAGTGTGAGGTGATGGATTGTGTGGTGTGTGTGAGTGTGGGGTGTTGGATTGTGGTGTGTGTGAGTGTGGGGTGATGGATTGTGTGGTGTGTGAGTGTGGGGTGATGGATTGTGGTGTGTGAGTGTGGGGTGATGGATTGTGGTGTGCGGGTGTGTGGTGATGGATTGTGGTGTGTGTGAGTGTGGGGTGATGGACTATTTGGTGTGTGTGACTGTGGGGTGATGGATTGTGTGGTGTGTGAGTGTGGGGTGATGGATTGTGGTGTGTGAGAGTGTGGGGTGATGGATTGTGTGGTGTTTGTGAGTGTGGGGTGATGGATTGTGTGGTGTGTGTGAGTGTGGGGTGATGGATTGTGGTGTGTGCGAGTGTGAGGTGATGGATTGTGTGGTGTGTGTGAGTGTGGGGTGTTGGATTGTGGTGTGTGTGAGTGTGGGGTGATGGATTGTGGTGTGTGTGAGTGTGGGGTGATGGATTGTGGTGTGTGAGTGTGGGGTGATGGATTGTGGTGTTTGTGAGTGTGGGGTGATGGATTGTGGTGTGTGTGAGTGTGGGGTGATGGATTGTGTGGTGTTTGTGAGTGTGGGGTGATGGATTGTGGTGTGTGAGTGTGGGGTGATGGATTGTGTGGTGTGTGTGAGTGTGGGGTGATGGATTGTGGTGAGTGTGAGTGTGTGGTGATGGATTGTGGTGTGTGTGAGTGTGGGATGATGGATTGTGGTGTTTGTGAGTGTGGGGTGATGGATTGTGTGGTGTGTGTGAGTGTGGGGTGATGGATTGTGGTGTGTGTGAGTGTGGGGTGATGGATTGTGGTGTGTGTGAGTGTGGGATGATGGATTGTGGTGTTTGTGAGTGTGGGGTGATGGATTGTGTTGTGTGTGCGGGCGTGGGGTGATGGATTGTGGTGTGTGTGTATGGGGGGGTGATGGATTGTGGTGTGTGTGCGGGTGTCGGGTGCTGGATTGTGGTGTGTGAGTGTGGGGTGATGGATTGTGGTGTGTGTGGGTGTGGGGTGATGGATTGTGGTGTGTGTGGGTGTGGGGTGATGGATTGTTGTCTGTGTGGGTGTGGGGTGATGGATTGTGTGGTGTGTGCGGGTGTAGGGTGATGCATTGTGGTGTGTGTGACTGTTGGGTGATGGATTGTGGTGTGTGTGAGTGTGGGGTGATGGATTGTGTGTGTGAGTGTGGGGTGATGGATTGTGTGGGGTGATGGATTGTGTGGTGTGTGAGTGGGGTGCTTGATTGTGGTGTGTGGGTGAGGGGTGCTGGATTGTGGTGTGTGGGTGTGGGGTGATGGATTGTGGTGTGTGAGTGTGGGGTGCTAGATTGTGGTGTGTGAGTGTTGGGTGATGGATTGTGGTGTGTATGAGTGTGGGGTGATGGATTGTGGTGTGTGAGTGTTGAGTGATGGATTGTGGGGTGTGTGAGTGTGGGGTGATGGATTGTGTGGTGTGTGAGTGTGGGGTGATGGATTGTGGTGTGTGGGTGTGGGGTGATGGATTGTGGTGTGTGTGAGTGTGGGGTGTAGGATTGTGTGGTGTGTGAGTTTGTGGTGATGGATTGTGGGGTGTGTGAGTGTGGGGTGATGGATTGTGGTGTGTGGGTGTGGGGTGATGGATTGTGGTGTGTGCGAGTGTGGGGTGATAGATTGTGTGGTGTGTGAGTGTGAGGTGATGGATTGTGGTGTGTGTGTGGGTGTGGGGTGATGGAGTGTGGTGTGATGGATTGTGGTGTGTGTGAGTGTGGTGTGATGGATTGTGGTGTGTGTGAGTGTGGGGTGATGGATTGTCGTGTGTGTGAGTGTGGGGTGATGGATTGTCGTGTGTGTGAGTGTGGGGTGATGGATTGTGTGGTGTGTTTGGGTGTGTGGTGATGGATTGTGGTGTGTGTGAGTGTGGAGTGATGGATTGTGTGATGTGTGTGAGTGTGGGGTGATGGATTATGTGGTGTGTTTTGAGTGTGGGGTGATGGATTGTGTGTGTGAGTGTGGGGTGTTGGACTGTGTGGTGTGTGCGGGTGTGGGGTGATGGATTGTGGTGTGTGAGTGTGGGGTGATGGATTGTGTGTGTGAGTGTGAGGTGATGGGCTGTTTGCTGTCTGTGAGTGTGGGGTGATGGATTGTTGTGTCTGTGAGTGTGGGGTGATGGATTGTGTGGTGTGTTTGAGTGTGGGGTGATTGATTGTGGTGAGTGTGGGGTGATGGATTGTGTGGTGTGTGTGAGTGTGGGGTGATGGATTGTTGTGTCTGTGAGTGTGGGATGATGGATTGTGTGGTGTGTTTGAGTGTGGGATGATTGATTGTGGTGAGTGTGGGGTGATGGATTGTGTGGTGTGTGAGTGTGGGGTGATGGATTGTTGTGTCTGTGAGTGTGGGGTGATGGATTGCGTGGTGTGTTTGAGTGTGGGGTGATGGATTGTGGTGAGTGTGGGGTGATGGATTGTTGTGTGTGTGAGTGTGGGATAATGGATTGTGTGGTGTGTGTGAGTGTGGGGTGATGGATTGTGGTGTGTATGAGTGTGGGGTGATGGATTGTGGTGTGTATGAGTGTGGGGTGATGGATTGTGTTTGTGAGTGTGGGGTGATGGATTGTGTGTGTGAGTGTGGGGTGATGGATTGTGTGGTGTGTGTGATTGTGGGGTGATGGATTGTGGTGTGTGTCAGTGTGGGGTGATGGATTACGGTGTTTGTGAGTGTGGGCTGATGGATTGTGTGGGGTGATGGATTGTGTGGTGTGTGAGTGTGGGGTGCTGGATTGTGGTGTGTGGGTGTGGGGTGATGGATTGTGGTGTGTGTGAGTGTGGGGTGATGGATTGTGGTGTGTGAGTGTGGGGTGCTAGATTGTGGTGTGTGGGTGTGGGGTGATGGATTGTGGTATGTGTGAGTGTGGGGTGATGGATTGTGGTGTGTGAGTGTGGGGTGATGGATTGTGTGGTGTGTGTGAGTGTGGGGTGATGGATTGTGTGGTGTGTGTGAGTGTGGGGTGATGGATTGTGGTGTTTGTGACTGTGGGGTGATGGATTGTGGGGTGTGTGAGTGTGTGGTGTAGGATTGTGTGGTGTGTGAGTTTGTGGTGATGGATTGTGGGGTGTGTGAGTGTGGGGTGATGGATTGTGTGGTGTGTGAGTGTGGGGTGATGGATTGTGGTGTGTGGGTGTGGGGTGATGGATTGTGTGGTGTGTGAGTGTGGGGTGATGGATTGTGGGGTGTGTGAATGTGGGGTGCTGGATTGTGTGGTGTGCGAGTGTGAGGTGATGGATTGTGGTGTGTGTGGGTGTGGGGTGATGGAGTGTGTGATGGATTGTGGTGTGTGTGAGTGTGGGGTGATGGATTGTGGTGTGTGTGAGTGTGGGGTGATGGATTGTGGTGTGTGTGAGTGTGGAGTGATGGATTGTGTGGTGTGTGTGAGTGTGGGATGATGGATTGTGTGGTGTGTGAGTGTGGGGTGATGGATTGTGTGTGTGAGTGTGGGGTGATGGGTTGTTTGCTGTCTGTGAGTGTGGGGTGATGGATTGTGGTGTGTGTGAGTGTGGGGTGATGGATTGTGTGTGTGAGTGTGGGGTGAGATATTGTGTGTTGTGTGTCAGTGTGGGGTGATGGATTGTTGTGTCTGTGAGTGTGGGGTGATGGATTGTGTGTGTGAGTGTGGGGTGTTGGATTGTGTGGTGTTTGCGGGTGTGGGGTGATGGATTGTGGTGTGTGAGTGTGGGGTGATGGACTGTGTGATGTGTGTGAGTGTGGGGTGATGGACTGTGTGGTGTGTGTGAGTGTGCGGTGATGGACTGTGGTGTGTGTTTGGGGTGATGGATTGCGGTGTTTATGAGTGTGGGGTGATGGATTGCGGTGTTAGTGTGGGGTGATGGATTGTGGTGTGTGTGGGAGTGTGGTGATGGATTGTGGTGTGTGTGAGTGTGTGGTGTTTGTGAGTATGGGGTGACGGATTATGGTGTTTGTGAGTGTGGGGTGATGGATTGTCGTGTGTGTGAGTGTGGGGTGCTGGATTGTGTGGTGTGTTTGGGTGTGTGGTGATGGATTGTGTGTGTGAGTGTGGAGTGATGGATTGTGTGATGTGTGTGAGTGTGGGGTGATGGATTGTGTGGTGTGTTTTGAGTGTAGGGTGATGGATTGTGTGTGTGAGTGTGGGGTGTTGGACTGTGTGGTGTGTGCGGGTGTGGGGTGATGGATAGTGGTTTGTGAGTGTGGGGTGATGGATTGTGTGTGTGAGTGTGAGGTGATGGGCTGTTTGCTGTCTGTGAGTGTGGGGTGATGGATTGTGTGTGTGAGTGTGGGGTCAGATATTGTGTGGTGTGTGTCAGTGTGGGGTGATGGATTGTTGTGTCTGTGAGTGTGGGGTGATGGATTGCGTAGTGTGTTTGAGTGTGGGGTGATGGATTGTGGTGAGTGGAGTGATGGATTGTGTGGTGTGTGTGAGTGTGGGGTGATGGATTGTGTGTGTGAGTGTGGGGTGTTGGATTGTGTGGTGTTTGCGGGTGTGGGATGATGGATTGTGGTGTGTGAGTGTGGGGTGATGGACTGTGTGATGTGTGTGAGTGTGGGGTGATGGACTGTGTGGTGTGTGTGAGTGTGCGGTGATGGACTGTGGTGTGTGTTTGGGGTGATGGATTGCGGTGTTTATGAGTGTGGGGTGATGGATTGCGGTGTTTGTGAGTGTGGGGTGATGGATTGTGGTGTGTGTGGGAGTGTGGTGATGGATTGTGGTGTGTGTGAGTGTGTGGTGTGTTTGAGTGTGTGGTGATGGATTGTGGTGTGTGTGAGTGTGTGGAGTGTTTGAGTGTGGGGTGATGGATTGTGTGGCGTTTGTGAGTGTGGCGTGATGAATTGTGTGGTGTTTGTGAGTATGGGGTGACGGATTATGGTGTGTGTGAGTGTGGGGTGATGGATTGTGTGGTGTGTGAGTGGGTTGATGGATTGTGGTGTGTGAGTGGGGTGATGGATTGTGTGTGTGTGTATGAGTGTGGGGTGATGGATTGTGGTGTGTGTGAGTGTGGGGTGATGGATTGTGGTGTGTGAGTGTGGGGTGATGGATTGTGGTGTGTGAGTGTGGGGTGATGGATTGTTGTGTGTGTGAGTGTGGGATAATGGATTGTGTGGTGTGTGTGAGTGTGGGGTGATGGATTGTGTGTGTGAGTGTGGGGTGATGGATTGTGTGGTGTGTGTGATTGTGGGGTGATGGATTGTGGTGTGTGTGAGTGTGGGGTGATGGATTGTGTGGGGTGATGGATTGTGTGGTGTGTGATTGTGGGGTGCTGGATTGTGGTGTGTGGGTGTGGGGTGATGGATTGTGGTGTGTGTGAGTGTGGGGTGATGGATTGTGGTGTGTGAGTGTGGGGTGCTAGATTGTGGTGTGTGGGTGTGGGGTGATGGATTGTGGTATGTGTGAGTGTGGGGTGATGGATTGTGGTGTGTGAGTGTGGGGTGATGGATTGTGTGGTGTGTATGAGTGTGGGGTGATGGATTGTGTGTGTGAGTGTGGGGTGATGGATTGTGGTGTGTATGAGTGTGGGGTGATGGATTGTGGTGTGTATGAGTGTGGGGTGATGGATTGTGTTTGTGAGTGTGGGGTGATGGATTGTGTGTGTGAGTGTGGGGTGATGGATTGTGTGGTGTGTGTGATTGTGGGGTGATGGATTGTGGTGTGTGTCAGTGTGGGGTGATGGATTACGGTGTTTGTGAGTGTGGGCTGATGGATTGTGTGGGGTGATGGATTGTGTGGTGTGTGAGTGTGGGGTGCTGGATTGTGGTGTGTGGGTGTGGGGTGATGGATTGTGGTGTGTGTGAGTGTGGGGTGATGGATTGTGGTGTGTGAGTGTGGGGTGCTAGATTGTGGTGTGTGGGTGTGGGGTGATGGATTGTGGTATGTGTGAGTGTGGGGTGATGGATTGTGGTGTGTGAGTGTGGGGTGATGGATTGTGTGGTGTGTGTGAGTGTGGGGTGATGGATTGTGTGGTGTGTGTGAGTGTGGGGTGATGGATTGTGGTGTTTGTGACTGTGGGGTGATGGATTGTGGGGTGTGTGAGTGTGTGGTGTAGGATTGTGTGGTGTGTGAGTTTGTGGTGATGGATTGTGGGGTGTGTGAGTGTGGGGTGATGGATTGTGTGGTGTGTGAGTGTGGGGTGATGGATTGTGGTGTGTGGGTGTGGGGTGATGGATTGTGTGGTGTGTGAGTGTGGGGTGATGGATTGTGGGGTGTGTGAATGTGGGGTGCTGGATTGTGTGGTGTGCGAGTGTGAGGTGATGGATTGTGGTGTGTGTGGGTGTGGGGTGATGGAGTGTGTGATGGATTGTGGTGTGTGTGAGTGTGGGGTGATGGATTGTGGTGTGTGTGAGTGTGGGGTGATGGATTGTGGTGTGTGTGAGTGTGGAGTGATGGATTGTGTGGTGTGTGTGAGTGTGGGATGATGGATTGTGTGGTGTGTGAGTGTGGGGTGATGGATTGTGTGTGTGAGTGTGGGGTGATGGGTTGTTTGCTGTCTGTGAGTGTGGGGTGATGGATTGTGGTGTGTGTGAGTGTGGGGTGATGGATTGTGTGTGTGAGTGTGGGGTGAGATATTGTGTGTTGTGTGTCAGTGTGGGGTGATGGATTGTTGTGTCTGTGAGTGTGGGGTGATGGATTGTGTGTGTGAGTGTGGGGTGTTGGATTGTGTGGTGTTTGCGGGTGTGGGGTGATGGATTGTGGTGTGTGAGTGTGGGGTGATGGACTGTGTGATGTGTGTGAGTGTGGGGTGATGGACTGTGTGGTGTGTGTGAGTGTGCGGTGATGGACTGTGGTGTGTGTTTGGGGTGATGGATTGCGGTGTTTATGAGTGTGGGGTGATGGATTGCGGTGTTAGTGTGGGGTGATGGATTGTGGTGTGTGTGGGAGTGTGGTGATGGATTGTGGTGTGTGTGAGTGTGTGGTGTTTGTGAGTATGGGGTGACGGATTATGGTGTTTGTGAGTGTGGGGTGATGGATTGTCGTGTGTGTGAGTGTGGGGTGCTGGATTGTGTGGTGTGTTTGGGTGTGTGGTGATGGATTGTGTGTGTGAGTGTGGAGTGATGGATTGTGTGATGTGTGTGAGTGTGGGGTGATGGATTGTGTGGTGTGTTTTGAGTGTAGGGTGATGGATTGTGTGTGTGAGTGTGGGGTGTTGGACTGTGTGGTGTGTGCGGGTGTGGGGTGATGGATAGTGGTTTGTGAGTGTGGGGTGATGGATTGTGTGTGTGAGTGTGAGGTGATGGGCTGTTTGCTGTCTGTGAGTGTGGGGTGATGGATTGTGTGTGTGAGTGTGGGGTCAGATATTGTGTGGTGTGTGTCAGTGTGGGGTGATGGATTGTTGTGTCTGTGAGTGTGGGGTGATGGATTGCGTAGTGTGTTTGAGTGTGGGGTGATGGATTGTGGTGAGTGGAGTGATGGATTGTGTGGTGTGTGTGAGTGTGGGGTGATGGATTGTGTGTGTGAGTGTGGGGTGTTGGATTGTGTGGTGTTTGCGGGTGTGGGATGATGGATTGTGGTGTGTGAGTGTGGGGTGATGGACTGTGTGATGTGTGTGAGTGTGGGGTGATGGACTGTGTGGTGTGTGTGAGTGTGCGGTGATGGACTGTGGTGTGTGTTTGGGGTGATGGATTGCGGTGTTTATGAGTGTGGGGTGATGGATTGCGGTGTTTGTGAGTGTGGGGTGATGGATTGTGGTGTGTGTGGGAGTGTGGTGATGGATTGTGGTGTGTGTGAGTGTGTGGTGTGTTTGAGTGTGTGGTGATGGATTGTGGTGTGTGTGAGTGTGTGGAGTGTTTGAGTGTGGGGTGATGGATTGTGTGGCGTTTGTGAGTGTGGCGTGATGAATTGTGTGGTGTTTGTGAGTATGGGGTGACGGATTATGGTGTGTGTGAGTGTGGGGTGATGGATTGTGTGGTGTGTGAGTGGGTTGATGGATTGTGGTGTGTGAGTGGGGTGATGGATTGTGTGTGTGTGTATGAGTGTGGGGTGATGGATTGTGGTGTGTGTGAGTGTGGGGTGATGGATTGTGGTGTGTGAGTGTGGGGTGATGGATTGTGGTGTGTGAGTGTGGGGTGATGGATTGTTGTGTGTGTGAGTGTGGGATAATGGATTGTGTGGTGTGTGTGAGTGTGGGGTGATGGATTGTGTGTGTGAGTGTGGGGTGATGGATTGTGTGGTGTGTGTGATTGTGGGGTGATGGATTGTGGTGTGTGTGAGTGTGGGGTGATGGATTGTGTGGGGTGATGGATTGTGTGGTGTGTGATTGTGGGGTGCTGGATTGTGGTGTGTGGGTGTGGGGTGATGGATTGTGGTGTGTGTGAGTGTGGGGTGATGGATTGTGGTGTGTGAGTGTGGGGTGCTAGATTGTGGTGTGTGGGTGTGGGGTGATGGATTGTGGTATGTGTGAGTGTGGGGTGATGGATTGTGGTGTGTGAGTGTGGGGTGATGGATTGTGTGGTGTGTATGAGTGTGGGGTGATGGATTGTGTGTGTGAGTGTGGGGTGATGGATTGTGTGGTGTGTGTGAGTGTGGGGTGATGGATTGTGGTGTTTGTGACTGTGGGGTGATGGATTGTGGGGTGTGTGAGTGTGTGGTGTAGGATTGTGGGGTGTGTGAGTTTGTGGTGATGGATTGTGGGGTGTGTGAGTGTGGGGTGATGGATTGTGTGGTGTGTGAGTGTGGGGTGATGGATTGTGGTGTGTGGGTGTGGGGTGATGGATTGTGTGGTGTGTGAGTGTGGGGTGATGGATTGTGGGGTGTGTGAGTGTGGGGTGCTGGATTGTGTGGTGTGTGAGTTTGTGGTGATGGATTGTGGTGTGTGCGGGTGTGGTGTGATAGATTGTGTGGTGTGCGAGTGTGAGGTGATGGATTGTGGTCTGTGTGTGTGGTGTGTGCGGGTGTGGGGTGATGGAGTGTGCGATGGATTGTGGTGTGTGTGAGTGTGGGGTGATAGATTGTGGTGTGTGTGAGTGTGGGGTGATGGATTGTGTGGTGTGTGAGTGTGGGGTGATGGATTGTGTGTGTGAGTGTGGGGTGATGGGTTGTTTGCTGTCTGTGAGTGTGGGGTGATGGATTGTGGTGTGTTGTGAGTGTGGGGTGATGGATTGTGTGTGTGAGTGTGGGGTGAGATATTGTGTGGTGTGTGTCAGTGTGGGGTGATGGATTGTTGTGTCTGTGAGTGTGGGGTGATGGATTGTGTGTGTGAGTGTGGGGTGTTGGATTGTGTGGTGTTTGCGGGTGTGGGGTGATGGATTGTGGTGTGTGAGTGTGGGGTGATGGACTGTGTGATGTGTGTGAGTGTGGGGTGATGGACTGTGTGGTGTGTGTGAGTGTGCGGTGATGGACTGTGGTGTGTGTGTGGGGTGATGGATTGCGGTGTTTATGAGTGTGGGGTGATGGATTGCGGTGTTTGTGAGTGTGGGGTGATGGATTGTGGTGTGTGTGGGAGTGTGGTGATGGATTGTGGTGTGTGTGAGTGTGTGGTGTGTTTGAGTGTGGGGTGATGGATTGTGTGGCGTTTGTGAGTGTGGCGTGATGGATTGTGTGGTTTTTGTGAGTATGGGGTGACGGATTATGGTGTGTGTGAGTGTGGGGTGATGGATTGTGGTGTGCGAGGGTGTGGGGTGATGGATTGTGGTGTGTGTGAGTGTGGTTGATGGATAGTGTTGTGTGTGCGGGCGTGGGGTGATGGATTGTGGTGTGTGTGTTTGGAGGTGGTGATGGCTTGTGGTGTGTGTGCGGGTGTCGAGTGATGGATTGTGTGGTGTGTGTGAGTGTGGGGTGATGGATTGTGTGTGTGTGTATGAGTGTTGGCTGATGGATTGTGGTGTGTGTGAGTGTGGCGTGATGGATTGTGGTGTGTGAGTGTGGGTTGATGGATTGTGGTGTGTGTGAGTGTGGGGTGATGGATTGTGTGGTGTATGAGTGTGGTGTGATGGATTGTGGTGCGTGAGTGTGGGGTGATGGATTGTGGTGTGTGAGTGTGGGGTGATGGATTGTGGTGTGTGTGGGTGTGGGGTGATGGATTGTTGTGTGTGTGGGTGTGGGGTGATGAATTGTGTGGTGTGTGCGGGTGTAGGGTGATGGATTGTGTGGTGTGTGTGAGTGTGGGGTGATGGATTGTGTGTGTGTGTATATGAGTGTGGGGTGATGGATTGTGGTGTGTGTGAGTGTGGCGTGATGGATTGTGGTGTGTGAGTGTGGGTTGATGGATTGTGGTGTGTGTGAGTGTGGGGTGATGGATTGTGTGGTGTATGAGTGTGGTGTGATGGATTGTGGTGTGTGGGTGTGGAGTGATGGATTGTGGTGTGTGTGAGTGTGGGGTGATGGATTGTGGTGTGTGAGTGTGGGGTGCTAGATTGTGGTGTGTGGGTGTGGGGTGATGGATTGTGGTATGTGTGAGTGTGGGGTGATGGATTGTGGTGTGTGAGTGTGGGGTGATGGATTGTGGTGTGTGAGTGTGGGGTGATGGATTGTGTGGTGTGTGTCAGTGTGGGGTGATGGATTGTTGTGTCTGTGAGTGTGGGGTGATGGATTGTGTGTGTGAGTGTGGGGTGTTGGATTGTGTGGTGTTTGCGGGTGTGGGGTGATGGATTGTGGTGTGTGAGTGTGGGGTGATGGACTGTGTGATGTGTGTGAGTGTGGGGTGATGGACTGTGTGGTGTGTGTGAGTGTGCGGTGATGGACTGTGGTGTGTGTGTGGGGTGATGGATTGCGGTGTTTATGAGTGTGGGGTGATGGATTGCGGTGTTTGTGAGTGTGGGGTGATGGATTGTGGTGTGTGTGGGAGTGTGGTGATGGATTGTGGTGTGTGTGAGTGTGTGGTGTGTTTGAGTGTGGGGTGATGGATTGTGTGGCGTTTGTGAGTGTGGCGTGATGGATTGTGTGGTTTTTGTGAGTATGGGGTGACGGATTATGGTGTGTGTGAGTGTGGGGTGATGGATTGTGGTGTGCGAGGGTGTGGGGTGATGGATTGTGGTGTGTGTGAGTGTGGTTGATGGATAGTGTTGTGTGTGCGGGCGTGGGGTGATGGATTGTGGTGTGTGTGTTTGGAGGTGGTGATGGCTTGTGGTGTGTGTGCGGGTGTCGAGTGATGGATTGTGTGGTGTGTGTGAGTGTGGGGTGATGGATTGTGTGTGTGTGTATGAGTGTGGGCTGATGGATTGTGGTGTGTGTGAGTGTGGCGTGATGGATTGTGGTGTGTGAGTGTGGGTTGATGGATTGTGGTGTGTGTGAGTGTGGGGTGATGGATTGTGTGGTGTATGAGTGTGGTGTGATGGATTGTGGTGCGTGAGTGTGGGGTGATGGATTGTGGTGTGTGAGTGTGGGGTGATGGATTGTGGTGTGTGTGGGTGTGGGGTGATGGATTGTTGTGTGTGTGGGTGTGGGGTGATGAATTGTGTGGTGTGTGCGGGTGTAGGGTGATGGATTGTGTGGTGTGTGTGAGTGTGGGGTGATGGATTGTGTGTGTGTGTATATGAGTGTGGGGTGATGGATTGTGGTGTGTGTGAGTGTGGCGTGATGGATTGTGGTGTGTGAGTGTGGGTTGATGGATTGTGGTGTGTGTGAGTGTGGGGTGATGGATTGTGTGGTGTATGAGTGTGGTGTGATGGATTGTGGTGTGTGGGTGTGGAGTGATGGATTGTGGTGTGTGTGAGTGTGGGGTGATGGATTGTGGTGTGTGAGTGTGGGGTGCTAGATTGTGGTGTGTGGGTGTGGGGTGATGGATTGTGGTATGTGTGAGTGTGGGGTGATGGATTGTGGTGTGTGAGTGTGGGGTGATGGATTGTGGTGTGTGAGTGTGGGGTGATGGATTGTGTGGTGTGTGTGAGTGTGGGGTGATGGATTGTGTGGTGTGTGTGAGTGTGGGGTGATGGATTGTGGTGTTTGTGACTGTGGGGTGATGGATTGTGGGGTGTGTGAGTGTGGGGTGTAGGATTGTGTGGTGTGTGAGTTTGTGGTGATGGATTGTGGGGTGTGTGAGTGTGGGGTGATGGATTGTGTGGTGTGTGAGTGTGGGGTGATGGATTGTGGTGTGTGGGTGTGGGGTGATGGATTGTGTGGTGTGTGAGTGTGGGGTGATGGATTGTGGGGTGTGTGGGTGTGGGGTGCTGGATTGTGTGGTGTGTGAGTTTGTGGTGATGGATTGTGGTGTGTGCGGGTGTGGGGTGATAGATTGTGTGGTGTGCGAATGTGAGGTGATGGATTGTGGTGTGTGTGTGTGGTGTGTGCGGGTGTGGGGTGATGGAGTGTGGTGTGATGGATTGTGGTGTGTGTGAGTGTGGGGTGATGGATTGTGGTGTGTGTGAGTGTGGGGTGATGGATTGTCGTGTGTGTGAGTGTGGGGTGATGGATTGTCGTGTGTGTGAGTGTGGGGTGATGGATTGTGTGGTGTGTGTGAGTGTGGGATGATGGATTGTGTGGTGTGTGAGTGTGGGGTGATGGATTGTGTGTGTGAATGTGGGGTGATGGGCTGTTTGCTGTCTGTGAGTGTGGGGTGATGGATTGTGTGTGTGAGTGTGGGGTGAGATATTGTGTGGTGTGTGTCAGTGTGGGGTGATGGATTGTTGTGTCTGTGAGTGTGGGGTGATGGATTGCGTGGTGTGTTTGAGTGTGGGGTGATGGATTGTGGTGAGTGTGGAGTGATAGATTGTGTGGTGTGTGTGAGTGTGGGGTGATGGATTGTGTGTGTGAGTGTGGGGTGATGGATTGTGTGTGTGAGTGTGGGGTGTTGGATTGTGTGGTATTTGCGGGTGTGGGGTGATGGATTGTGGTGTGTGAGTGTGGGGTGATGGACTGTGTGTTGTGTGTGAGTGTGGGGTGATGGACTGTGGTGTGTGTGTGGGGTGATGGATTGCTGTGTTTATGAGTGTGGGGTGATGGATTGCGGTGTTTGTGAGTGTGGGGTGATGGATTGTGGTGTGTGTGGGAGTGTGGTGATGGATTGTGGTGTGTGTGAGTGTGTGGTGTGTTTGAGTGTGGTGTGATGGATTGTGTGGCGGTTGTTGGTGTGGCGTGATGGATTGTGTGGTGTTTGTGAGTATGGGGTGACGGATTATGGTGTGTGTGAGTGTGGGGTGATGGATTGTGGTGTGTGCGGGCGTGGGGTGATGGATTGTGGTGTGTGTGTTTGGGTGTGGTGATGGCTTGTGGTGTGTGTGCGGGTGTCGAGTGATGGATTGTGTGGTGTGTGTGAGTGTGGGGTGATGGATTGTGTGTGTGCGTATGAGTGTGGGGTGATGGATTGTGGTGTGTGTGAGTGTGGCGTGATGGATTGTGGTGTGTGAGTGTGGGTTGATGGATTGTGGTGTGTGTGAGTGTGGGGTGATGGATTGTGTGGTGTATGAGTGTGGTGTGATGGATTGTGGTGTGTGAGTGTGGGGTGATGGATTGTGGTGTGTGGGTGTGGGGTGATGGATTGTTGTGGGTGTGGGGTGATGAATTGTGTGGTGTGTGCGGGTGTAGGGTGATGGATTGTGTGGTGTGTGTGAGTGTGGGGTGATGGATTCTGTGTGTGTATATGAGTGTGGGGTGATGGATTGTGGTGTGTGTGAGTGTGGCGTGATGGATTGTGGTGTGTGAGTGTGGGTTAATGGATTGTGGTGTGTGAGTGTGGGGTGATGGATTGTAGTGTGTGTGAGTGTGGGATGATGGATTGTGTGGTGTTTGCGGGTGTGGGGTGATGGATTGTGGTGTGTGAGTGTGGGGTGATGGACTGTGTAATGTGTGTGAGTGTGGGGTGATGGACTGTGTAATGTGTGTGAGTGTGGGGTGATGGACTGTGTGGTGTGTGTGAGTGTGCGGTGATGGACTGTGGTGTGTGTTTGGAGTGATGGATTGCGGTGTTTATGAGTGTGGGGTGATGGATTGCGGTGTTTGTGAGTGTGGGGTGATGGATTGTGGTGTGTGTGGGAGTGTGGTGATGGATTGTGGTGTGTGTGAGTGTGTGGTGTGTTTGAGTGTGGGGTGATGGATTGTGTGGCGTTTGTGAGTGTGGCGTGATGAATTGTGTGGTGTTTGTGAGTATGGGGTGACGGATTATGGTGTGTGTGAGTGTGGGGTGATGGATTGTGTGGTGTGTTTGGGTGTGTGGTGATGGATTGTGGTGTGTGTGAGTGTGGAGTGATGGATTGTGTGATGTGTGTGAGTGTGGGGTGATGGATTGTGTGGTGTGTTTTGAGTGTGGGGTGATGGATTGTGTGTGTGAGTGTGGGGTGTTGGACTGTGTGGTGTGTGCGGGTGTGGGGTGATGGATTGTGGTGTGTGAGTGTGGGGTGATGGATTGTGTGTGTGAGTGTGAGGTGATAGGCTGTTTGCTGTTTGTGAGTGTGGGGTGATGGATTGTGTGTGTGAGTGTGGGGTGAGATATTGTGTGGTGTGTGTCAGTGTGGGGTGATGGATTGTTGTGTCTGTGAGTGTGGGGTGATGGATTGTGTGGTGTGTTTGAGTGTGGGGTGATTGATTGTGGTGAGTGTGGGGTGATGGATTGTGGTGTGTGTGAGTGTGGGGTGATGGATTGTCGTGTGTGTGAGTGTGGGGTGATGGATTGTGGTGTGTGTGAGTGTGGAGTGATGGATTGTGTGGTGTGTGTGAGTGTGGGATGATGGATTGTGTGGTGGTGAGTGTGGGGTGATGGATTGTGTGTGTGAGTGTGGGGTGATGGGCTGTTTGCTGTCTGTGAGTGTGGGGTGATGGATTGTGGTGTGTTGTGAGTGTGGGGTGATGGATTGTGTGTGTGAGTGTGGGGTGAGATATTGTGTGGTGTGTGTCAGTGTGGGGTGATGGATTGTTGTGTCTGTGAGTGTGGGGTGATGGATTGCGTGGTGTGTTTGAGTGTGGGGTGATGGATTGTGGTGAGTGTGGAGTGATGGATTGTGTGGTGTGTGTGAGTGTGGGGTGATGGATTGTGTGTATGAGTGTGGGGTGTTGGATTGTGTGGTGTTTGCGGGTGTGGGGGTGATGGATTGTGGTGTGTGAGTGTGGGGTGATGGACTGTGTGATGTGTGTGAGTGTGGGGTGATGGACTGTGGTGTGTGTTTGGAGTGATGGATTGCGGTGTTTATGAGTGTGGGGTGATGGATTGCGGTGTTTGTGAGTGTGGGGTGATGGATTGTGGTGTGTGTGGGAGTGTGGTGATGGATTGTGGTGTGTGTGAGTGTGTGGTGTGTTTGAGTGTGGTGTGATGGATTGTGTGGCGGTTGTTGGTGTGGCGTGATGGATTGTGTGGTGTTTGTGAGTATGGGGTGACGGATTATGGTGTGTGTGAGTGTGGGGTGATGGATTGTGGTGTGTGCGGGCGTGGGGTGATGGATTGTGGTGTGTGTGTTTGGGTGTGGTGATGGCTTGTGGTGTGTGTGCGGGTGTCGAGTGATGGATTGTGTGGTGCGTATGAGTGTGGGGTGATGGATTGTGGTGTGTGTGAGTGTGGCGTGATGGATTGTGGTGTGTGAGTGTGGGTTGATGGATTGTGGTGTGTGTGAGTGTGGGGTGATGGATTGTGTGGTGTATGAGTGTGGTGTGATGGATTGTGGTGTGTGAGTGTGGGGTGATGGATTGTGGTGTGTGTGGGTGTGGGGTGATGGATTGTTGTGGGTGTGGGGTGATGAATTGTGTGGTGTGTGCGGGTGTAGGGTGATGGATTGTGTGGTGTGTGTGAGTGTGGGGTGATGGATTCTGTGTGTGTATATGAGTGTGGGGTGATGGATTGTGGTGTGTGAGTGTGGGTTAATGGATTGTGGTGTGTGAGTGTGGGGTGATGGATTGTAGTGTGTGTGAGTGTGGGATGATGGATTGTGTGGTGTGTGTGAGTGTTGGGTGATGGATTGTGGTGTGTGTGGGTGTGGGGTGATGGATTGTGTGGTGTGTGTGAGTGTGGGGTGATGGATTGTGTGTGTGTGTATGAGTGTGGGGTGATGGATTGTGGGGTGATGGATTGTGGTGTGTGTGAGTGTGGCGTGATGGATTGTGGTGTGTGAGTGTGGGGTGATGGATTGTGTGGTGTATGAGTGTGGTGTGATGGATTGTGGTTTGTGAATGTGGGGTGATGGATTGTGGTGGGTGTGGGCTGATGGATTGTTGTGTGTGTGGGTGTGGGGTGATGGATTGTGTGGTGTGTGCGGGTGTAGGGTGATGGATTGTGTGGTGTGTGTGAGTGTGGGGTGATGGATTGTGTGTGTGTGTATGATTGTGGGGTGATGGATTGTGGTGTGTGTGAGTGTGGCGTGATGGATTGTGGTGTGTGAGTGTGGGTTGATGCATTGTGGTGTGTGAGTGTGTGGTGATGGATTGTGGTGTGTGAGTGTTGGGTGATGGATTGTGGTGTGTGTGAGTGTTGGGTGATGGATTGTGGTGTGTGTGAGTGTGGGGTGATGGATTGTGTGTGTGAGTGTGGGGTGATGGATTGTGTGGTATGTGTGAGTGTGGGGTGATGGATTGTGGTGTGTGTGGGTGTGGGGTGATGGATTGTGTGGTGTGTGTGAGTGTGGGGTGATGGATTGTGTGTGTGTGTATATGAGTGTGGGGTGATGGATTGTGGTGTGTGTGAGTGTGGCGTGATGGATTGTGGTGTGTGAGTGTGGGTTGATGGATTGTGGTGTGTGTGAGTGTGGGGTGATGGATTGTGTGGTGTATGAGTGTGGTGTGATGGATTGTGGTGTGTGAGTGTGGGTTATTGGATTGTGGTGTGTGAGTGTGTGGTGACGGATTGTGGTGTGTGAGTGTGGGGTGATGGATTGTGTGGGGTGTGTGAGTGTTGGGTGATGGATTGTGGTGTGTGTGGGGGTGGGGTGATGGATTGTGTGGTGTGTGTGAGTGTGGGGTGATGGATTGTGTGTGTGTGTGTATATGAGTGTGGGGTGATGGATTGTGGTGTGTGTGAGTGTGGCGTGATGGATTGTGGTGTGTGAGTGTGGGTTGATGGATTGTGGTGTGTGTGAGTGTGGGGTGATGGATTGTGTGGTGTATGAGTGTGGTGTGATGGATTGTGGTGTGTGGGTGTGGGGTGATGGATTGTGGTGTGTGTGAGTGTGGGGTGATGGATTGTGGTGTGTGAGTGTGGGGTGCTAGATTGTGGTGTGTGGGTGTGGGGTGATGGATTGTGGTATGTGTGAGTGTGGGGTGATGGATTGTGGTGTGTGAGTGTGGGGTGATGGATTGTGGTGTGTGAGTGTGGGGTGATGGATTGTGTGGTGTGTGTGAGTGTGGGGTGATGGATTGTGTGGTGTGTGTGAGTGTGGGGTGATGGATTGTGGTGTTTGTGACTGTGGGGTAATGGATTGTGGGGTGTGTGAGTGTGGGGTGTAGGATTGTGTGGTGTGTGAGTTTGTGGTGATGGATTGTGGGGTCTGTGAGTGTGGGGTGATGGATTGTGTGGTGTGTTTGAGTGTGGGGTGATGGATTGTGTGGCGTATGTGAGTGTGGCGTGATGGATTGTGTGGTGTTTGTGAGTATGGGGTGACGGATTATGGTGTGTGTGAGTGTGGGGTGATGGATTGTGGTGTGTGAGGGTGTGGGGTGATGGATTGTGGTGTGTGTGAGTGTGGCGTGATGGATTGTGGTGTGTGAGTGTGGGTTATTGGATTGTGGTGTGTGTGTGTGATGACGGATTGTGGTGTGTGAGTGTGGGGTGATGGATTGTGTGGGGTGTGTGAGTGTTGGGTGATGGATTGTGGTGTGTGTGGGTGTGGGGTGATGGATTGTGTGGTGTGTGTGAGTGTGGGGTGATGGATTGTGTGTGTGTGTGTATATGAGTGTGGGGTGATGGATTGTGGTGTGTGTGAGTGTGGCGTGATGGATTGTGGTGTGTGAGTGTGGGTTGATGGATTGTGGTGTGTGTGAGTGTGGGGTGATGGATTGTGTGGTGTATGAGTGTGGTGTGATGGATTGTGGTGTGTGGGTGTGGGGTGATGGATTGTGGTGTGTGTGAGTGTGGGGTGATGGATTGTGGTGTGTGAGTGTGGGGTGCTAGATTGTGGTGTGTGGGTGTGGGGTGATGGATTGTGGTATGTGTGAGTGTGGGGTGATGGATTGTGGTGTGTGAGTGTGGGGTGATGGATTCTGGTGTGTGAGTGTGGGGTGATGGAT
Organism: Mobula birostris; assembly: GCF_030028105.1. Taxonomy (NCBI): domain Eukaryota; kingdom Metazoa; phylum Chordata; class Chondrichthyes; order Myliobatiformes; family Myliobatidae; genus Mobula; species Mobula birostris. Next base: position 207,632,787 of record NC_092373.1, read on the forward strand.
TGTGTGGTGTGTGTGAGTGTGGGGTGATGGATTGTGTGGTGTGTGTGAGTGTGGGGTGATGGATTGTGGTGTTTGTGACTGTGGGGTAATGAATTGTGGGGTGTGTGAGTGTGGGGTGTAGGATTGTGTGGTGTGTGAGTTTGTGGTGATGGATTGTGGGGTGTGTGAGTGTGGGGTGATGGATTGTGTGGTGTGTGAGTGTGGGGTGATGGATTGTGGTGTGTGTGTGTGGGGTGATGGATTTTGTGTGTGAGTGTGGGGTGATGGATTGTGGTGTGTCTGAGTGTGGGGTGATGGATTGTGTGGTGTGTGTGATTGTGGGGTGATGGATTGTGGTGTATGTCAGTGTGGGGTGATGGATTGTGTGGTGTGTGTGAGTGTGGGGTGATGCATTGTGTGCGTGAGTGTGGGGTGATGGATCGTGCGGTGTGTGTGAGTGGGGGTGATGGATTGCGGTGTTTGTGAGTGTGGGCTGATGGATTGTGTGGGGTGGTGGATTGTGTGGTGTGTGAGTGGGGTGCTGGATTGTGGTGTGTGGGTGTGGGGTGCTGGATTGTGATGTGTGAGTGTTGGGTGATGGATTGTGTGGTGTGTGAATGTGGGGTGATGGATTGTGTGGTGTGTGAGTGTGGGGTGATGGATTGTGGTGTGTGGGTGTGGGGTGATGGATTGTGGTGTGTCTGAGTGTGGGGTGATGGATTGTGTGGTGTGTGTGATTGTGGGGTGATGGATTGTGGTGTATGTCAGTGTGGGGTGATGGATTGTGTGGTGTGTGTGAGTGTGGGGTGATGCATTGTGGTGTGCGTGAGTGTGGGGTGATGGATCGTGCGGTGTGTGTGAGTGGGGGTGATGGATTGCGGTGTTTGTGAGTGTGGGCTGATGGATTGTGTGGGGTGATGGATTGTGTGGTGTGTGAGTGGGGTGCTGGATTGTGGTGTGTGGGTGTGGGGTGCTGGATTGTGATGTGTGAGTGTTGGGTGATGGATTGTGTGGTGTGTGAGTGTGGGGTGATGGATTGTGTGGTGTGTGAGTGTGGGGTGATGGATTGTGGTGTGTGGGTGTGGGGTGATGGATTGTGGTGTGTGTGAGTGTGGGGTGTAGGATTGTGTGGTGTGTGAGTTTGTGGTGATGGATTGTGGGGTGTGTGAGTGTGGGGTGATGGATTGTGGTGTGTGGGTGTGGGGTGATGGATTGTGTGGTGTGTGAGTGTGGGGTGATGGATTGTGGTGTGTGTGAGTGTGGGGTGCTGGATTGTGTGGTGTGTGAGTTTGTGGTGATGGATTGTGGTGTGTGCAGGTGTGGGGTGATAGATTGTGTGGTGTGCGAGTGTGAGGTGATGGATTGTGGTGTGTGTGCGGGTGTGGGGTGATGGAGTGTGGTGTGATGGATTGTGGTGTGTGTGAGTGTGGGGTGATGGATTGTGGTGTGTGTGAGTGTGGGGTGATGGATTGTCGTGTGTGTGAGTGTGGGGTGATGGATTGTGTGGTGTGTTTGGGTGTGTGGTGATGGATTGTGGTGTGTGTGAGTGTGGAGTGATGGATTGTGTGATGTGTGTGAGTGTGGGGTGATGGATTGTGTGGTGTGTTTTGAGTGTGGGGTGATGGATTGTGTGTGTGAGTGTGGGGTGTTGGACTGTGTGGTGTGTGCGGGTGTGGGGTGATGGATTGTGGTGTGTGAGTGTGGGGTGATGGATTGTGTGTGTGAGTGTGAGGTGATGGGCTGTTTGCTGTCTGTGAGTGTGGGGTGATTAATTGTGTGTGTGAGTGTGGGGTGAGATATTGTGTGGTGTGTGTCAGTGTGGGGTGATGGATTGTTGTGTCTGTGAGTGTGGGGTGATGGATTGTGTGGTGTGTTTGAGTGTGGGGTGATTGATTGTGGTGAGTGTGGGGTGATGGATTGTGTGGTGTGTGTGAGTGTGGGGTGATGGATTGTGTGGTGTGTGTGAGTGTGGGGTGATGCTTTGTGTGTGAGTGTGGGGTGTTGGATTGTGGTGTGTGAGTGTGGGGTGATGGATTGTGTGGTGTGTGTGAGTGTGGGGTGATGGATTGTGTGGTGTGTGTGAGTGTGGGGTGATGGATTGTGTGGTGTGTTTTGAGTGTGGGGTGATGCTTTGTGTGTGTGAGTGTGCGGTGTTGGATTGTGGTGTGTGAGTGTGGGGTGATGGATTGTGGTGTGTGAGTGTGGGTGATGGATTGTAGTGTGTGTGAGTTTGGGATGATGGAATGTGCGGTGTGTGTGAGTGTGGGGTGATGGATTGTGTGGTGTGTGAGTGTGGGTTGATGGATTGTGGTGTGTGTGAGTTTGGGATGATGGATTGTGTGGTGTGTATGAGCGTGTGGTGATGGATTGTGTGGTGTGTATGAGTGTGTGGTGATGGATTGTGGTTTGTGAGTGTGGGGTGATGGATTGTGGTGTGTGAGTGTGGGGTGATGGATTGTAGTGTGTGAGTGTGGGGTGATGGATTGTGGTGTGTGAGTGTGGGGTGATGGATTGTGGTGTGTGAGTGTGGGGTGATGGATTGTGTGGTGTGTTTGGGTGTGTGGTGATGGATTGTGGTGTGTGTGAGTGTGGAGTGATGGATTGTGTGATGTGTGTGAGTGTGGGGTGATGGATTGTGTGGTGTGTTTTGAGTGTGGGGTGATGGATTGTGTGTGTGAGTGTGGGGTGTTGGACTGTGTGGTGTGTGCGGGTGTGGGGTGATGGATTGTGGTGTGTGAGTGTGGGGTGATGGATTGTGTGTGTGAGTGTGAGGTGATGGGCTGTTTGCTGTCTGTGAGTGTGGGGTGATTAATTGTGTGTGTGAGTGTGGGGTGAGATATTGTGTGGTGTGTGTCAGTGTGGGGTGATGGATTGTTGTGTCTGTGAGTGTGGGGTGATGGATTGTGTGGTGTGTTTGAGTGTGGGGTGATTGATTGTGGTGAGTGTGGGGTGATGGATTGTGTGGTGTGTGTGAGTGTGGGGTGATGGATTGTGTGGTGTGTGTGAGTGTGGGGTGATGGATTGTGTGTGTTTTGAGTGTGGGGTGATGCTTTGTGTGTGTGAGTGTGGGGTGTTGGATTGTGGTGTGTGAGTGTGGGGTGATGGATTGTGTGGTGTGTGTGAGTGTGGGGTGATGGATTGTGTGGTGTGTTTTGAGTGTGGGGTGATGCTTTGTGTGTGTGACTGTGCGGTGTTGGATTGTGGTGTGTGAGTGTGGGGTGATGGATTGTGGTGTGTGAGTGTGGGTGATGGATTGTGTGGTGTGTTTTGAGTGTGGGGTGATGCTTTGTGTGTGTGAGTGTGGGGTGTTGGATTGTGGTGTGTGAGTGTGGGGTGATGGATTGTGTGGTGTGTGTGAGTGTGGGGTGATGGATTGTGTGGTGTGTGTGAGTGTGGGGTGATGGATTGTGTGGTGTGTTTTGAGTGTGGGGTGATGCTTTGTGTGTGTGAGTGTGCGGTGTTGGATTGTGGTGTGTGAGTGTGGGGTGATGGATTGTGGTGTGTGAGTGTGGGTGATGGATTGTAGTGTGTGTGAGTTTGGGATGATGGAATGTGCGGTGTGTGTGAGTGTGGGGTGATGGATTGTGGTGTGTGAGTGTGGGTTGATGGATTGTGGTGTGTGAGTGTGGGATGATGGATTGTGTGGTGTGTGAGTGTGGGGTGATGGATTGTGGTGTGTGTGAGTTTGGGATGATGGATTGTGTGGTGTGTATGAGCGTGTGGTGATGGATTGTGTGGTGTGTATGAGCGTGTGGTGATGGATTGTGGTGTGTGAGTGTGGGGTGATGGATTGTAGTGTGTGAGTGTGGGGTGATGGATTGTGGTGTGTGAGTGTGGGGTGATGGATTGTGGTGTGTGAGTGTGGGGTGATGGATTGTAGTGTGTGTGAGTGTGGGGTGATGGATTGTGGTGTGTGAGTGTGGGGTGATGGATTGTGGTGTGTGAGTGTGGGGTGATGGATTGTAGTGTGTGTGAGTGTGGGATGATGGATTGTAGTGTGTGTGAGTGTGGGATGATGGATTGTGTGGTGTGTGCGGGTGTAGGGTGATGGACTGTGTGGTGTGTGTGAGTGTGGGGTGATGGATTGTGTGTGTGTGTATGAGTGTGGGGTGATGGATTGTGGTGTGATAGATTGTGGTGTGTGTGAGTGTGGCGTGATAGATTGTGGTGTGTGTGAGTGTGGCGTGATGGATTGTGGTGTGTGAGTGTGGGTTGATGGATTGTGGTGTGTGAGTGTGGGGTGATGGATTGCGGTGTGTGTGAATGTGGGGTGATGGATTGCGGTGTGTGTGAATGTGGGGTGATGGATTGTGCGGTGTGTGTGAGTGTGGGGTGATGGATTGCGGTGTTTGTGAGTGTGCGGTGATGGATTGCGGTGTTTGTGAGTGTGGGGTGATGCATTGTGCTGTGTGTGAGTGTGGGGTGATGGATTGTGTGGTGTGTGTGAGTGTGGGTTGATGTATTGTGGTGTGTGTGAGTGTGGGGTGATGTATTGTGGTGTGTGTGAGTGTGGGGTGATGGATTGTGTGGTGTGTATGAGTGTGGGGTGATGGATTGTGGGGTGTGTGAGTGTGGGGTGATGGATTGTGGTGTGTGAGTGTGGGTTGATGGATTGTGGTGTGTGAGTGTGGGGTGATGGATTATAGTGTGTGTGAGTGTGGGGTGATGGATTGTGGTGTGTGTGAGTGTGGGTTGATGGATTGTGGTGTGTGTGAGTGTGGGGTGATGGATTGTGTGGTGCGTGTGAGTGTGGGGTGATGGATTGTGTGGTGCGTGTGAGTGTGGGGTGATGGATTGTGGTGTGTGTGAGTGTGGGGTGATGGATTGTGGTGTTTGTGAGTGTGTGGTGATGGATTGTGTGGTAAGTGTGAGTGTGGGGTGATGGATTGTGGTCTGTGTGAGTGTGGGGTGATGGATTGTGGTGTGTGTGAGTGTGGGGTGATGGATTGTGTGGTGTGTGTGAGTGTGGGGTGATGGATTGTGGTGTGTGTGAGTGTGGGGTGATGGATTGTGGTGTGTGTGCGGGTGTAGGGTGATGGACTGTGTGGTGTGTGTGAGTGTGGGGTGATGGATTGTGTGTGTGTGAGTGTGGGGTGATGGATTGTGTGGTGATAGATTGTGATGTGTGTGAGTGTGGCGTGATGGATTGTGGTGTGTGAGGTGATGGATTGTGGTGTGTGAGTGTGGGGTGATGGATTATAGTGTGTGTGAGTGTTGGATGATTTATTGTGCGGTGTGTGTGAGTGTGGGGTTATGGATTGTGGTGTGTGTGAGTGTGGGGTGATGGATTGTGTGTGTGAGTGTGGGGTGATGGATTGTGTGGTATGTGTGAGTGTGGGGTGATGGATTGTGTCGTGTGTGAGTGTGGGGTGATGGATTGCGGTGTGTGTGAATGTGGGGTGATGGATTGCGGTGTGTGTGAATGTGGGGTGATGGATTGTGTGGTGTGTGTGAGTGTGGGGTGATGGATTGTGGTGTGTCTGAGTGTGGGGTGATGGATTGCGGTGTTTGTGAGTGTGGGGTGATGGATTGCGGTGTTTTGAGTGTGGGGTGATGCATTGTGGCGTGTGTGAGTGTGGGTTGATGTATTGTGGCGTGTGTGAGTGTGGGGTGATGTATTGTGGCGTATATGAGTGTGGGGTGATGGATTGTGGGGTGTGTGAGTGTGGGGTGATGGATTGTGGTGTGTGAGTGTGGGTTGATGGATTGTGGTGTGTGAGTGTGGGTTGATGGATTGTAGTGTGTGTGAGTGTGGGGTGATGGATTGTGGTGTGTGTGAGTGTGGGGTGATGGATTGTGGTGTGTGTGAGTGTGGGGTGATGGATTGTGTGGTGTGTGTGAGTGTGGGTTGATGGATTGTGGTGTGTGTGAGTGTGGGGTGATGGATTGCGGTGTGTGAGTGTGGGGTGATGGATTGTCGTGTGTGTGAGTGTGGGGTGATGGATTGTGTGGTGTGTGTGAGTGTGGGTTGATGGATTGTGGTGTGTGTGAGTGTGGGGTGATGGATTATGGTGTTTGTGAGTGTGGGGTGATGGATTGTGGTGTGTCTGAGTGTGGGGTGATGGATTGCGGTGTTTGTGAGTGTGGGGTGATGGATTGCGGTGTTTTGAGTGTGGGGTGATGCATTGTGGCGTGTGTGAGTGTGGGTTGATGTATTGTGGCGTGTGTGAGTGTGGGGTGATGTATTGTGGCGTATATGAGTGTGGGGTGATGGATTGTGGGGTGTGTGAGTGTGGGGTGATGGATTGTGGTGTGTGAGTGTGGGTTGATGGATTGTGGTGTGTGAGTGTGGGGTGATGGATTGTGTGGTGTGTGAGTGTGGGGTGATGGATTGTGGTGTGTGGGTGTGGGGTGATGGATTGTGTGGTGTGTGAGTGTGGGGTGATGGATTGTGGTGTGTGTGAGTGTGGGGTGCTGGATTGTGTGGTGTGTGAGTTTGTGGTGATGGATTGTGGTGTGTGCAGGTGTGGGGTGATAGATTGTGTGGTGTGCGAGTGTGAGGTGATGGATTGTGGTGTGTGTGCGGGTGTGGGGTGATGGAGTGTGGTGTGATGGATTGTGGTGTGTGTGAGTGTGGGGTGATGGATTGTGGTGTGTGTGAGTGTGGGGTGATGGATTGTCGTGTGTGTGAGTGTGGGGTGATGGATTGTGTGGTGTGTTTGGGTGTGTGGTGATGGATTGTGGTGTGTGTGAGTGTGGAGTGATGGATTGTGTGATGTGTGTGAGTGTGGGGTGATGGATTGTGTGGTGTGTTTTGAGTGTGGGGTGATGGATTGTGTGTGTGAGTGTGGGGTGTTGGACTGTGTGGTGTGTGCGGGTGTGGGGTGATGGATTGTGGTGTGTGAGTGTGGGGTGATGGATTGTGTGTGTGAGTGTGAGGTGATGGGCTGTTTGCTGTCTGTGAGTGTGGGGTGATTAATTGTGTGTGTGAGTGTGGGGTGAGATATTGTGTGGTGTGTGTCAGTGTGGGGTGATGGATTGTTGTGTCTGTGAGTGTGGGGTGATGGATTGCGTGGTGTGTTTGAGTGTGGGGTGATTGATTGTGGTGAGTGTGGGGTGATGGATTGTGTGGTGTGTGTGAGTGTGGGGTGATGGATTGTGTGGTGTGTGTGAGTGTGGGGTGATGGATTGTGTGGTGTGTTTTGAGTGTGGGGTGATGCTTTGTGTGTGTGAGTGTGGGGTGTTGGATTGTGGTGTGTGAGTGTGGGGTGATGGATTGTGTGGTGTGTGTGAGTGTGGGGTGATGGATTGTGTGGTGTTTGTGAGTATGGGGTGACGGATTATGGTGTGTGTGAGTGTGGGGTGATGGATTGTGTGTGTGCGTATGAGTGTGGGGTGATGGATTGTGGTGTGTGTGAGTGTGGCGTGATGGATTGTGGTGTGTGAGTGTGGGTTGATGGATTGTGGTGTGTGTGAGTGTGGGGTGATGGATTGTGTGGTGTATGAGTGTGGTGTGATGGATTGTGGTGTGTGAGTGTGGGGTGATGGATTGTGGTGTGTGGGTGTGGGGTGATGGATTGTTGTGTGTGTGGGTGTGGGGTGATGAATTGTGTGGTGTGTGCGGGTGTAGGGTGATGGATTGTGTGGTGTGTGTGAGTGTGGGGTGATGGATTCTGTGTGTGTATATGAGTGTGGGGTGATGGATTGTGGTGTGTGTGAGTGTGGCGTGATGGATTGTGGTGTGTGAGTGTGGGTTAATGGATTGTGGTGTGTGAGTGTGGGGTGATGGATTGTAGTGTGTGTGAGTGTGGGATGATGGATTGTGTGGTGTTTGCGGGTGTGGGGTGATGGATTGTGGTGTGTGAGTGTGGGGTGATGGACTGTGTAATGTGTGTGAGTGTGGGGTGATGGACTGTGTAATGTGTGTGAGTGTGGGGTGATGGACTGTGTGGTGTGTGTGAGTGTGCGGTGATGGACTGTGGTGTGTGTTTGGAGTGATGGATTGCGGTGTTTATGAGTGTGGGGTGATGGATTGCGGTGTTTGTGAGTGTGGGGTGATGGATTGTGGTGTGTGTGGGAGTGTGGTGATGGATTGTGGTGTGTGTGAGTGTGTGGTGTGTTTGAGTGTGGGGTGATGGATTGTGTGGCGTTTGTGAGTGTGGCGTGATGAATTGTGTGGTATTTGTGAGTATGGGGTGACGGATTATGGTGTGTGTGAGTGTGGGGTGATGGATTGTGTGGTGTGTTTGGGTGTGTGGTGATGGATTGTGGTGTGTGTGAGTGTGGAGTGATGGATTGTGTGATGTGTGTGAGTGTGGGGTGATGGATTGTGTGGTGTGTTTTGAGTGTGGGGTGATGGATTGTGTGTGTGAGTGTGGGGTGTTGGACTGTGTGGTGTGTGCGGGTGTGGGGTGATGGATTGTGGTGTGTGAGTGTGGGGTGATGGATTGTGTGTGTGAGTGTGAGGTGATAGGCTGTTTGCTGTTTGTGAGTGTGGGGTGATGGATTGTGTGTGTGAGTGTGGGGTGAGATATTGTGTGGTGTGTGTCAGTGTGGGGTGATGGATTGTTGTGTCTGTGAGTGTGGGGTGATGGATTGTGTGGTGTGTTTGAGTGTGGGGTGATTGATTGTGGTGAGTGTGGGGTGATGGATTGTGGTGTGTGTGAGTGTGGGGTGATGGATTGTCGTGTGTGTGAGTGTGGGGTGATGGATTGTGGTGTGTGTGAGTGTGGAGTGATGGATTGTGTGGTGTGTGTGAGTGTGGGATGATGGATTGTGCGGTGGTGAGTGTGGGGTGATGGATTGTGTGTGTGAGTGTGGGGTGATGGGCTGTTTGCTGTCTGTGAGTGTGGGGTGATGGATTGTGGTGTGTTGTGAGTGTGGGGTGATGGATTGTGTGTGTGAGTGTGGGGTGAGATATTGTGTGGTGTGTGTCAGTGTGGGGTGATGGATTGTTGTGTCTGTGAGTGTGGGGTGATGGATTGCGTGGTGTGTTTGAGTGTGGGGTGATGGATTGTGGTGAGTGTGGAGTGATGGATTGTGTGGTGTGTGTGAGTGTGGGGTGATGGATTGTGTGTATGAGTGTGGGGTGTTGGATTGTGTGGTGTTTGCGGGTGTGGGGGTGATGGATTGTGGTGTGTGAGTGTGGGGTGATGGACTGTGTGATGTGTGTGAGTGTGGGGTGATGGACTGTGGTGTGTGTTTGGAGTGATGGATTGCGGTGTTTATGAGTGTGGGGTGATGGATTGCGGTGTTTGTGAGTGTGGGGTGATGGATTGTGGTGTGTGTGGGAGTGTGGTGATGGATTGTGGTGTGTGTGAGTGTGTGGTGTGTTTGAGTGTGGTGTGATGGATTGTGTGGCGGTTGTTGGTGTGGCGTGATGGATTGTGTGGTGTTTGTGAGTATGGGGTGACGGATTATGGTGTGTGTGAGTGTGGGGTGATGGATTGTGGTGTGTGCGGGCGTGGGGTGATGGATTGTGGTGTGTGTGTTTGGGTGTGGTGATGGCTTGTGGTGTGTGTGCGGGTGTCGAGTGATGGATTGTGTGGTGCGTATGAGTGTGGGGTGATGGATTGTGGTGTGTGTGAGTGTGGCGTGATGGATTGTGGTGTGTGAGTGTGGGTTGATGGATTGTGGTGTGTGTGAGTGTGGGGTGATGGATTGTGTGGTGTATGAGTGTGGTGTGATGGATTGTGGTGTGTGAGTGTGGGGTGATGGATTGTGGTGTGTGTGGGTGTGGGGTGATGGATTGTTGTGGGTGTGGGGTGATGAATTGTGTGGTGTGTGCGGGTGTAGGGTGATGGATTGTGTGGTGTGTGTGAGTGTGGGGTGATGGATTCTGTGTGTGTATATGAGTGTGGGGTGATGGATTGTGGTGTGTGAGTGTGGGTTAATGGATTGTGGTGTGTGAGTGTGGGGTGATGGATTGTAGTGTGTGTGAGTGTGGGATGATGGATTGTGTGGTGTGTGTGAGTGTTGGGTGATGGATTGTGGTGTGTGTGGGTGTGGGGTGATGGATTGTGTGGTGTGTGTGAGTGTGGGGTGATGGATTGTGTGTGTGTGTATGAGTGTGGGGTGATGGATTGTGGGGTGATGGATTGTGGTGTGTGTGAGTGTGGCGTGATGGATTGTGGTGTGTGAGTGTGGGGTGATGGATTGTGTGGTGTATGAGTGTGGTGTGATGGATTGTGGTTTGTGAATGTGGGGTGATGGATTGTGGTGGGTGTGGGCTGATGGATTGTTGTGTGTGTGGGTGTGGGGTGATGGATTGTGTGGTGTGTGCGGGTGTAGGGTGATGGATTGTGTGGTGTGTGTGAGTGTGGGGTGATGGATTGTGTGTGTGTGTATGATTGTGGGGCGATGGATTGTGGTGTGTGTGAGTGTGGCGTGATGGATTGTGGTGTGTGAGTGTGGGTTGATGCATTGTGGTGTGTGAGTGTGTGGTGATGGATTGTGGTGTGTGAGTGTTGGGTGATGGATTGTGGTGTGTGTGAGTGTTGGGTGATGGATTGTGGTGTGTGTGAGTGTGGGGTGATGGATTGTGTGTGTGAGTGTGGGGTGATGGATTGTGTGGTATGTGTGAGTGTGGGGTGATGGATTGTGGTGTGTGTGGGTGTGGGGTGATGGATTGTGTGGTGTGTGTGAGTGTGGGGTGATGGATTGTGTGTGTGTGTATATGAGTGTGGGGTGATGGATTGTGGTGTGTGTGAGTGTGGCGTGATGGATTGTGGTGTGTGAGTGTGGGTTGATGGATTGTGGTGTGTGTGAGTGTGGGGTGATGGATTGTGTGGTGTATGAGTGTGGTGTGATGGATTGTGGTGTGTGAGTGTGGGTTATTGGATTGTGGTGTGTGAGTGTGTGGTGACGGATTGTGGTGTGTGAGTGTGGGGTGATGGATTGTGTGGGGTGTGTGAGTGTTGGGTGATGGATTGTGGTGTGTGTGGGGGTGGGGTGATGGATTGTGTGGTGTGTGTGAGTGTGGGGTGATGGATTGTGTGTGTGTGTGTGTATATGAGTGTGGGGTGATGGATTGTGGTGTGTGTGAGTGTGGCGTGATGGATTGTGGTGTGTGAGTGTGGGTTGATGGATTGTGGTGTGTGTGAGTGTGGGGTGATGGATTGTGTGGTGTATGAGTGTGGTGTGATGGATTGTGGTGTGTGGGTGTGGGGTGATGGATTGTGGTGTGTGTGAGTGTGGGGTGATGGATTGTGGTGTGTGAGTGTGGGGTGCTAGATTGTGGTGTGTGGGTGTGGGGTGATGGATTGTGGTATGTGTGAGTGTGGGGTGATGGATTGTGGTGTGTGAGTGTGGGGTGATGGATTGTGGTGTGTGAGTGTGGGGTGATGGATTGTGTGGTGTGTGTGAGTGTGGGGTGATGGATTGTGTGGTGTGTGTGAGTGTGGGGTGATGGATTGTGGTGTTTGTGACTGTGGGGTAATGGATTGTGGGGTGTGTGAGTGTGGGGTGTAGGATTGTGTGGTGTGTGAGTTTGTGGTGATGGATTGTGGGGTCTGTGAGTGTGGGGTGATGGATTGTGTGGTGTGTTTGAGTGTGGGGTGATGGATTGTGTGGCGTATGTGAGTGTGGCGTGATGGATTGTGTGGTGTTTGTGAGTATGGGGTGACGGATTATGGTGTGTGTGAGTGTGGGGTGATGGATTGTGGTGTGTGAGGGTGTGGGGTGATGGATTGTGGTGTGTGTGAGTGTGGTTGATGGATACTGTTGTGTGTGCGGGCGTGGGGTGATGGATTGTGGTGTGTTTGTTTGGGGGTGGTGATGGCTTGTGGTGTGTGTGCGGGTGTCGAGTGATGGATTGTGTGGTGTGTGTGAGTGTGGGGTGATGGATTGTGTGTGTGTGTATGAGTGTGGTGTGATGGATTGTGGTGTGTGTGAGTGTGGCGTGATGGATTGTGGTGTGTGAGTGTGGGTTATTGGATTGTGGTGTGTGTGTGTGATGACGGATTGTGGTGTGTGAGTGTGGGGTGATGGATTGTGTGGGGTGTGTGAGTGTTGGGTGATGGATTGTGGTGTGTGTGGGTGTGGGGTGATGGATTGTGTGGTGTGTGTGAGTGTGGGGTGATGGATTGTGTGTGTGTGTGTATATGAGTGTGGGGTGATGGATTGTGGTGTGTGTGAGTGTGGCGTGATGGATTGTGGTGTGTGAGTGTGGGTTGATGGATTGTGGTGTGTGTGAGTGTGGGGTGATGGATTGTGTGGTGTATGAGTGTGGTGTGATGGATTGTGGTGTGTGGGTGTGGGGTGATGGATTGTGGTGTGTGTGAGTGTGGGGTGATGGATTGTGGTGTGTGAGTGTGGGGTGCTAGATTGTGGTGTGTGGGTGTGGGGTGATGGATTGTGGTATGTGTGAGTGTGGGGTGATGGATTGTGGTGTGTGAGTGTGGGGTGATGGATTCTGGTGTGTGAGTGTGGGGTGATGGATTGTGTGGTGTGTGTGAGTGTGGGGTGATGGATTGTGTGGTGTGTGTGAGTGTGGGGTGATGGATTGTGGTGTTTGTGACTGTGGGGTAATGAATTGTGGGGTGTGTGAGTGTGGGGTGTAGGATTGTGTGGTGTGTGAGTTTGTGGTGATGGATTGTGGGGTGTGTGAGTGTGGGGTGATGGATTGTGTGGTGTGTGAGTGTGGGGTGATGGATTGTGGTGTGTGTGTGTGGGGTGATGGATTTTGTGTGTGAGTGTGGGGTGATGGATTGTGGTGTATGTCAGTGTGGGGTGATGGATTGTGTGGTGTGTGTGAGTGTGGGGTGATGCATTGTGTGCGTGAGTGTGGGGTGATGGATCGTGCGGTGTGTGTGAGTGGGGGTGATGGATTGCGGTGTTTGTGAGTGTGGGCTGATGGATTGTGTGGGGTGGTGGATTGTGTGGTGTGTGAGTGGGGTGCTGGATTGTGGTGTGTGGGTGTGGGGTGCTGGATTGTGATGTGTGAGTGTTGGGTGATGGATTGTGTGGTGTGTGAGTGTGGGGTGATGGATTGTGTGGTGTGTGAGTGTGGGGTGATGGATTGTGGTGTGTGGGTGTGGGGTGATGGATTGTGGTGTGTCTGAGTGTGGGGTGATGGATTGTGTGGTGTGTGTGATTGTGGGGTGATGGATTGTGGTGTATGTCAGTGTGGGGTGATGGATTGTGTGGTGTGTGTGAGTGTGGGGTGATGCATTGTGGTGTGCGTGAGTGTGGGGTGATGGATCGTGCGGTGTGTGTGAGTGGGGGTGATGGATTGCGGTGTTTGTGAGTGTGGGCTGATGGATTGTGTGGGGTGATGGATTGTGTGGTGTGTGAGTGGGGTGCTGGATTGTGGTGTGTGGGTGTGGGGTGCTGGATTGTGATGTGTGAGTGTTGGGTGATGGATTGTGTGGTGTGTGAGTGTGGGGTGATGGATTGTGTGGTGTGTGAGTGTGGGGTGATGGATTGTGGTGTGTGGGTGTGGGGTGATGGATTGTGGTGTGTGTGAGTGTGGGGTGTAGGATTGTGTGGTGTGTGAGTTTGTGGTGATGGATTGTGGGGTGTGTGAGTGTGGGGTGATGGATTGTGGTGTGTGGGTGTGGGGTGATGGATTGTGTGAGTGTGGGGTGATGGATTGTGGTGTGTGTGAGTGTGGGGTGCTGGATTGTGTGGTGTGTGAGTTTGTGGTGATGGATTGTGGTGTGTGCAGGTGTGGGGTGATAGATTGTGTGGTGTGCGAGTGTGAGGTGATGGATTGTGGTGTGTGTGCGGGTGTGGGGTGATGGAGTGTGGTGTGATGGATTGTGGTGTGTGTGAGTGTGGGGTGATGGATTGTGGTGTGTGTGAGTGTGGGGTGATGGATTGTCGTGTGTGTGAGTGTGGGGTGATGGATTGTGTGGTGTGTTTGGGTGTGTGGTGATGGATTGTGGTGTGTGTGAGTGTGGAGTGATGGATTGTGTGATGTGTGTGAGTGTGGGGTGATGGATTGTGTGGTGTGTTTTGAGTGTGGGGTGATGGATTGTGTGTGTGAGTGTGGGGTGTTGGACTGTGTGGTGTGTGCGGGTGTGGGGTGATGGATTGTGGTGTGTGAGTGTGGGGTGATGGATTGTGTGTGTGAGTGTGAGGTGATGGGCTGTTTGCTGTCTGTGAGTGTGGGGTGATTAATTGTGTGTGTGAGTGTGGGGTGAGATATTGTGTGGTGTGTGTCAGTGTGGGGTGATGGATTGTTGTGTCTGTGAGTGTGGGGTGATGGATTGTGTGGTGTGTTTGAGTGTGGGGTGATTGATTGTGGTGAGTGTGGGGTGATGGATTGTGTGGTGTGTGTGAGTGTGGGGTGATGGATTGTGTGGTGTGTGTGAGTGTGGGGTGATGCTTTGTGTGTGAGTGTGGGGTGTTGGATTGTGGTGTGTGAGTGTGGGGTGATGGATTGTGTGGTGTGTGTGAGTGTGGGGTGATGGATTGTGTGGTGTGTGTGAGTGTGGGGTGATGGATTGTGTGGTGTGTTTTGAGTGTGGGGTGATGCTTTGTGTGTGTGAGTGTGCGGTGTTGGATTGTGGTGTGTGAGTGTGGGGTGATGGATTGTGGTGTGTGAGTGTGGGTGATGGATTGTAGTGTGTGTGAGTTTGGGATGATGGAATGTGCGGTGTGTGTGAGTGTGGGGTGATGGATTGTGTGGTGTGTGAGTGTGGGTTGATGGATTGTGGTGTGTGTGAGTTTGGGATGATGGATTGTGTGGTGTGTATGAGCGTGTGGTGATGGATTGTGTGGTGTGTATGAGTGTGTGGTGATGGATTGTGGTTTGTGAGTGTGGGGTGATGGATTGTGGTGTGTGAGTGTGGGGTGATGGATTGTAGTGTGTGAGTGTGGGGTGATGGATTGTGGTGTGTGAGTGTGGGGTGATGGATTGTGGTGTGTGAGTGTGGGGTGATGGATTGTGTGGTGTGTTTGGGTGTGTGGTGATGGATTGTGGTGTGTGTGAGTGTGGAGTGATGGATTGTGTGATGTGTGTGAGTGTGGGGTGATGGATTGTGTGGTGTGTTTTGAGTGTGGGGTGATGGATTGTGTGTGTGAGTGTGGGGTGTTGGACTGTGTGGTGTGTGCGGGTGTGGGGTGATGGATTGTGGTGTGTGAGTGTGGGGTGATGGATTGTGTGTGTGAGTGTGAGGTGATGGGCTGTTTGCTGTCTGTGAGTGTGGGGTGATTAATTGTGTGTGTGAGTGTGGGGTGAGATATTGTGTGGTGTGTGTCAGTGTGGGGTGATGGATTGTTGTGTCTGTGAGTGTGGGGTGATGGATTGTGTGGTGTGTTTGAGTGTGGGGTGATTGATTGTGGTGAGTGTGGGGTGATGGATTGTGTGGTGTGTGTGAGTGTGGGGTGATGGATTGTGTGGTGTGTGTGAGTGTGGGGTGATGGATTGTGTGGTGTGTTTTGAGTGTGGGGTGATGCTTTGTGTGTGTGAGTGTGGGGTGTTGGATTGTGGTGTGTGAGTGTGGGGTGATGGATTGTGTGGTGTGTGTGAGTGTGGGGTGATGGATTGTGTGGTGTGTGTGAGTGTGGGGTGATGGATTGTGTGGTGTGTTTTGAGTGTGGGGTGATGCTTTGTGTGTGTGACTGTGCGGTGTTGGATTGTGGTGTGTGAGTGTGGGGTGATGGATTGTGGTGTGTGAGTGTGGGTGATGGATTGTGTGGTGTGTTTTGAGTGTGGGGTGATGCTTTGTGTGTGTGAGTGTGGGGTGTTGGATTGTGGTGTGTGAGTGTGGGGTGATGGATTGTGTGGTGTGTGTGAGTGTGGGGTGATGGATTGTGTGGTGTGTGTGAGTGTGGGTTGATGGATTGTGGTGTGTGTGAGTGTGGGGTGATGGATTGTGTGGTGTATGAGTGTGGTGTGATGGATTGTGGTGCGTGAGTGTGGGGTGATGGATTGTGGTGTGTGAGTGTGGGGTGATGGATTGTGGTGTGTGTGGGTGTGGGGTGATGGATTGTTGTGTGTGTGGGTGTGGGGTGATGAATTGTGTGGTGTGTGCGGGTGTAGGGTGATGGATTGTGTGGTGTGTGTGAGTGTGGGGTGATGGATTGTGTGTGTGTGTATATGAGTGTGGGGTGATGGATTGTGGTGTGTGTGAGTGTGGCGTGATGGATTGTGGTGTGTGAGTGTGGGTTGATGGATTGTGGTGTGTGTGAGTGTGGGGTGATGGATTGTGTGGTGTATGAGTGTGGTGTGATGGATTGTGGTGTGTGGGTGTGGAGTGATGGATTGTGGTGTGTGTGAGTGTGGGGTGATGGATTGTGGTGTGTGAGTGTGGGGTGCTAGATTGTGGTGTGTGGGTGTGGGGTGATGGATTGTGGTATGTGTGAGTGTGGGGTGATGGATTGTGGTGTGTGAGTGTGGGGTGATGGATTGTGGTGTGTGAGTGTGGGGTGATGGATTGTGTGGTGTGTGTCAGTGTGGGGTGATGGATTGTTGTGTCTGTGAGTGTGGGGTGATGGATTGTGTGTGTGAGTGTGGGGTGTTGGATTGTGTGGTGTTTGCGGGTGTGGGGTGATGGATTGTGGTGTGTGAGTGTGGGGTGATGGACTGTGTGATGTGTGTGAGTGTGGGGTGATGGACTGTGTGGTGTGTGTGAGTGTGCGGTGATGGACTGTGGTGTGTGTGTGGGGTGATGGATTGCGGTGTTTATGAGTGTGGGGTGATGGATTGCGGTGTTTGTGAGTGTGGGGTGATGGATTGTGGTGTGTGTGGGAGTGTGGTGATGGATTGTGGTGTGTGTGAGTGTGTGGTGTGTTTGAGTGTGGGGTGATGGATTGTGTGGCGTTTGTGAGTGTGGCGTGATGGATTGTGTGGTTTTTGTGAGTATGGGGTGACGGATTATGGTGTGTGTGAGTGTGGGGTGATGGATTGTGGTGTGCGAGGGTGTGGGGTGATGGATTGTGGTGTGTGTGAGTGTGGTTGATGGATAGTGTTGTGTGTGCGGGCGTGGGGTGATGGATTGTGGTGTGTGTGTTTGGAGGTGGTGATGGCTTGTGGTGTGTGTGCGGGTGTCGAGTGATGGATTGTGTGGTGTGTGTGAGTGTGGGGTGATGGATTGTGTGTGTGTGTATGAGTGTGGGCTGATGGATTGTGGTGTGTGTGAGTGTGGCGTGATGGATTGTGGTGTGTGAGTGTGGGTTGATGGATTGTGGTGTGTGTGAGTGTGGGGTGATGGATTGTGTGGTGTATGAGTGTGGTGTGATGGATTGTGGTGCGTGAGTGTGGGGTGATGGATTGTGGTGTGTGAGTGTGGGGTGATGGATTGTGGTGTGTGTGGGTGTGGGGTGATGGATTGTTGTGTGTGTGGGTGTGGGGTGATGAATTGTGTGGTGTGTGCGGGTGTAGGGTGATGGATTGTGTGGTGTGTGTGAGTGTGGGGTGATGGATTGTGTGTGTGTGTATATGAGTGTGGGGTGATGGATTGTGGTGTGTGTGAGTGTGGCGTGATGGATTGTGGTGTGTGAGTGTGGGTTGATGGATTGTGGTGTGTGTGAGTGTGGGGTGATGGATTGTGTGGTGTATGAGTGTGGTGTGATGGATTGTGGTGTGTGGGTGTGGAGTGATGGATTGTGGTGTGTGTGAGTGTGGGGTGATGGATTGTGGTGTGTGAGTGTGGGGTGCTAGATTGTGGTGTGTGGGTGTGGGGTGATGGATTGTGGTATGTGTGAGTGTGGGGTGATGGATTGTGGTGTGTGAGTGTGGGGTGATGGATTGTGGTGTGTGAGTGTGGGGTGATGGATTGTGTGGTGTGTGTGAGTGTGGGGTGATGGATTGTGTGGTGTGTGTGAGTGTGGGGTGATGGATTGTGGTGTTTGTGACTGTGGGGTGATGGATTGTGGGGTGTGTGAGTGTGGGGTGTAGGATTGTGTGGTGTGTGAGTTTGTGGTGATGGATTGTGGGGTGTGTGAGTGTGGGGTGATGGATTGTGTGGTGTGTGAGTGTGGGGTGATGGATTGTGGTGTGTGGGTGTGGGGTGATGGATTGTGTGGTGTGTGAGTGTGGGGTGATGGATTGTGGGGTGTGTGGGTGTGGGGTGCTGGATTGTGTGGTGTGTGAGTTTGTGGTGATGGATTGTGGTGTGTGCGGGTGTGGGGTGATAGATTGTGTGGTGTGCGAATGTGAGGTGATGGATTGTGGTGTGTGTGTGTGGTGTGTGCGGGTGTGGGGTGATGGAGTGTGGTGTGATGGATTGTGGTGTGTGTGAGTGTGGGGTGATGGATTGTGGTGTGTGTGAGTGTGGGGTGATGGATTGTCGTGTGTGTGAGTGTGGGGTGATGGATTGTCGTGTGTGTGAGTGTGGGGTGATGGATTGTGTGGTGTGTGTGAGTGTGGGATGATGGATTGTGTGGTGTGTGAGTGTGGGGTGATGGATTGTGTGTGTGAATGTGGGGTGATGGGCTGTTTGCTGTCTGTGAGTGTGGGGTGATGGATTGTGGTGTGTTGTGAGTGTGGGGTGATGGATTGTGTGTGTGAGTGTGGGGTGAGATATTGTGTGGTGTGTGTCAGTGTGGGGTGATGGATTGTTGTGTCTGTGAGTGTGGGGTGATGGATTGCGTGGTGTGTTTGAGTGTGGGGTGATGGATTGTGGTGAGTGTGGAGTGATAGATTGTGTGGTGTGTGTGAGTGTGGGGTGATGGATTGTGTGTGTGAGTGTGGGGTGATGGATTGTGTGTGTGAGTGTGGGGTGTTGGATTGTGTGGTATTTGCGGGTGTGGGGTGATGGATTGTGGTGTGTGAGTGTGGGGTGATGGACTGTGTGTTGTGTGTGAGTGTGGGGTGATGGACTGTGGTGTGTGTGTGGGGTGATGGATTGCTGTGTTTATGAGTGTGGGGTGATGGATTGCGGTGTTTGTGAGTGTGGGGTGATGGATTGTGGTGTGTGTGGGAGTGTGGTGATGGATTGTGGTGTGTGTGAGTGTGTGGTGTGTTTGAGTGTGGTGTGATGGATTGTGTGGCGGTTGTTGGTGTGGCGTGATGGATTGTGTGGTGTTTGTGAGTATGGGGTGACGGATTATGGTGTGTGTGAGTGTGGGGTGATGGATTGTGGTGTGTGCGGGCGTGGGGTGATGGATTGTGGTGTGTGTGTTTGGGTGTGGTGATGGCTTGTGGTGTGTGTGCGGGTGTCGAGTGATGGATTGTGTGGTGTGTGTGAGTGTGGGGTGATGGATTGTGTGTGTGCGTATGAGTGTGGGGTGATGGATTGTGGTGTGTGTGAGTGTGGCGTGATGGATTGTGGTGTGTGAGTGTGGGTTGATGGATTGTGGTGTGTGTGAGTGTGGGGTGATGGATTGTGTGGTGTATGAGTGTGGTGTGATGGATTGTGGTGTGTGAGTGTGGGGTGATGGATTGTGGTGTGTGGGTGTGGGGTGATGGATTGTTGTGGGTGTGGGGTGATGAATTGTGTGGTGTGTGCGGGTGTAGGGTGATGGATTGTGTGGTGTGTGTGAGTGTGGGGTGATGGATTCTGTGTGTGTATATGAGTGTGGGGTGATGGATTGTGGTGTGTGTGAGTGTGGCGTGATGGATTGTGGTGTGTGAGTGTGGGTTAATGGATTGTGGTGTGTGAGTGTGGGGTGATGGATTGTAGTGTGTGTGAGTGTGGGATGATGGATTGTGTGGTGTTTGCGGGTGTGGGGTGATGGATTGTGGTGTGTGAGTGTGGGGTGATGGACTGTGTAATGTGTGTGAGTGTGGGGTGATGGACTGTGTAATGTGTGTGAGTGTGGGGTGATGGACTGTGTGGTGTGTGTGAGTGTGCGGTGATGGACTGTGGTGTGTGTTTGGAGTGATGGATTGCGGTGTTTATGAGTGTGGGGTGATGGATTGCGGTGTTTGTGAGTGTGGGGTGATGGATTGTGGTGTGTGTGGGAGTGTGGTGATGGATTGTGGTGTGTGTGAGTGTGTGGTGTGTTTGAGTGTGGGGTGATGGATTGTGTGGCGTTTGTGAGTGTGGCGTGATGAATTGTGTGGTGTTTGTGAGTATGGGGTGACGGATTATGGTGTGTGTGAGTGTGGGGTGATGGATTGTGTGGTGTGTTTGGGTGTGTGGTGATGGATTGTGGTGTGTGTGAGTGTGGAGTGATGGATTGTGTGATGTGTGTGAGTGTGGGGTGATGGATTGTGTGGTGTGTTTTGAGTGTGGGGTGATGGATTGTGTGTGTGAGTGTGGGGTGTTGGACTGTGTGGTGTGTGCGGGTGTGGGGTGATGGATTGTGGTGTGTGAGTGTGGGGTGATGGATTGTGTGTGTGAGTGTGAGGTGATAGGCTGTTTGCTGTTTGTGAGTGTGGGGTGATGGATTGTGTGTGTGAGTGTGGGGTGAGATATTGTGTGGTGTGTGTCAGTGTGGGGTGATGGATTGTTGTGTCTGTGAGTGTGGGGTGATGGATTGTGTGGTGTGTTTGAGTGTGGGGTGATTGATTGTGGTGAGTGTGGGGTGATGGATTGTGGTGTGTGTGAGTGTGGGGTGATGGATTGTCGTGTGTGTGAGTGTGGGGTGATGGATTGTGGTGTGTGTGAGTGTGGAGTGATGGATTGTGTGGTGTGTGTGAGTGTGGGATGATGGATTGTGTGGTGGTGAGTGTGGGGTGATGGATTGTGTGTGTGAGTGTGGGGTGATGGGCTGTTTGCTGTCTGTGAGTGTGGGGTGATGGATTGTGGTGTGTTGTGAGTGTGGGGTGATGGATTGTGTGTGTGAGTGTGGGGTGAGATATTGTGTGGTGTGTGTCAGTGTGGGGTGATGGATTGTTGTGTCTGTGAGTGTGGGGTGATGGATTGCGTGGTGTGTTTGAGTGTGGGGTGATGGATTGTGGTGAGTGTGGAGTGATGGATTGTGTGGTGTGTGTGAGTGTGGGGTGATGGATTGTGTGTATGAGTGTGGGGTGTTGGATTGTGTGGTGTTTGCGGGTGTGGGGGTGATGGATTGTGGTGTGTGAGTGTGGGGTGATGGACTGTGTGATGTGTGTGAGTGTGGGGTGATGGACTGTGGTGTGTGTTTGGAGTGATGGATTGCGGTGTTTATGAGTGTGGGGTGATGGATTGCGGTGTTTGTGAGTGTGGGGTGATGGATTGTGGTGTGTGTGGGAGTGTGGTGATGGATTGTGGTGTGTGTGAGTGTGTGGTGTGTTTGAGTGTGGTGTGATGGATTGTGTGGCGGTTGTTGGTGTGGCGTGATGGATTGTGTGGTGTTTGTGAGTATGGGGTGACGGATTATGGTGTGTGTGAGTGTGGGGTGATGGATTGTGGTGTGTGCGGGCGTGGGGTGATGGATTGTGGTGTGTGTGTTTGGGTGTGGTGATGGCTTGTGGTGTGTGTGCGGGTGTCGAGTGATGGATTGTGTGGTGCGTATGAGTGTGGGGTGATGGATTGTGGTGTGTGTGAGTGTGGCGTGATGGATTGTGGTGTGTGAGTGTGGGTTGATGGATTGTGGTGTGTGTGAGTGTGGGGTGATGGATTGTGTGGTGTATGAGTGTGGTGTGATGGATTGTGGTGTGTGAGTGTGGGGTGATGGATTGTGGTGTGTGTGGGTGTGGGGTGATGGATTGTTGTGGGTGTGGGGTGATGAATTGTGTGGTGTGTGCGGGTGTAGGGTGATGGATTGTGTGGTGTGTGTGAGTGTGGGGTGATGGATTCTGTGTGTGTATATGAGTGTGGGGTGATGGATTGTGGTGTGTGAGTGTGGGTTAATGGATTGTGGTGTGTGAGTGTGGGGTGATGGATTGTAGTGTGTGTGAGTGTGGGATGATGGATTGTGTGGTGTGTGTGAGTGTTGGGTGATGGATTGTGGTGTGTGTGGGTGTGGGGTGATGGATTGTGTGGTGTGTGTGAGTGTGGGGTGATGGATTGTGTGTGTGTGTATGAGTGTGGGGTGATGGATTGTGGGGTGATGGATTGTGTGTGTGTGTATGATTGTGGGGTGATGGATTGTGGTGTGTGTGAGTGTGGCGTGATGGATTGTGGTGTGTGAGTGTGGGTTGATGCATTGTGGTGTGTGAGTGTGTGGTGATGGATTGTGGTGTGTGAGTGTTGGGTGATGGATTGTGGTGTGTGTGAGTGTTGGGTGATGGATTGTGGTGTGTGTGAGTGTGGGGTGATGGATTGTGTGTGTGAGTGTGGGGTGATGGATTGTGTGGTATGTGTGAGTGTGGGGTGATGGATTGTGGTGTGTGTGGGTGTGGGGTGATGGATTGTGTGGTGTGTGTGAGTGTGGGGTGATGGATTGTGTGTGTGTGTATATGAGTGTGGGGTGATGGATTGTGGTGTGT
The DNA here is from genome assembly GCF_030028105.1 of Mobula birostris. NCBI lineage: Eukaryota > Metazoa > Chordata > Chondrichthyes > Myliobatiformes > Myliobatidae > Mobula > Mobula birostris. The sequence goes on from NC_092373.1 coordinate 207,654,952, forward strand.
GTGAGTGTGGCGTGATGGATTGTGGTGTGTGAGTGTGGGTTGATGGATTGTGGTGTGTGTGAGTGTGGGGTGATGGATTGTGTGGTGTATGAGTGTGGTGTGATGGATTGTGGTGTGTGAGTGTGGGTTATTGGATTGTGGTGTGTGAGTGTGTGGTGACGGATTGTGGTGTGTGAGTGTGGGGTGATGGATTGTGTGGGGTGTGTGAGTGTTGGGTGATGGATTGTGGTGTTTGTGGGGGTGGGGTGATGGATTGTGTGGTGTGTGTGAGTGTGGGGTGATGATTTGTGTGTGTGTGTGTGTATATGAGTGTGGGGTGATGGATTGTGGTGTGTGTGAGTGTGGCGTGATGGATTGTGGTGTGTGAGTGTGGGTTGATGGATTGTGGTGTGTGTGAGTGTGGGGTGATGGATTGTGTGGTGTATGAGTGTGGTGTGATGGATTGTGGTGTGTGGGTGTGGGGTGATGGATTGTGGTGTGTGTGAGTGTGGGGTGATGGATTGTGGTGTGTGAGTGTGGGGTGCTAGATTGTGGTGTGTGGGTGTGGGGTGATGGATTGTGGTATGTGTGAGTGTGGGGTGATGGATTGTGGTGTGTGAGTGTGGGGTGATGGATTGTGGTGTGTGAGTGTGGGGTGATGGATTGTGTGGTGTGTGTGAGTGTGGGGTGATGGATTGTGTGGTGTGTGTGAGTGTGGGGTGATGGATTGTGGTGTTTGTGACTGTGGGGTAATGGATTGTGGGGTGTGTGAGTGTGGGGTGTAGGATTGTGTGGTGTGTGAGTTTGTGGTGATGGATTGTGGGGTCTGTGAGTGTGGGGTGATGGATTGTGTGGTGTGTTTGAGTGTGGGGTGATGGATTGTGTGGCGTATGTGAGTGTGGCGTGATGGATTGTGTGGTGTTTGTGAGTATGGGGTGACGGATTATGGTGTGTGTGAGTGTGGGGTGATGGATTGTGGTGTGTGAGGGTGTGGGGTGATGGATTGTGGTGTGTGTGAGTGTGGTTGATGGATACTGTTGTGTGTGCGGGCGTGGGGTGATGGATTGTGGTGTGTTTGTTTGGGGGTGGTGATGGCTTGTGGTGTGTGTGCGGGTGTCGAGTGATGGATTGTGTGGTGTGTGTGAGTGTGGGGTGATGGATTGTGTGTGTGTGTATGAGTGTGGTGTGATGGATTGTGGTGTGTGTGAGTGTGGCGTGATGGATTGTGGTGTGTGAGTGTGGGTTATTGGATTGTGGTGTGTGTGTGTGATGACGGATTGTGGTGTGTGAGTGTGGGGTGATGGATTGTGTGGGGTGTGTGAGTGTTGGGTGATGGATTGTGGTGTGTGTCGGTGTGGGGTGATGGATTGTGTGGTGTGTGTGAGTGTGGGGTGATGGATTGTGTGTGTGTGTGTATATGAGTGTGGGGTGATGGATTGTGGTGTGTGTGAGTGTGGCGTGATGGATTGTGGTGTGTGGGTGTGGGGTGATGGATTGTGGTGTGTGTGAGTGTGGGGTGATGGATTGTGGTGTGTGAGTGTGGGGTGCTAGATTGTGGTGTGTGGGTGTGGGGTGATGGATTGTGGTATGTGTGAGTGTGGGGTGATGGATTGTGGTGTGTGAGTGTGGGGTGATGGATTCTGGTGTGTGAGTGTGGGGTGATGGATTGTGTGGTGTGTGTGAGTGTGGGGTGATGGATTGTGTGGTGTGTGTGAGTGTGGGGTGATGGATTGTGGTGTTTGTGACTGTGGGGTAATGAATTGTGGGGTGTGTGAGTGTGGGGTGTAGGATTGTGTGGTGTGTGAGTTTGTGGTGATGGATTGTGGGGTGTGTGAGTGTGGGGTGATGGATTGTGTGGTGTGTGAGTGTGGGGTGATGGATTGTGGTGTGTGTGTGTGGGGTGATGGATTTTGTGTGTGAGTGTGGGGTGATGGATTGTGGTGTGTCTGAGTGTGGGGTGATGGATTGTGTGGTGTGTGTGATTGTGGGGTGATGGATTGTGGTGTATGTCAGTGTGGGGTGATGGATTGTGTGGTGTGTGTGAGTGTGGGGTGATGCATTGTGTGCGTGAGTGTGGGGTGATGGATCGTGCGGTGTGTGTGAGTGGGGGTGATGGATTGCGGTGTTTGTGAGTGTGGGCTGATGGATTGTGTGGGGTGGTGGATTGTGTGGTGTGTGAGTGGGGTGCTGGATTGTGGTGTGTGGGTGTGGGGTGCTGGATTGTGATGTGTGAGTGTTGGGTGATGGATTGTGTGGTGTGTGAGTGTGGGGTGATGGATTGTGTGGTGTGTGAGTGTGGGGTGATGGATTGTGGTGTGTGGGTGTGGGGTGATGGATTGTGGTGTGTCTGAGTGTGGGGTGATGGATTGTGTGGTGTGTGTGATTGTGGGGTGATGGATTGTGGTGTATGTCAGTGTGGGGTGATGGATTGTGTGGTGTGTGTGAGTGTGGGGTGATGCATTGTGGTGTGCGTGAGTGTGGGGTGATGGATCGTGCGGTGTGTGTGAGTGGGGGTGATGGATTGCGGTGTTTGTGAGTGTGGGCTGATGGATTGTGTGGGGTGATGGATTGTGTGGTGTGTGAGTGGGGTGCTGGATTGTGGTGTGTGGGTGTGGGGTGCTGGATTGTGATGTGTGAGTGTTGGGTGATGGATTGTGTGGTGTGTGAGTGTGGGGTGATGGATTGTGTGGTGTGTGAGTGTGGGGTGATGGATTGTGGTGTGTGGGTGTGGGGTGATGGATTGTGGTGTGTGTGAGTGTGGGGTGTAGGATTGTGTGGTGTGTGAGTTTGTGGTGATGGATTGTGGGGTGTGTGAGTGTGGGGTGATGGATTGTGGTGTGTGGGTGTGGGGTGATGGATTGTGTGGTGTGTGAGTGTGGGGTGATGGATTGTGGTGTGTGTGAGTGTGGGGTGCTGGATTGTGTGGTGTGTGAGTTTGTGGTGATGGATTGTGGTGTGTGCAGGTGTGGGGTGATAGATTGTGTGGTGTGCGAGTGTGAGGTGATGGATTGTGGTGTGTGTGCGGGTGTGGGGTGATGGAGTGTGGTGTGATGGATTGTGGTGTGTGTGAGTGTGGGGTGATGGATTGTGGTGTGTGTGAGTGTGGGGTGATGGATTGTCGTGTGTGTGAGTGTGGGGTGATGGATTGTGTGGTGTGTTTGGGTGTGTGGTGATGGATTGTGGTGTGTGTGAGTGTGGAGTGATGGATTGTGTGATGTGTGTGAGTGTGGGGTGATGGATTGTGTGGTGTGTTTTGAGTGTGGGGTGATGGATTGTGTGTGTGAGTGTGGGGTGTTGGACTGTGTGGTGTGTGCGGGTGTGGGGTGATGGATTGTGGTGTGTGAGTGTGGGGTGATGGATTGTGTGTGTGAGTGTGAGGTGATGGGCTGTTTGCTGTCTGTGAGTGTGGGGTGATTAATTGTGTGTGTGAGTGTGGGGTGAGATATTGTGTGGTGTGTGTCAGTGTGGGGTGATGGATTGTTGTGTCTGTGAGTGTGGGGTGATGGATTGTGTGGTGTGTTTGAGTGTGGGGTGATTGATTGTGGTGAGTGTGGGGTGATGGATTGTGTGGTGTGTGTGAGTGTGGGGTGATGGATTGTGTGGTGTGTGTGAGTGTGGGGTGATGCTTTGTGTGTGAGTGTGGGGTGTTGGATTGTGGTGTGTGAGTGTGGGGTGATGGATTGTGTGGTGTGTGTGAGTGTGGGGTGATGGATTGTGTGGTGTGTGTGAGTGTGGGGTGATGGATTGTGTGGTGTGTTTTGAGTGTGGGGTGATGCTTTGTGTGTGTGAGTGTGCGGTGTTGGATTGTGGTGTGTGAGTGTGGGGTGATGGATTGTGGTGTGTGAGTGTGGGTGATGGATTGTAGTGTGTGTGAGTTTGGGATGATGGAATGTGCGGTGTGTGTGAGTGTGGGGTGATGGATTGTGTGGTGTGTGAGTGTGGGTTGATGGATTGTGGTGTGTGTGAGTTTGGGATGATGGATTGTGTGGTGTGTATGAGCGTGTGGTGATGGATTGTGTGGTGTGTATGAGTGTGTGGTGATGGATTGTGGTTTGTGAGTGTGGGGTGATGGATTGTGGTGTGTGAGTGTGGGGTGATGGATTGTAGTGTGTGAGTGTGGGGTGATGGATTGTGGTGTGTGAGTGTGGGGTGATGGATTGTGGTGTGTGAGTGTGGGGTGATGGATTGTGTGGTGTGTTTGGGTGTGTGGTGATGGATTGTGGTGTGTGTGAGTGTGGAGTGATGGATTGTGTGATGTGTGTGAGTGTGGGGTGATGGATTGTGTGGTGTGTTTTGAGTGTGGGGTGATGGATTGTGTGTGTGAGTGTGGGGTGTTGGACTGTGTGGTGTGTGCGGGTGTGGGGTGATGGATTGTGGTGTGTGAGTGTGGGGTGATGGATTGTGTGTGTGAGTGTGAGGTGATGGGCTGTTTGCTGTCTGTGAGTGTGGGGTGATTAATTGTGTGTGTGAGTGTGGGGTGAGATATTGTGTGGTGTGTGTCAGTGTGGGGTGATGGATTGTTGTGTCTGTGAGTGTGGGGTGATGGATTGTGTGGTGTGTTTGAGTGTGGGGTGATTGATTGTGGTGAGTGTGGGGTGATGGATTGTGTGGTGTGTGTGAGTGTGGGGTGATGGATTGTGTGGTGTGTGTGAGTGTGGGGTGATGGATTGTGTGGTGTGTTTTGAGTGTGGGGTGATGCTTTGTGTGTGTGAGTGTGGGGTGTTGGATTGTGGTGTGTGAGTGTGGGGTGATGGATTGTGTGGTGTGTGTGAGTGTGGGGTGATGGATTGTGTGGTGTGTGTGAGTGTGGGGTGATGGATTGTGTGGTGTGTTTTGAGTGTGGGGTGATGCTTTGTGTGTGTGACTGTGCGGTGTTGGATTGTGGTGTGTGAGTGTGGGGTGATGGATTGTGGTGTGTGAGTGTGGGTGATGGATTGTGTGGTGTGTTTTGAGTGTGGGGTGATGCTTTGTGTGTGTGAGTGTGGGGTGTTGGATTGTGGTGTGTGAGTGTGGGGTGATGGATTGTGTGGTGTGTGTGAGTGTGGGGTGATGGATTGTGTGGTGTGTGTGAGTGTGCGGTGTTGGATTGTGGTGTGTGAGTGTGGGGTGATGGATTGTGGTGTGTGAGTGTGGGTGATGGATTGTAGTGTGTGTGAGTTTGGGATGATGGAATGTGCGGTGTGTGTGAGTGTGGGGTGATGGATTGTGGTGTGTGAGTGTGGGTTGATGGATTGTGGTGTGTGAGTGTGGGATGATGGATTGTGTGGTGTGTGAGTGTGGGGTGATGGATTGTGGTGTGTGTGAGTTTGGGATGATGGATTGTGTGGTGTGTATGAGCGTGTGGTGATGGATTGTGTGGTGTGTATGAGCGTGTGGTGATGGATTGTGGTGTGTGAGTGTGGGGTGATGGATTGTAGTGTGTGAGTGTGGGGTGATGGATTGTGGTGTGTGAGTGTGGGGTGATGGATTGTGGTGTGTGAGTGTGGGGTGATGGATTGTAGTGTGTGTGAGTGTGGGGTGATGGATTGTGGTGTGTGAGTGTGGGGTGATGGATTGTGGTGTGTGAGTGTGGGGTGATGGATTGTAGTGTGTGTGAGTGTGGGATGATGGATTGTAGTGTGTGTGAGTGTGGGATGATGGATTGTGTGGTGTGTGCGGGTGTAGGGTGATGGACTGTGTGGTGTGTGTGAGTGTGGGGTGATGGATTGTGTGTGTGTGTGTGTATGAGTGTGGGGTGATGGATTGTGGTGTGATAGATTGTGGTGTGTGTGAGTGTGGCGTGATAGATTGTGGTGTGTGTGAGTGTGGCGTGATGGATTGTGGTGTGTGAGTGTGGGTTGATGGATTGTGGTGTGTGAGTGTGGGGTGATGGATTGCGGTGTGTGTGAATGTGGGGTGATGGATTGCGGTGTGTGTGAATGTGGGGTGATGGATTGTGCGGTGTGTGTGAGTGTGGGGTGATGGATTGCGGTGTTTGTGAGTGTGCGGTGATGGATTGCGGTGTTTGTGAGTGTGGGGTGATGCATTGTGCTGTGTGTGAGTGTGGGGTGATGGATTGTGTGGTGTGTGTGAGTGTGGGTTGATGTATTGTGGTGTGTGTGAGTGTGGGGTGATGTATTGTGGTGTGTGTGAGTGTGGGTGATGGATTGTGTGGTGTGTATGAGTGTGGGGTGATGGATTGTGGGGTGTGTGAGTGTGGGGTGATGGATTGTGGTGTGTGAGTGTGGGTTGATGGATTGTGGTGTGTGAGTGTGGGGTGATGGATTATAGTGTGTGTGAGTGTGGGGTGATGGATTGTGGTGTGTGTGAGTGTGGGTTGATGGATTGTGTGTGTGAGTGTGGGGTGATGGATTGTGTGGTGCGTGTGAGTGTGGGGTGATGGATTGTGTGGTGCGTGTGAGTGTGGGGTGATGGATTGTGGTGTGTGTGAGTGTGGGGTGATGGATTGTGGTGTTTGTGAGTGTGTGGTGATGGATTGTGTGGTAAGTGTGAGTGTGGGGTGATGGATTGTGGTCTGTGTGAGTGTGGGGTGATGGATTGTGGTGTGTGTGAGTGTGGGGTGATGGATTGTGTGGTGTGTGTGAGTGTGGGGTGATGGATTGTATGGTGTGTGAGTGTGGGGTGATGGATTGTTGTGTGTGTGAGTGTGGGGTGATGGATTGTGGTGTGTGTGAGTGTGGGGTGATGGATTGTGGTGTGTGTGCGGGTGTAGGGTGATGGACTGTGTGGTGTGTGTGAGTGTGGGGTGATGGATTGTGTGTGTGTGAGTGTGGGGTGATGGATTGTGTGGTGATAGATTGTGATGTGTGTGAGTGTGGCGTGATGGATTGTGGTGTGTGAGGTGATGGATTGTGGTGTGTGAGTGTGGGGTGATGGATTATAGTGTGTGTGAGTGTTGGATGATTTATTGTGCGGTGTGTGTGAGTGTGGGGTTATGGATTGTGGTGTGTGTGAGTGTGGGGTGATGGATTGTGTGTGTGAGTGTGGGGTGATGGATTGTGTGGTATGTGTGAGTGTGGGGTGATGGATTGTGTCGTGTGTGAGTGTGGGGTGATGGATTGCGGTGTGTGTGAATGTGGGGTGATGGATTGCGGTGTGTGTGAATGTGGGGTGATGGATTGTGTGGTGTGTGTGAGTGTGGGGTGATGGATTGTGGTGTGTCTGAGTGTGGGGTGATGGATTGCGGTGTTTGTGAGTGTGGGGTGATGGATTGCGGTGTTTTGAGTGTGGGGTGATGCATTGTGGCGTGTGTGAGTGTGGGTTGATGTATTGTGGCGTGTGTGAGTGTGGGGTGATGTATTGTGGCGTATATGAGTGTGGGGTGATGGATTGTGGGGTGTGTGAGTGTGGGGTGATGGATTGTGGTGTGTGAGTGTGGGTTGATGGATTGTGGTGTGTGAGTGTGGGTTGATGGATTGTAGTGTGTGTGAGTGTGGGGTGATGGATTGTGGTGTGTGTGAGTGTGGGGTGATGGATTGTGGTGTGTGTGAGTGTGGGGTGATGGATTGTGTGGTGTGTGTGAGTGTGGGTTGATGGATTGTGGTGTGTGTGAGTGTGGGGTGATGGATTGCGGTGTGTGAGTGTGGGGTGATGGATTGTCGTGTGTGTGAGTGTGGGGTGATGGATTGTGTGGTGTGTGTGAGTGTGGGTTGATGGATTGTGGTGTGTGTGAGTGTGGGGTGATGGATTATGGTGTTTGTGAGTGTGGGGTGATGGATTGCGGTGTGTCTGAGTGTGGGGTGATGGATTGCGGTGTTTGTGAGTGTGGGGTGATGGATTGCGGTGTTTTGAGTGTGGGGTGATGCATTGTGGCGTGTGTGAGTGTGGGTTGATGTATTGTGGCGTGTGTGAGTGTGGGGTGATGTATTGTGGCGTATATGAGTGTGGGGTGATGGATTGTGGGGTGTGTGAGTGTGGGGTGATGGATTGTGGTGTGTGAGTGTGGGTTGATGGATTGTGGTGTGTGAGTGTGGGGTGATGGATTGTGTGGTGTGTGAGTGTGGGGTGATGGATTGTGGTGTGTGGGTGTGGGGTGATGGATTGTGGTGTGTGTGAGTGTGGGGTGTAGGATTGTGTGGTGTGTGAGTTTGTGGTGATGGATTGTGGGGTGTGTGAGTGTGGGGTGATGGATTGTGGTGTGTGGGTGTGGGGTGATGGATTGTGTGGTGTGTGAGTGTGGGGTGATGGATTGTGGTGTGTGTGAGTGTGGGGTGCTGGATTGTGTGGTGTGTGAGTTTGTGGTGATGGATTGTGGTGTGTGCAGGTGTGGGGTGATAGATTGTGTGGTGTGCGAGTGTGAGGTGATGGATTGTGGTGTGTGTGCGGGTGTGGGGTGATGGAGTGTGGTGTGATGGATTGTGGTGTGTGTGAGTGTGGGGTGATGGATTGTGGTGTGTGTGAGTGTGGGGTGATGGATTGTCGTGTGTGTGAGTGTGGGGTGATGGATTGTGTGGTGTGTTTGGGTGTGTGGTGATGGATTGTGGTGTGTGTGAGTGTGGAGTGATGGATTGTGTGATGTGTGTGAGTGTGGGGTGATGGATTGTGTGGTGTGTTTTGAGTGTGGGGTGATGGATTGTGTGTGTGAGTGTGGGGTGTTGGACTGTGTGGTGTGTGCGGGTGTGGGGTGATGGATTGTGGTGTGTGAGTGTGGGGTGATGGATTGTGTGTGTGAGTGTGAGGTGATGGGCTGTTTGCTGTCTGTGAGTGTGGGGTGATTAATTGTGTGTGTGAGTGTGGGGTGAGATATTGTGTGGTGTGTGTCAGTGTGGGGTGATGGATTGTTGTGTCTGTGAGTGTGGGGTGATGGATTGTGTGGTGTGTTTGAGTGTGGGGTGATTGATTGTGGTGAGTGTGGGGTGATGGATTGTGTGGTGTGTGTGAGTGTGGGGTGATGGATTGTGTGGTGTGTGTGAGTGTGGGGTGATGGATTGTGTGGTGTGTTTTGAGTGTGGGGTGATGCTTTGTGTGTGTGAGTGTGGGGTGTTGGATTGTGGTGTGTGAGTGTGGGGTGATGGATTGTGTGGTGTGTGTGAGTGTGGGGTGATGGATTGTGTGGTGTGTGTGAGTGTGGGGTGATGGATTGTGTGGTGTGTTTTGAGTGTGGGGTGATGCTTTGTGTGTGTGAGTGTGCGGTGTTGGATTGTGGTGTGTGAGTGTGGGGTGATGGATTGTGGTGTGTGAGTGTGGGTGATGGATTGTAGTGTGTGTGAGTTTGGGATGATGGAATGTGCGGTGTGTGTGAGTGTGGGGTGATGGATTGTGTGGTGTGTGAGTGTGGGTTGATGGATTGTGGTGTGTGTGAGTTTGGGATGATGGATTGTGTGGTGTGTATGAGCGTGTGGTGATGGATTGTGTGGTGTGTATGAGTGTGTGGTGATGGATTGTGGTTTGTGAGTGTGGGGTGATGGATTGTGGTGTGTGAGTGTGGGGTGATGGATTGTAGTGTGTGAGTGTGGGGTGATGGATTGTGGTGTGTGAGTGTGGGGTGATGGATTGTGGTGTGTGAGTGTGGGGTGATGGATTGTGTGGTGTGTTTGGGTGTGTGGTGATGGATTGTGGTGTGTGTGAGTGTGGAGTGATGGATTGTGTGATGTGTGTGAGTGTGGGGTGATGGATTGTGTGGTGTGTTTTGAGTGTGGGGTGATGGATTGTGTGTGTGAGTGTGGGGTGTTGGACTGTGTGGTGTGTGCGGGTGTGGGGTGATGGATTGTGGTGTGTGAGTGTGGGGTGATGGATTGTGTGTGTGAGTGTGAGGTGATGGGCTGTTTGCTGTCTGTGAGTGTGGGGTGATTAATTGTGTGTGTGAGTGTGGGGTGAGATATTGTGTGGTGTGTGTCAGTGTGGGGTGATGGATTGTTGTGTCTGTGAGTGTGGGGTGATGGATTGTGTGGTGTGTTTGAGTGTGGGGTGATTGTGGTGAGTGTGGGGTGATGGATTGTGTGGTGTGTGTGAGTGTGGGGTGATGGATTGTGTGGTGTGTGTGAGTGTGGGGTGATGGATTGTGTGGTGTGTTTTGAGTGTGGGGTGATGCTTTGTGTGTGTGAGTGTGGGGTGTTGGATTGTGGTGTGTGAGTGTGGGGTGATGGATTGTGTGGTGTGTGTGAGTGTGGGGTGATGGATTGTGTGGTGTGTGTGAGTGTGGGGTGATGGATTGTGTGGTGTGTTTTGAGTGTGGGGTGATGCTTTGTGTGTGTGAGTGTGCGGTGTTGGATTGTGGTGTGTGAGTGTGGGGTGATGGATTGTGGTGTGTGAGTGTGGGTGATGGATTGTAGTGTGTGTGAGTTTGGGATGATGGAATGTGCGGTGTGTGTGAGTGTGGGGTGATGGATTGTGGTGTGTGAGTGTGGGTTGATGGATTGTGGTGTGTGAGTGTGGGATGATGGATTGTGTGGTGTGTGAGTGTGGGGTGATGGATTGTGGTGTGTGTGAGTTTGAGATGATGGATTGTGTGGTGTGTATGAGCGTGTGGTGATGGATTGTGTGGTGTGTATGAGTGTGGGGTGATGGATTGTGGTGTGTGAGTGTGGGGTGATGGATTGTGGTGTGTGAGTGTGGGGTGATGGATTGTAGTGTGTGTGAGTGTGGGGTGATGGATTGTGGTGTGTGAGTGTGGGGTGATGGATTGTGGTGTGTGAGTGTGGGGTGATGGATTGTAGTGTGTTTGAGTGTGGGATGATGGATTGTAGTGTGTGTGAGTGTGGGATGATGGATTGTGTGGTGTGTGCGGGTGTAGGGTGATGGACTGTGTGGTGTGTGTGAGTGTGGGGTGATGGATTGTGTGTGTGTGTGTGTATGAGTGTGGGGTGATGGATTGTGGTGTGATAGATTGTGGTGTGTGTGAGTGTGGCGTGATAGATTGTGGTGTGTGTGAGTGTGGCGTGATGGATTGTGGTGTGTGAGTGTGGGTTGATGGATTGTGGTGTGTGAGTGTGGGGTGATGGATTGCGGTGTGTGTGAATGTGGGGTGATGGATTGTGCGGTGTGTGTGAGTGTGGGGTGATGGATTGCGGTGTTTGTGAGTGTGCGGTGATGGATTGCGGTGTTTGTGAGTGTGGGGTGATGCATTGTGCTGTGTGTGAGTGTGGGGTGATGGATTGTGTGGTGTGTGTGAGTGTGGGTTGATGTATTGTGGTGTGTGTGAGTGTGGGGTGATGTATTGTGGTGTGTGTGAGTGTGGGGTGATGGATTGTGTGGTGTGTATGAGTGTGGGGTGATGGATTGTGGGGTGTGTGAGTGTGGGGTGATGGATTGTGGTGTGTGAGTGTGGGTTGTTGGATTGTGGTGTGTGAGTGTGGGGTGATGGATTATAGTGTGTGTGAGTGTGGGGTGATGGATTGTGGTGTGTGTGAGTGTGGGTTGATGGATTGTGGTGTGTGTGAGTGTGGGGTGATGGATTGTGTGGTGCGTGTGAGTGTGGGGTGATGGATTGTGTGGTGCGTGTGAGTGTGGGGTGATGGATTGTGGTGTGTGTGAGTGTGGGGTGATGGATTGTGGTGTTTGTGATGTGTGTGGTGATGGATTGTGTGGTAAGTGTGAGTGTTGGGTGATGGATTGTGGTCTGTGTGAGTGTGGGGTGATGGATTGTGGTGTGTGTGAGTGTGGGGTGATGGATTGTGTGGTGTGTGTGAGTGTGGGGTGATGGATTGTATGGTGTGTGAGTGTGGGGTGATGGATTGTTGTGTGTGTGAGTGTGGGGTGATGGATTGTGGTGTGTGTGAGTGTGGGGTGATGGATTGTGGTGTGTGTGCGGGTGTAGGGTGATGGACTGTGTGGTGTGTGTGAGTGTGGGGTGATGGATTGTGTGTGTGTGAGTGTGGGGTGATGGATTGTGTGGTGATAGATTGTGATGTGTGTGAGTGTGGCGTGATGGATTGTGGTGTGTGAGGTGATGGATTGTGGTGTGTGAGTGTGGGGTGATGGATTATAGTGTGTGTTAGTGTTGGATGATTTATTGTGCGGTGTGTGTGAGTGTGGGGTTATGGATTGTGGTGTGTGTGAGTGTGGGGTGATGGATTGTGTGTGTGAGTGTGGGGTGATGGATTGTGTGGTATGTGTGAGTGTGGGGTGATGGATTGTGTCGTGTGTGAGTGTGGGGTGATGGATTGCGGTGTGTGTGAATGTGGGGTGATGGATTGCGGTGTGTGTGAATGTGGGGTGATGGATTGTGTGGTGTGTGTGAGTGTGGGGTGATGGATTGTGGTGTGTCTGAGTGTGGGGTGATGGATTGCGGTGGCGTGTGTGAGTGTGGGTTGATGTATTGTGGCGTGTGTGAGTGTGGGGTGATGTATTGTGGCGTATATGAGTGTGGGGTGATGGATTGTGGGGTGTGTGAGTGTGGGGTGATGGATTGTGGTGTGTGAGTGTGGGTTGATGGATTGTGGTGTGTGAGTGTGGGTTGATGGATTGTAGTGTGTGTGAGTGTGGGGTGATGGATTGTGGTGTGTGTGAGTGTGGGGTGATGGATTGTGTGGTGTGTGTGAGTGTGGGTTGATGGATTGTGGTGTGTGTGAGTGTGGGGTGATGGATTGCGGTGTGTGAGTGTGGGGTGATGGATTGTGGTGTGTGTGAGTGTGGGGTGATGGATTGTGTGGTGTGTGTGAGTGTGGGTTGATGGATTGTGGTGTGTGAGTGTGGGGTGATGGATTGTGGTGTTTGTGAGTGTGGGGTGATGGATTGTGGTGTGTCTGAGTGTGGGGTGATGGATTGCGGTGTTTGTGAGTGTGGGGTGATGGATTGCGGTGTTTTGAGTGTGGGGTGATGCATTGTGGCGTGTGTGAGTGTGGGTTGATGTATTGTGGCGTGTGTGAGTGTGGGGTGATGTATTGTGGCGTATATGAGTGTGGGGTGATGGATTGTGGGGTGTGTGAGTGTGGGGTGATGGATTGTGGTGTGTGAGTGTGGGTTGATGGATTGTGGTGTGTGAGTGTGGGGTGATGGATTGTGTGGTGTGTGAGTGTGGGGTGATGGATTGTGGTGTGTGGGTGTGGGGTGATGGATTGTGGTGTGTGTGAGTGTGGGGTGTAGGATTGTGTGGTGTGTGAGTTTGTGGTGATGGATTGTGGGGTGTGTGAGTGTGGGGTGATGGATTGTGGTGTGTGGGTGTGGGGTGATGGATTGTGTGGTGTGTGAGTGTGGGGTGATGGATTGTGGTGTGTGTGAGTGTGGGGTGCTGGATTGTGTGGTGTGTGAGTTTGTGGTGATGGATTGTGGTGTGTGCAGGTGTGGGGTGATAGATTGTGTGGTGTGCGAGTGTGAGGTGATGGATTGTGGTGTGTGTGCGGGTGTGGGGTGATGGAGTGTGGTGTGATGGATTGTGGTGTGTGTGAGTGTGGGGTGATGGAGTGTGGTGTGTGTGAGTGTGGGGTGATGGATTGTCGTGTGTGTGAGTGTGGGGTGATGGATTGTGTGGTGTGTTTGGGTGTGTGGTGATGGATTGTGGTGTGTGTGAGTGTGGAGTGATGGATTGTGTGATGTGTGTGAGTGTGGGGTGATGGATTGTGTGGTGTGTTTTGAGTGTGGGGTGATGGATTGTGTGTGTGAGTGTGGGGTGTTGGACTGTGTGGTGTGTGCGGGTGTGGGGTGATGGATTGTGGTGTGTGAGTGTGGGGTGATGGATTGTGTGTGTGAGTGTGAGGTGATGGGCTGTTTGCTGTCTGTGAGTGTGGGGTGATTAATTGTGTGTGTGAGTGTGGGGTGAGATATTGTGTGGTGTGTGTCAGTGTGGGGTGATGGATTGTTGTGTCTGTGAGTGTGGGGTGATGGATTGTGTGGTGTGTTTGAGTGTGGGGTGATTGATTGTGGTGAGTGTGGGGTGATGGATTGTGTGGTGTGTGTGAGTGTGGGGTGATGGATTGTGTGGTGTGTGTGAGTGTGGGGTGATGGATTGTGTGGTGTGTTTTGAGTGTGGGGTGATGCTTTGTGTGTGTGAGTGTGGGGTGTTGGATTGTGGTGTGTGAGTGTGGGGTGATGGATTGTGTGGTGTGTGTGAGTGTGGGGTGATGGATTGTGTGGTGTGTGTGAGTGTGGGGTGATGGATTGTGTGGTGTGTTTTGAGTGTGGGGTGATGCTTTGTGTGTGTGAGTGTGCGGTGTTGGATTGTGGTGTGTGAGTGTGGGGTGATGGATTGTGGTGTGTGAGTGTGGGTGATGGATTGTAGTGTGTGTGAGTTTGGGATGATGGAATGTGCGGTGTGTGTGAGTGTGGGGTGATGGATTGTGTGGTGTGTGAGTGTGGGTTGATGGATTGTGGTGTGTGTGAGTTTGGGATGATGGATTGTGTGGTGTGTATGAGCGTGTGGTGATGGATTGTGTGGTGTGTATGAGTGTGTGGTGATGGATTGTGGTTTGTGAGTGTGGGGTGATGGATTGTGGTGTGTGAGTGTGGGGTGATGGATTGTAGTGTGTGAGTGTGGGGTGATGGATTGTGGTGTGTGAGTGTGGGGTGATGGATTGTGGTGTGTGAGTGTGGGGATGATGGATTGTGTGGTGTGTTTGGGTGTGTGGTGATGGATTGTGGTGTGTGTGAGTGTGGAGTGATGGATTGTGTGATGTGTGTGAGTGTGGGGTGATGGATTGTGTGGTGTGTTTTGAGTGTGGGGTGATGGATTGTGTGTGTGAGTGTGGGGTGTTGGACTGTGTGGTGTGTGCGGGTGTGGGGTGATGGATTGTGGTGTGTGAGTGTGGGGTGATGGATTGTGTGTGTGAGTGTGAGGTGATGGGCTGTTTGCTGTCTGTGAGTGTGGGGTGATTAATTGTGTGTGTGAGTGTGGGGTGAGATATTGTGTGGTGTGTGTCAGTGTGGGGTGATGGATTGTTGTGTCTGTGAGTGTGGGGTGATGGATTGTGTGGTGTGTTTGAGTGTGGGGTGATTGATTGTGGTGAGTGTGGGGTGATGGATTGTGTGGTGTGTGTGAGTGTGGGGTGATGGATTGTGTGGTGTGTGTGAGTGTGGGGTGATGGATTGTGTGGTGTGTTTTGAGTGTGGGGTGATGCTTTGTGTGTGTGAGTGTGGGGTGTTGGATTGTGGTGTGTGAGTGTGGGGTGATGGATTGTGTGGTGTGTGTGAGTGTGGGGTGATGGATTGTGTGGTGTGTTTTGAGTGTGGGGTGATGCTTTGTGTGTGTGAGTGTGCGGTGTTGGATTGTGGTGTGTGAGTGTGGGGTGATGGATTGTAGTGTGTGAGTGTGGGTGATGGATTGTAGTGTGTGTGAGTTTGGGATGATGGAATGTGCGGTGTGTGTGAGTGTGGGGTGATGGATTGTGGTGTGTGAGTGTGAGTTGATGGATTGTGGTGTGTGAGTGTGGGATGATGGATTGTGTGGTGTGTGAGTGTGGGGTGATGGATTGTGGTGTGTGTGAGTTTGGGATGATGGATTGTGTGGTGTGTATGAGCGTGTGGTGATGGATTGTGTGGTGTGTATGAGTGTGTGGTGATGGATTGTGGTTTGTGAGTGTGGGGTGATGGATTGTGGTGTGTGAGTGTGGGGTGATGGATTGTAGTGTGTGAGTGTGGGGTGATGGATTGTGGTGTGTGAGTGTGGGGTGATGGATTGTGGTGTGTGAGTGTGGGGTGATGGATTGTAGTGTGTGTGAGTGTGGGGTGATGGATTGTGGTGTGTGAGTGTGGGGTGATGGATTGTAGTGTGTGTGAGTGTGGGATGATGGATTGTAGTGTGTGTGAGTGTGGGGTGATGGATTGTGTGTGTGTGTGTGTATGAGTGTGGGGTGATGGATTGTGGTGTGATAGATTGTGGTGTGTGTGAGTGTGGCGTGATAGATTGTGGTGTGTGTGAGTGTGGCGTGATGGATTGTGGTGTGTGAGTGTGGGTTGATGGATTGTGGTGTGTGAGTGTGGGGTGATGGATTGCGGTGTGTGTGAATGTGGGGTGATGGATTGCGGTGTGTGTGAATGTGGGGTGATGGATTGTGCGGTGTGTGTGAGTGTGGGGTGATGGATTGCGGTGTTTGTGAGTGTGCGGTGATGGATTGCGGTGTTTGTGAGTGTGGGGTGATGCATTGTGCTGTGTGTGAGTGTGGGGTGATGGATTGTGTGGTGTGTGTGAGTGTGGGTTGATGTATTGTGGTGTGTGTGAGTGTGGGGTGATGTATTGTGGTGTGTGTGAGTGTGGGGTGATGGATTGTGTGGTGTGTATGAGTGTGGGGTGATGGATTGTGGGGTGTGTGAGTGTGGGGTGATGGATTGTGGTGTGTGAGTGTGGGTTGATGGATTGTGGTGTGTGAGTGTGGGGTGATGGATTATAGTGTGTGTGAGTGTGGGGTGATGGATTGTGGTGTGTGTGAGTGTGGGTTGATGGATTGTGGTGCGTGTGAGTGTGGGGTGATGGATTGTGTGGTGCGTGTGAGTGTGGGGTGATGGATTGTGTGGTGCGTGTGAGTGTGGGGTGATGGATTGTGTGGTGCGTGTGAGTGTGGGGTGATGGATTGTGGTGTGTGTGAGTGTGGGGTGATGGATTGTGGTGTTTGTGAGTGTGTGGTGATGGATTGTGTGGTAAGTGTGAGTGTGGGGTGATGGATTGTGGTCTGTGTGAGTGTGGGGTGATGGATTGTGGTGTGTGTGAGTGTGGGGTGATGGATTGTGTGGTGTGTGTGAGTGTGGGGTGATGGATTGTATGGTGTGTGAGTGTGGGGTGATGGATTGTTGTGTGTGTGAGTGTGGGGTGATGGATTGTGGTGTGTGTGAGTGTGGGGTGATGGATTGTGGTGTGTGTGCGGGTGTAGGGTGATGGACTGTGTGGTGTGTGTGAGTGTGGGGTGATGGATTGTGTGGTGATAGATTGTGATGTGTGTGAGTGTGGCGTGATGGATTGTGGTGTGTGAGGTGATGGATTGTGGTGTGTGAGTGTGGGGTGATGGATTATAGTGTGTGTGAGTGTTGGATGATTTATTGTGCGGTGTGTGTGAGTGTGGGGTTATGGATTGTGGTGTGTGTGAGTGTGGGGTGATGGATTGTGTGTGTGAGTGTGGGGTGATGGATTGTGTGGTATGTGTGAGTGTGGGGTGATGGATTGTGTCGTGTGTGAGTGTGGGGTGATGGATTGCGGTGTGTGTGAATGTGGGGTGATGGATTGCGGTGTGTGTGAATGTGGGGTGATGGATTGTGTGGTGTGTGTGAGTGTGGGGTGATGGATTGTGGTGTGTCTGAGTGTGGGGTGATGGATTGCGGTGTTTGTGAGTGTGGGGTGATGGATTGCGGTGTTTTGAGTGTGGGGTGATGCATTGTGGCGTGTGTGAGTGTGGGTTGATGTATTGTGGCGTGTGTGAGTGTGGGGTGATGTATTGTGGCGTATATGAGTGTGGGGTGATGGATTGTGGGGTGTGTGAGTGTGGGGTGATGGATTGTGGTGTGTGAGTGTGGGTTGATGGATTGTGGTGTGTGAGTGTGGGTTCATGGATTGTAGTGTGTGTGAGTGTGGGTTGATGGATTGTGGTGTGTGTGAGTGTGGGGTGATGGATTGTGGTGTGTGTGAGTGTGGGGTGATGGATTGTGTGGTGTGTGTGAGTGTGGGTTGATGGATTGTGGTGTGTGTGAGTGTGGGGTGATGGATTGCGGTGTGTGAGTGTGGGGTGATGGATTGTGGTGTGTGTGAGTGTGGGGTGATGGATTGTGTGGTGTGTGTGAGTGTGGGTTGATGGATTGTGGTGTGTGTGAGTGTGGGGTGATGGATTGTGGTGTTTGTGAGTGTGGGGTGATGGATTGTGGTGTGTCTGAGTGTGGGGTGATGGATTGCGGTGTTTGTGAGTGTGGGGTGATGGATTGCGGTGTTTTGAGTGTGGGGTGATGCATTGTGGCGTGTGTGAGTGTGGGTTGATGTATTGTGGCGTGTGTGAGTGTGGGGTGTTGTATTGTGGCGTATATGAGTGTGGGGTGATGGATTGTGGGGTGTGTGAGTGTGGGGTGATGGATTGTGGTGTGTGAGTGTGGGTTGATGGATTGTGGTGTGTGAGTGTGGGTTGATGGATTGTAGTGTGTGTGAGTGTGGGGGTGATGGATTGTGGTGTGTGTGAGTGTGGGGTGATGGATTGTGGTGTGTGTGAGTGTGGGGTGATGGATTGTGTGGTGTGTGTGAGTGTGGGTTGATGGATTGTGGTGTGTGTGAGTGTGGGGTGATGGATTGCGGTGTGTGAGTGTGGGGTGATGGATTGTGGTGTGTGTGAGTGTGGGGTGATGGATTGTGTGGTGTGTGTGAGTGTGGGTTGATGGATTGTGGTGTGTGTGAGTGTGGGGTGATGGATTGTGGTGTTTGTGAGTGTGGGGTGATGGATTGTGGTGTGTGTTAGTGTGGGGTGATGGATTGTGGTGTGTGTGAGTGTGGGGTGATGGATTGTGGTGTGTGTGAGTGTGGGGTGATGGATTGTGTGGTGTGTGTGAGTGTGGGGTGATGGATTGTGGTGTGTGAGTGTGGGGTGATGGATTGCGGTGTGTGAGTGTGGGGTGATGGATTGTGGTGTGTGTGAGTGTGGGGTGATGGATTGTGGTGTGTGAGTGTGGGATGATGGATTGTGGTGTGTGTGAGTGTGGGGTGATGGATTGTGGTGTTTGTGAGTGTGGGGTGATGGATTGTGGTGTGTGTGAGTGTGGGGTGATGGATTGTGGTGTGTGTGAGTGTGGGGTGATGGATTGTGGTGTGTGCGCAGCTCACTGTGCTCACTCTGAATGGACATTGTGCGACGCAGACTCTGTGATCCCGATTTTTTCAATGTAATGTCGTGAGCGCTAGGACCCAGCGGCCGCACTGACGCAGCATCTGCGCCTTCATCAGCTGCTGGTGTGTGGAGACCGGCGCCGGCAGCGGCAGCGGGGCCGAGCCCGAGTCCGGACACCGGCAGTGGGGCCGAGTACCGTATTTCGTTGCCGGGTACAACACAGCTGACCCGGGCGCCGGGACTGGGCCAGAATAGTAGCCAGACAGCGGACACCGGAGTTGGGCTGAGCACCGGAGACCGACCTCCGGCATGAGACCGGCTCTGAGCCCGGTGGCGCCCCCAGGCCCAATTTCTCGGGGCGTCAGCAAACGGCAGCAGCGGGTATGAAACTGGGGCTGTGCGGCGGTACTGAGAGTCTCCGTGTTGGAGGGGCAGTGAGTGAGAGTCACTGTGGGGTGGGGACGGGACTGAGGGTGGGACCTTTGAGTGGAACCCTACTGAGGGTCCGTCTCTGGGAGGGGCGGGACTGAGTGTCCGTCCCTGTTGGAGGGGTGGGACTGAGGGTCCGTCCCTGTTGGAGGGGTGGGACTGAGGGTCTGTCCCTGTTGGAGGGGTGGGACTGAGGGTCCGTCCCTGTTGGAGGGGTGGGACTGAGGGTCCGTCCCTGTTGGAGGGGTGGGACTGAGGGTCCGTCCCTGTTGGAGGGGTGGGACTGAGGGTCTGTCCCTGTTGGAGGGGTGGGACTGAGGGTCCGTCCCTGTTGGAGGGGTGGGACTGAGGGTCCGTCCCTGTTGGAGGGGTGGGACTGAGGGTCCGTCCCTGTTGGAGGGGTGGGACTGAGGGTCCGTCCCTGTTGGAGGGGTGGGACTGAGGGTCCGTCCCTGTTGGAGGGGTGGGACTGAGGATCCGTCCCTGTTGGAGGGGTGGGACTGAGGATCCGTCCCTGTTGGAGGGGTGGGACTGAGGGTCCGTCCCTGTTGGAGGGGTGGGACTGAAGGACCGTCCCGGTGGGGGGAGGGTCGGGACTGAGGGAACGTCCCGGTAGTGGTGGGGAATATCAAACTGGAAGGGACAGTACTGAGGGAGCACCACTGTGTGGCTGTTGACGCACTAAGACCATAAGGCTATAAGATCTGGAAGCAGAATTTGGCTATTTGGCCCATCGAGTCTGCTCTGCCATTTCATCTTGGCTGATCCAATTTTCCTCTCAGCCCCAATCTCCTGCCTTCTCCCCCTAACTCTTCATGTCTTGACCAATCTGTCAACCTCTGCCTTCAATATACAGAAAGGCTTGGCCTCCATGTCTGTCTGTGGCAAAGGATTCCGCATATTCACCGCTCTCTGACGGAAGCAATGGCTCCTCACCTCAGTTCTAAAAACACACACATCTATTCTGACGCCGTGTATTCTGGTCCCAGCAAAGGAGATATCCTCTCCACATCCACTCTATGAAGACCTTTCACCATTAGATAGGTTTCAGTGAGGTCACCCCTCATTCTTCTGAAAACAAGCTCAGAGCTATCAAACATTCTTCGTATGACAAACCATTGAATCCTAGAATCACTTTTGTGAACCTCCTTTGAACCCTCTCCAGTTTCAGCGTATCTTTCTAAGAGGCATTTGATAGGGTCCCACACATGAGGCTGCTAAACAAGATGATATAACGGGAAAGATACTGGTATGGATAGAGGAATGGCTGACAGGCAGGAGGCAGTGAGTGGGAATAAAGGGGGCCTTTGGTTGACTGCCAGTGACCAGTGGTGTTCGTCAGTGGTCAGTACTTTTCACATTGTCTGTCAATAATTTGTATAATGGAATTGATGGTTTTGTGGCAAAGTCTGTGGATGATACGAAGTTAGGTGAAGTAGTAAGTTGTGCTGAGGAAGCAATGCAATTGCAGCAGGACTTAGACAAATTGGAAGAATGGGCAAAAGAGTGGCAAATGGAAGTAAATGGGAACGTATGGTAATGCATTTTGGTAAAAGGAACAATAGTGCAGACTATTATCTAAATGGGGAAAAGGTTCAAACATCAGAGATGCAGAGGGACTGGGGACTCCTCGTGCAAGACTCACAGAATGTTAATTTACAGGTCGAGTCTGTGGTAAAGAAGGCAAATGCAAAGTTAGCATTTATTTCAAGGGGAATAGAATATAAAAACAAGGAGATAATGCTGAGCCTTTATAAGACACTAGTTAGGCCACACTTGGAGTATTGTCAACCGTTTAGATTTTTTATTTAGATTATGAAGACACAAAATCCTCTTTTATTGTCATTTAGTAATGCATGCATTAAGAAATGATACAATATTTCCTCCGGTGTGATATCACAAAACACAGGACAGACCAAGACTGAAAAAAAACTGACAAAACCACATAATTATAACATATAGTTACAACAGTGCAACAATACCATAACTTGATGAAGAAGTCCATGAGCACAGTAAAAAGTTCAAAGTCTCTCAAATGTCCCACATCTCATGCAGACGGGAGAAGGAAGAAAAACTCTCCCTGCCATACCCGACCGCAGTCCGACTCTGAGTCATGCGAAAACCTCGAGCTCTGATCAGCTCTCCGACACCGAGTACTGAGTGCCATCTCTGTCCGAACCATTCGACCTCAACATCGGTCGCCAACAACAGGCAAAGCCAGGGATTTTGAGGCCTTCCCTCCGAAAGATTCCCGATCACGCAGTAACAACAGCAGCAAGCTGGCATTTCAGAAGTTTTCCCAGATGTTCCTTTGTGTTTTCACGTCCGACTCCATCATTATGGGTTTGGGCCCCGTATCTCAGAAAAGATATGTTGTCAGTGGAGAGAGTTCAGAGGAGGTTTACGAGGATGATTCTGGGAATGAAGGGGTTAACATATGAGGAGCGTTTGACAGGAGGAGCTTTGGGCCTGTACTCACTGGAACTTAGAAGAATGCGTTGGGATCTCATTGAAACCTATTGAATGTTGAAAGGACCAGATAGGGTGGATGTGGAGAGATGTTTCCTATGGTGGGGGTATCCAGAACTAGAGGGCACAGCCTCAGAATTGAGGGATGACCTTTTGGAACAGAGGTAAGGTGAAATTTCTTTAGCCAGAGACTATACTGAATCTGTGGAATGCTCTGTCACGGTGGAGGCCAAGTCTGTGAGTGTATTTCAGGCAGAAATTGATAGTTTCCTGATCAGTCAGGGCACCAAAGGATATGGTGAATTTGATCACTTACCCCGAAGGGTTCTTTTACCTTAAGCTCCCTAATCAATTCTGGTTCATTGAACAACACCCAATCCTCTTTCTAATGATTTGATTTTTTTCACCAACAGAGCAACACCACCCCCTCTGCCTTCCTGCCTGTCCTTTCTATACAATGTGTATCCTTGGACATTAAGCTCCCAGCTATAATCTTTCAGCCATGATTCAGTGATGCCTACAATATCATACATGCCGATCTGCAACTATGCTGCAAGTTCATCTGCCTTATTCTGTACACTGCATGCATTCAGATGACACCTTCAGTCATATTCCTGTATTCCCCTTTTGATTTTGTCCACTTTTTACTTTGCAACTCGTCCTGTTGACTGCAGTTTCATCCTATCAACAGCCTTTCCTCACAACTCAGCCAGCTACCTCAGCTTCAGCATTATCATTCACCTTTCCCACAATACGTCTTGCATTGACATGTTGTTGTTGTTGTTGTTCGTCCTTCGTAGTCGAAGATGACCATGGCTTCCAAGTCAAATGGGAGATTGGTGGCAGTGGGTCCGGAGGTGACTGATGAGGCCAATCCGGGCCCTGAAGGCTCGCCCACATGTGGGACACAAGTGGGTGGGTGCTGTCGTGGCAGTGGATGCTGCTCAGGCCTTGCGCACAGCACGCTTTTGTTGCGCCTCGATGATGCGCCTGACTTCAGCTGCACGGGCTCCTGTGGTGATCTCGCTGTGCCAAGCTGGACGGTCGAGGGCAAGCGTCTCCCACGTGTTGATGTCGACGCCCAGGCCTTTGACATTGACATATATGCAGCTCAGCACACTAGTTGCACCATGTTCAACATTTTGATTCGTTACTTTGTCTGAGGTCTTACCAACATCTGCCTCCACAACCTCTCCACTAACTCCACTGTTCTGGCACGCTGGTTCCCATCCCCCTGCAACTCTGGTTTAAATATCAATATGAATTGAATTTACTTTATTTCTTACATCCTTCACATACACGAGGAGTAAAAATCTTTATAGTAATTTGTAATAACTAGTATGTATATCAGGACAATTCATTTAGCATAACAATTGTATCAGTGTGAATTAATCAGTCTGATGGCCTGGTGGAAGAAGCTGTCCCAGAGCTTGTTGGTACTGGCTTTTATGCTGCGGTACTGTTTCCCAGATGGAACAGTTTGTGGTTGGGATGACTAGGGTCCCCAATGATCTTCGGGCCCTTTTTACGCACCTGTCTCTAAATGTCCTGAATAGTGGGAAGTTCACATCTACAGATGTGCTGGGCTGTCCGCACCACTCTCAGCAGAGTCCTGCGATTGAGGGAAGTACAGTTCCCACACCAGGCAGTGATGCAGCCAGTCAGGATGCTCTCAATTGTGCCCCTGTAGAAAGTCCTTAGGATTTGGGGATTCATGCCAAACTTCTTCCACCATCTGAGGTGAAAGAGACGCAGTTGTGCTTTCTTCACCACACAGCCAGTATGTGCAGTCCACGTGAGATCCTCGGGGATGTGTATGCTGAGGAACTTAAAGCTGTTCACCCTCTCAATCCCACCTTGTATACTTCTTGGGTAGCCCCAATGTGATGGCATGTACATCGGTTTCTTGAACTTCTGGTAATGCCCCCCCATCCCTCTGCTTCACGATTTCCTATCCCTTTTCCCCCTCTCACTGCCCACCCATCAGGTCCCGCTGGCACTGCTCCCCCTGTTCTTTTTTCCACGGCCTTCTGTCTCTTCCTCCGATCAACTTCCCAGCTCTTTGCTTCATCCCCTCCTCCTTCAGGTTTCACCTCTCACCTGATTTTTCTCTTCCCGTC
This sequence comes from Mobula birostris, assembly GCF_030028105.1. Taxonomy (NCBI): domain Eukaryota; kingdom Metazoa; phylum Chordata; class Chondrichthyes; order Myliobatiformes; family Myliobatidae; genus Mobula; species Mobula birostris. The sequence goes on from NC_092373.1 coordinate 207,678,611, forward strand.
CCTCACCTTTTAAATCTGCTGCTCAGCTTTTTTTTCTCCTGTCCTGCCGACTGTACTCTTTTCCTAGATGCTGCCTGGCCTGCTGAGTTCCTCCAGCATTTTGTGTGTGTTGGTCCTTCCTTTAACGTAGCATCTAACTCCCTGAACTCCCTGTGTAGAATCTTGTCAGCTGTCCTACCCGTGTCACTGGTACCTACATGGACCATGGTTTCTGGCTGTTCACTTAAGAATGCTAAGGACTCGATCAGAGATGTACCAGACTCTGGCTCCTGGGAGGCAATATTCCATCCGGGAATCTTGTTCTTGCCCACAGAACCTCCCGTACGTTCCCCTAACTAATGAATCCCCCATCTGTGCCAGAGACTCAACCACTGTGAAGTTCCTCTGTTGGGTCACCTCCCCCACCGCCCCCCACCCCGACAATATCCAAAGCAATACACCTCTGCACTGGCTGCTTAACTTCTTTCCCCTTCCTGACGGTTACCCAATTTCCTGTGTCCCATATCTTGGGTGTAACTACCTCTCTGTGTCCTATCTCTCACCCCCGCAGCCTCCCGAGTGATCCGGGCTTTATCCAGTTCCAACTCCAGCTCCTTCATACAGTTTGTTAGAATCTACAACTGGATGCACTTGGCGCAGCTGTAGTCGTGAGGGACTGGAGGCCTCCCTGCCTTCCCACATCCTGCAGGAGGAGCATTCAACTATTCTGTCTGTCCTAGCTGAGCAGATATAAAGAGAAGGAAAGAAATGTGAGCATTTGTGAGGCAACTGCAGGAAACATAAAGTTGTGGTGGTAGGGGATTTTAATTTTCCATTTATTGATTGGGTCTCCCATACTGTTAGGGGTCTAGATGGTGTAGAGTTTGTAAAATATGTTCAGGGAAGTTTTCTAAATCAATATATAGAGGGACCAACTAGAGGGGATGCAATATTGGATCTCCTGTTAGGAAATGAGTTAGGACAAGTGACAGAAGTCTGTGTAGGGGAGCACTTTGGTTCCAGTGATCATAACACCATTAGTTTCAACTTGATCATGGACAAGGATAGATCTGGTCCTAGGGTTGAGGTTCTTAACTGGAAGAAGGCCAAATTTGAAGAAATGAGAAAGGATCTAAAAAGCGTGGATTGGGACAGGTTGTTCTCTGGCATGGATGTGATCGGTAGGTGGGAAGCCTTCAAAGCAGAAATTTTAGAGTGCAGAATTTGTATGTTCCTGTCAAGATTAAAGGCAAAGTGAATAGGAATAAGGAACCTTGGTTCTCAAGGGATATTGCAACTCTGATAAAGAAGAAGAGGGAGTTGTATGACGTGTATAGGAAGCAGGGAGTAAATAAGGTGCTTGAGGAGTATAAGAAGTGCAAGAAAATACTTAAGAAAGAAATCAGGAGTGCTAAAAGAAGACATGAGGTTGCCTTGGCAGTCAAAGTGAAGGATAATCCAAAGAGCTTTTACAGGTATATTAAGAGCAAAAGGATTGTAAGGGATAGAATTGGTCCTCTTGAAGATCAGAGTGGTCGGCTATGTGCGGAACCAAAGGAAATGGGGGAGATCTTAAATAGGTTTTTTGCGTCTGTGTTTACTAAGGAAACTGGCATGAAGTCTATGGAATTAAGGGAAACAAGTAGTGAGATCATGGAAACTGTACAGATTGAAAAGGAGGAGGTCTTTGCTGTCTTGAGGAAAATTAAAGTGGATAAATCCCCGGGACCTGACAGGGTGTTCCCTCGGACCTTGAAGGAGACTAGTGTTGAAATTGTAGGGGCCCTGGCTGAAATATTTAAAATGTCGCTGTCTGCAGGTGAGGTGCCGGAGGATTGGAGAGTGGCTCATGTTGTTCCGTTGTTTAAAAAAGGATCAAAAAGTAATCCGGGAAATTATAGGCCAGTAAGTTTAACGTCGGTAGTAGGTAAGTTATTGGAGGGAGTACTAAGAGACAGAATCTACAAGCATTTGGATAGACTGGGACTTATTAGGGAGAGTCAACATGGCTTTGTGCGTGGTAGGTCATGTTTGACCAATCTATTGGAGCTTTTCGAGGAGGTTACCAGGAAAGTGGATGAAGGGAAGGCAGTGGATATTGTCTGCATGGACTTCAGTAAGGCCTTTGACAAGGTCCCGCATGGGAGGTTAGTTAGGAAAATTCAGTCGCTAGGTATGCATGGAGAGGTGGTAAATTGGATTAGACATTGGCTCAATGGAAGAAGCCAGAGAGTGGTGGTAGAGAATTGCTTCTCTGAGTGGAGGCCTGTGACTAGTGGTGTGCCACAGGGATCAGTGCTGGGTCCATTGTTATTTGTCATCTATATCAATGATCTGGATGATAATGTGGTAAATTGGATCAGCAAGTTTGCTGATGATACAAAGATTGGAGGTGTAGTAGACAGTGAGGAAGGTTTTCAGAGCCTGCAGAGGGACTTGGACCAGCTGGAAAAATGGGCTAAAAAAATGGCAGATGGAGTTTAATACTGACAAGCGTGAGGTATTGCACGTTGGAAGGACAAACCCCAACGTAGAACATACAGGGTTAATGGTAAGGCACTGAGGAGTGCAGTGGAACAGAGGGATCTGGGAACACAGATACAAAATTCCCTAAAAGTGGCGTCACAGGTAGATAGGGTCGTAAAGAGAGCTGTTGGTACACTGGCCTTTATTAATCAAAGTATTGAGTATAAGAGCTGGAATGTTATGATGAGGTTGTATAAGGCATTGGTGAGGCCAAATCTGGAGTATTGTGTTCAGTTTTGGTCACCAAATTACCGGAAGGATATAAATAAGGTTGAAAGAGTCAGAGAAGGTTTACAAGGATGTTGCCGGGACTTGAGAAACTCAGTTACAGAGAAAGGTTGAATAGGTTGGGACTTTATTCCCTGGAGCGTAGAAGAATGAGGGGAGATTTGATAGAGGTATATAAAATTATGATGGATATAGATAGAGTGAATGCAAGCAGGCTTTTTCCACTGAGGCAAGGGGAGAAAAAAACCAGAGGACATGGGTTAAGGGTGAGGGGAGAAAAGTTTAAAGGGAACATTAGGGGGGGCTTCTTCACACAGAGAGTGGTGGGAGTATGGAATGAGCTGCCAGACGAGGTCGTAAATGCGGGTTCTTTTTTTAACATTTAAGAATAAATTGGGCAGATACATGGATGGGAGGTGTACGGAGGGATATGGTCCATGTGCAGGTCAGTGGGACTAGGCAGAAAATGGTTCGGCACAGCCAAGAAGGGCCAAAAGGCCTGTTTCTGTGCTGTAGTTTGTATGGTTTCTATGGTTTCTTTCTTTTGCTTTCTCTGACTGAAGCCTCTCTTTGCTGAAACCTTGAAGAGCTAAAGCCTCAAGTCTCTGTCTGCTCAGACAATGGCCGCTGCCCTTGCCCTGCCTTTCTTTAATTTGCCCTTGCTAATCAATCCCAAACGCTGATTGGTCGCTGGTCAAAGCACTTTTGTGCTGTACTGACCCGCTGCTACCTTTTATCCTCGGATAGTGGACCTGATTGAGGTCACCTCTTGATGTTCAGATTGGCTACTGGTCAAAACTGTGACTGGTGTTCCACACGGATCTGGACTGGGGTCTCCGCAGTTGTGATATTACTCTGACTGGTGGTGTTCCACACGGATCTGGACTGGGGTCTCTGCTCTTTGTGATATTACTCTGACTGGAGAACTCTGACTGGTGGTGTTCCACATGGATCTGGACTGGGGTCTCCACAGTTGTGATATTACTCTGACTGGTGGTGTTCCACACGGATTTGGACTGGGGTCTCTGCTCTCTGTGATATTACTGTGACTGGTGGTGTTCCACACAGATCTGTACTGGGATCTCTGATTTGGATGAAAATTAGGTGAGGTGGTTGAGTAAATTGGCAGTATTGGTGGCTTTGAGGATTGTACAAAGACTACCAAAGGATACAGCATGGTATCTGTAGATGAGTTGCAGGTATGGGTGGAGAATGACAGATGGAGTTTAATCCAGGCAACTGTGATGTGCTACACTTCAGGAGGTCAAACATAAAGGAAGAGTACACAGTTAATGTCAGGATCCTGAATAGAGGCATCATGTGTCCAGGTACGTGGCTCCATAAAAGTGGCTGCTCAGGGTGACAGGGTGGTAAAGAAGGAAAATCACCATAAGATACAGGAGCAGAATTAGGCCTGTCAACTCTGCTCTGCCATTTCATCATGGCTGATCCGATTTTCCCTTCTTAGTCCCAGTGTCCTGCCTTCTCCCCATATACCTTCATGTCATAATCAACATCTGCCCCAACTATACCCAATAACTTGACTTTCACAGCCACTGTGGCAACAGATTCTACAGATACACCACTCCCTGGCTGGAGAAATTCTTCCTCATCTCCATTCTAAGTGGATGCCCCACTGTTCTGAGGCTGTGTCCTCTGGACCTAGACTTCCCCACTACAGGAACCATCCTCTCCATATCCACTCTTTCGAGGCCTTTCAGCATTTGGTATGTCTCAATGAGATCCTCCCCTCATTCTTCTGAATTCCGGTAAGTGTGGGCCCAGAGTCGTCAAGCACCGCTCAGATGACTAGCCTTTCAATCCTGGAAACATTTCCTTGAGCTTCCTTTGAATCCTCTCCAGTGTCAGCACTTCCTTTCTGAGATGAGGGGCCCAAAGCTGCTCACACTACTCCAAGTGAGGCCTCACCAGTGCTTCACAAAGTCTCAACATTACTTCCTTGCTTTTATATTCTATTCCTCTTGAATTGAATGCTAACATCATATTTACCTCCTTCACCAGAGACTCAACGTACAAATTAACCCTTAAGGGAATCCTGCCCAAGGACTCCCAAGTTCATTTGCACCAAAGATTTTTGAATTTTCTTTTCATTTAGAAACAAGTCCATACTTTCATTTCTTCTACCAAAGTGCATGTCCGTATACTTATTTCTTCAAAGAATTCCAGCAGATTTGTCAGGCATGATTTTCCCTTGAGGAAACCATGCTGAATATGGCTTATTTGGTCACGTGCCTCCAAGTGTCCTGAAACAATTGGGTCTGACATTTTCCCATCCACTGAGGTCAGACAAACGAGCCTGTAGATTCCTTTATTCCTCCTCTCCCCCTTCTTCGAGAGTGGAGTGACATTTGCAATTTTCCAGTCCCCCGGAACATTCCAGATACCATTGATTCTTGAAAGATCATTACTAATGCCTTTACAATCCCATCAGCCGCCTCTTTCATAACCGTGTGAGTAAACTATTTGGGCCAGGTGACTCATCTATCTTCAAACCCTTCAGTTTCCCAAGTCCATTCTCCCAAGTAATAGTGACTTCAGTTACTTCTTCAAGCCCCGACAGACTGGAACTTCTGGAATACTACTAGTGTCTTCAATATGAAGACGGCAGCAAAATACTTATTCAGTTCGTTCAACCTGAGGGGTTTTCAGTACAGAGAGCGCGGACTGAGGGTCCGTTCACACAGAGAGCGTGGACCGAAGGTCCGCTCGGTACGGAGCACGCGGACCGAGGGTCTGTTCGGTAGGGAGAGCGCGGTCCGAGGGTCTGTTCGGTAGGGAGCGCGCGGACCGAGGGTCCGTTCGGTACAGAGAGCGCGGTCCGAGGGTCCGTTCGGTACGGAGAGCGCGGTCTGAGGGTCCGTTCGGTAGGGAGCGCGTGGACCGAGGGTCCGTTCGGTACGGAGAGCGCGGTCCGAGGGTCCGTTCGGTACGGAGAGCGCGGACCGAGGGTCTGTTCTGTGCTCCGTTGTACCATTGGTGTTGCGTTAGGGTTACTTTACAGGACTAGAACCCATGTCCATATCGAAGTGTTTGCTGGTGCTGACGGAGTGAGTGAGCATCAGTAAGAACGGCAGGGAGAGGGAGAGCCGGGAATGGAAAATCGGGAATGTCAGTGGGATGGGTATGGAGGAGTGGGAAATAGAAAATTGCAGGCAGAGGGAGACGGAGCAGTGGGAAATGGAGAATATCAGTAGGAGGGAGACTTGGTTGTTAGAAATTGAGAATGACAGGTAGAAGAAGATGGAGGAGGGAGAAATTGGGAATATTGGGGTGGGAGGAGGTGTGGGAAATGGAGAACGGCAGCAGGAGGGAGACAGTGGGAAATTGAGAAGAGCAGACAGGAGTGGGAAATCAAGAATTGCAGGGAGAGGGAGACAGGAGTGGGAAATGGAGAATTGCAGGAAGAGGGAGACAGGAGTGGGAAATGGAGAATTGCAGGGAGAGGGAGACAGGAGTGGGAAATGGAGAATTGCAGGGAGAGGGAGACAGGAGTGGGAAATGGAGAATTGCAGGGAGAGGGAGATGAAATGGGTAATTGATAAAGGCAGGGAAGGAAGACTGGAGTGGGAAATGGAAAATGGCGGAGGAGGGAGAGGAAATGGGTAATTGATAAAGGCAGGGAAGGAGACAGGAATGGGAAATTGATAAAGGCAGAGATGGGGATGGAGGAATGGGAAATCAAGAATGGCAGAGGAGGGAGAGGGTGTGCCTCAGGGATCTCTACTGGGTCCAATGTTGTTTGTCATATACATTAATGATCTGGATGATGGGGTGGTAAATTGGATTAGTAAGTATGCAGATGATACTAAGATAGGTGGTGGTATTGTGGATGATGAGGTAGGTTTTCAACGCTTGCAGAGAGATTCAGGACAGTTAGAAGAGTAGGCTGAAAGATGGCAGATGGAGCTTAATGCTGATAAATGTGAGATGCTACATTTTGGTAGGACTGATCAAAATAGGATATACATGGTAAATGGTAGGGCATTGAAGAATGCTGTAGAACAGAGGGATGTAGGAATAATGGTACATAGTTCCCTGAAGGTGGAATCTCATGTGGATAGGGTGGTGAAGAAAGCTTTTGGTATGCTGACCTTTATAAATCAGAGCATTGAGTATAGGAGTTGGGATGTAATGTTGAAATTGTATAAGGCATTGGTAAGGCCAAATTTGGAGTATTGCGTACAGTTCTGGTCACCGAATTATAGGAAAAATGTCAATAAAATAGAGAGAGTACAGAGAAGGTTTACTAAAATGTTGCCTGGGTTTCATCTCCTAAGTTACAGAGAAAGGTTGAACAAGTTAGGTCTTTATTCTTTGGAGCGTAGAAGGTTGAGGGGGGGACGAGGTGTTTAAAATTATGAGGTCTATCGAGGTGTTTAAAATTATGAGGAGGATAGATAGAGTTGATGTGGATAGGCTTTTTCCATTGAGAATGGGGGAGATTCAAACAAGAGGACATGAGTTGAGAGTTAAAGGGCAAAAGTTTAGGGGTAACATGAGGGGGAACTTCTTTACTCAGAGAGTGGTAGCTGTGTGGAACGAGCTTCCAGCAGAAGTGGTTGAGGCAGGTTCGATGTTGTCATTTACAGTAAAATTGGACAGCTATATGGACGGGAAAGGAATGAAGGGTTATGGGCTGAGTGCAGGTCGGTGGGACTAGGTGAGACTAAGAGTTTGGCACGGACCAGAAGGGCCGAGATGGCCTGCTTCCGTGCTGTAATTGTTATATGTTATATGGTTATAAGAGTGGCAGGATGATGGTGACAGAGAAGTGGGAGATTGAGAATTTCAGTGGGAGGGAGATGGAGTAGAAAATCGAAAATCGCTGCGGAAGGGGATCAAGTGGGAAATCGAGAATGGCAGCAGGAGGGAGACGGAGTGGGAAATGTGGAGGGAAGGATGATGGAAAAGGAGAAAGGAAAATTGTAAGGCTGAGAAAAGGTGGGCTGAATGCAGGCAGTGCTTGGAGCTGCGGAGTGAGTCATGCCAAACGGACAAGTCTAAAAGCATCAATACATTTGCATTAAGCTGCAGAGATTAAAAGTAGGAAGACATAAATGGTGTGATGTTATTGGTGCTATGGAACTGGCTGCAGAATGGTCGAAGTGTGCATGGGGCAGGGCAATACTTTGAATGAGTGGAAAGGAGAAAGGGGGAAGAATCTCTTTGTAAAGGAGCAATCACTGCTATTGTAATGGTGGGTGGGCATTATTTTGAGAAATCTGTGGGTGGTCAATGATAGTACAACACAGAAAACGTGGAGTTTAAGAATTATCCCTGGACAGCAGAGGTGATGTGTGGCATGGAATTAAATTGGGAATTCGAGTAGGCTACAACTACAATCTTGAGAGACTTTATCCCTACAAGATTGACCAAACAAATAGTCATAGTCATACTTTATTGATCCCGGGGGAAATTGGTTTTCGTTACAGTTGCACCATAAATAATTAAATAGTAATAAAACTATAATTAAATAGTAATATGTAAATTATGCCAGGAAATAAGTCCAGGACCAGCCTATTGGCTCAGGGTATCTGACCCTCCAAGAGAGGAGTTGTAAAGTTTGATGGCCACAGGCAGGAATGACTTCCTATGATGCTCTGTGTTGCATCTCGGTGGAATGAGTCTCTGGCTGAATGTACTCCTGTGCCCACCCAGTACATTATGTATGGGGCACATTGTCCAAGATGGCATGCAACTTAGACAGCATCCTCTTTTCAGACACCACCGTCAGAGAGAGTCCAGTTCCATCCCCACAACATCACTGGCCTTACGAATGAGTTTGTTGATTCTGCTGGTGTCTGCTACCCTCAGCCTGCTGCCCCAGCACACAACAGCAAACATGATAGCACTGGCCACCACAGACTCGTAGAACATCCTCAGCATCGTCCAGCAGATGTTAAAGGACCTCAGTCTCCTCAGGAAATAGAGGCGGCTCTGACCCTTCTTGTAGACAGCCTCAGTGTTCTTTGACCAGTCCAGTTTATTGTCAATTCGTATCCCCAGGTATTTGTAATCCTCCACCAAGTCCACACTGACCCCCTGGATGGAAACGGGTCACCGGTACCTTAGCTCTCCTGAGGTCTACCACAGCTCCTTAGTCTTTTTCACATTAAGCTGCAGATAATTCTGCTCACACCATGTGACAAAGTTTCCTACCGTAGCCCTGTACTCAGCCTCATCTCCCTTGCTGATGCATCCAAGTGAGCGCATGTACTGTGGAAGGAGGGTCACTGGGCTCTACACCGTGATTCTTTTGACCATTCTGCTGAGCAACTGACTGGAGATGGGGTTTGCATGGTGGTAACGGAACGTGTTTAACAGTCTTGGTGATGGTGGTCCTTCCAGGACAATCAGCAACAACGTGATAGAACTCTTCAGCTGATCAAGTTAGATAAAATCAGGTTTATCATCGCTATCTAATGATGTCAGACGTGTTTTCTCACAGCAGGACAATGAGAAGATAAAACATCACTATAAATGGCAAAATAAGTAATGCATTAAAAAAGGAATACTGGATTACTTCATGAACTGTTCAGAAATCTGATGGTGGAAGGGAAGAAGCTGTTTCTGAATAACTGAGCGAGGGTCACACTAGTTTTGTGCTCACCCGCCCTCTGCATGCCATTTTCCCTCCCACCCCCGGCACTGTTGCCTTTCTCAGTCTTTTTCCCTGGGAGCAGCCGTAGATCAGGCAGTTCTCTATTATGGGCAAACTTCAACAGTAAATCTTGTATTCTTCTCCAGATCTCCCTCTGCCAACACAAATTCCACAGGGAGGTGGGTGATCGCCGGTCTGATCCCAGGGCAGTGAGACTCTGGACAGGAGTAGGAGGTCTGATGAAGAAGACGCCTCACTGCAGACAAGCGGAGTGAGTGGTTGCTGCAGGGAGGCTGTTTGCACGGCATGTGTGAACATCGCTTTGGAGATTGTGGGAGGGCAGTTAACAGACATCAGGCCAGAGGCAGCTGACAGTGAATCAGCAGAACTGATGGCTGTGTCAGTGCAGACACGCAGCGCCTTTGTACTGACTGTGGGGCAGGGACAGGGACAGCAATCCCAAGAGCATGCTGTGTCTGGGCACAAGTGGGTAGAGAGAGGGGAACAAGCAGAATTCATGGACAGCAGGGCAGGAGAGCGGGACAGTTATGTACCCCGGTGTTATACAGTGACAGACCCGTCCCCACCGGTACCGTACCCTGGTGTTATACAGTGACAGACCCGTCCCCACCGGTACCGTACCCCGGCCTGTCCCCTGGTGTTATACAGTGACAGACCTATCCCCACTGGTACCGTACCCCGGCCTGTCCCCTGGTGTTATACAGTGACAGACCTGTCCCCACTGGTGTTTTTTGTGAAGGACCGAGTGGAGAGGAAAGCACATGAACGTTTGCACTCATGGAGGTTATGGTGCAATTTCCTGCATGCTGGGTGAGCCTCCCGGATAGAGTTGTGTACAGCTGTGGTTTCCCCTCTCCTGGAAGGATGTGGTAACACTGCAGAAGTGCAGTACCTGAGGGAGGGGCAGAGAAAATAATTTTTCCAGCCTGGTGGTGCCAGAATCACAGTGCAGGGGTTTAGTTGGAAGATTTGAATGGTTGGACGATTGTTAACATGGAGAATGTTCGGGATCCAGAATGCAGTGCCTGAGGAATGGTGGAGGCTGAGACTACACCTTCAGGAAGCATTCGAACTGGCAGTTGAAGGACTGTGACATTGGAGACAGCATGGTTTTGTGGGGAAATGTGTTTACAATTGAAAGTACAGCGCAATGATGGGCTGAATGGCCTGGTTTGCAGCCACAAAACTCTCAGCACGGAGATGACGGGCCACAGGGCCTCTTTCAGTGTCACAGAAACAGGCACTTGTGCCACTCATTCTGCAGCTTCTGGACGTCATTACCGTAGTGCAGAAACAGGCCTTTCGGCCCATCCTGTCTATTCTGACCGGATCTGCCAAAGTCCTGCTTCTGAAAGTAAATATTGGGTTCTGAGGGGATTGGTTAATCTGTAGACTGGAGAGCCTGTACTGTGTTGTAGTGTTCTATGTTCAAGTACTACACCCAGACCATATCCCTCCAAAGTTGTCTGAAATGTTGAAATCGAACCCATGTCCACCATTTCTGTTGGCAGCTTGTTCCAACCTCTCAACACCCTCTGGCAAAAATTCCCCTCATGTTCTCGTTAAATATTTCAGATGCAGTGCCCTTTTAGTATTATAAATGTATCTGCCTCTACCACCTTGTCTGGCAACTCGCTCAATGTCCTCAACACCCCTGCATGATGAACTTTCTTCTGTTTGCTTAGAATAAACCCAGCCTGTAACTGCAGCATCCTGAAGAATCTATTCTTTGCTTGGTTCTACCACATTGTTCCAACTAAACTGCAAAAAGAGGGCATAATAAGTTCTGAGGCTGTGTACATGGGTTCATTGTCGAATCGGAAAGATGATGGTGGAGGGGAAGAAGCTGTTCCTGAAACTGAGTGTGTGCTCAGGATCCTGTACTGTGCCTCCTCTTTGACGGCAGCAGTGAAAGCTGAAAGTGGAGTCTATGATCAGAGTGTGGGCAGTGAGAGCAGGCTGAGTGGCCTTGCACTGTTCTCTCTGCAGTGGGGTACAATCAGAGGTGCAGAAGATGAAGAGAGGCAAAGATCGAGTGGACTGCCGGAGACTTTTCCCCAGGATGGAAATGGCTAGTACAAGGGGGCGTAAGTTTAAGGTGATTGCAGGCAAGTGCAAGGGGAATGTCAGAGGTGGGTTTTTCACCCTGCCGAGGGTGGGGGCAAAGACTGATACAGCAGAGACTCTCAGATTGTTGATAGAAAAACAGAGTTCTGTTGGCTGTGTTGGAGGGAATGTTGAGATTGATTGGGAGTAGGTCTGTTGAGACCGAAGAGCCTGTTCTCATCATCTGATCTGACTCATCAGCTGTAGCAGGAGCTGTGGACTGGGAAGGATTTGTCAATGTTTTGGGTGAAACCCTGCCTCCATGTTCAGTCCTCTTCCATCCTGGCTGACACACTTGGGGAGCTGTGGACTTGTATGTCAGCCTCCTGAGTTCTGTGCCATGACTGTTAGAGCTGGATTGGAACAGGTTCAGACTGAGATGGCAGGCTGGCAGGGATGCCTAAACTTCTCCTTCTCATTCTCACTGAGTCTGAAACAGACACCTTGCCCAGTTGCTGACCATTCCGTTCCAGTCCTGATGAAGGGTCACAGCCTGAAATTTCTGTGTGAAGTTTGCATGTTTCTCCTTTACACTGTATGGGTTTCCATCCACATCCCAAGAGCTTGCAGGCTGCTTATGGTATGTGATTTTTTTTTTCAGGTCCTGATAAAAGTTTCGGCCTGAAATGTTGACTGTTTATCCCCTCCATGGCTGCTGAGCTCCTGCAGCAGTTTGAGTGTGTTGTCCGTTGGTGTTGTCTCTACTTCCATAGAAACGTAAAAAACCTACAGCACAATACAGGCCCTTTGGCCCACAAATCTGTGCCGAACATGTCCCTACCTTAGAACTACCTAGGCTTTACCCATAGCCCTTTTTTTCCAAGCTCCATGTAGCCATCCAGGAGCCTTTTAAAAGACCCTATCACTTCCGCCTCCACCGCCACCGCCGGCAGCCTGTTCCACCCACTCACCACTCTCTGCATTAAAAAAAACTTCCCCCAACATCTCCTCTGTACCTACTTCCAATCACCTTAAAACTGTGCCCTCTCGTGCTAACCATTTCAGCCCTGAGGAAAAGCCTCTGACTATCCACATGATCAATGCCTCTCATCATCTTTTACACCTCTATCAAGTCACCTCTCATCCTCCGTCACTCTAAGGAGAAAAGGCCGAGTTCACTCAACCTATTCTCATAAGGCATGCTCCCCAATCCAGGCAACATCCTTGTAAATCTCCTCTGCACCCTTTCTGTAGTTTCCACATCCTTCCTGTAGAGGTGACCAGAACTGAGCACAGTACTCCAAGTGCGGTCTGACCAGGGTCTTGTATAGCTGCAGAATTACCTCTCGGCTCTTGAACTCAGTCCCACAGTTGATGAAGGCCAACACACCATATGCCTTCTTAACACCACTGTCAACCTGCACAGCAGTTTTAAATGTCCTACGGACTCTGACCCCAAGATCCCTCTGATCCTCCACACTGCCAATAGTCTTACCATTAGTACTACATTCTGCCATTATATTTGACCTACCAAAATGAACCACCTCACACTTCTCTGGGTTGAACACCATCTGCCACTTCTCAGCTCTGTTTTGCATCCTATCAATGTCCCGTTGTAACCTCTGACAGCCCTCCACACTATCCACAACACCCCCAAGCTTTGTGTCAACAGCAAATTTTCTAACCCATCCCTTCACTTCCTCATCCAGGTCATTTATAAAAATCACGAAGAGTAGGGGTCCCAGAACAGATCCCTGAGGCACACCACTGGTCACCGGCCTCCATGCAGAATATGACCCATCAACAACCACTCTGCCTTCTGTGGGCAAGTCAGTTCTGGATCCACAAAGTAATGTCCCCTCGGATCCCATGCTTCCTTACTTTCTCAATAAGCCTTGCATGGGGTACCTTGTCAAATGCCTTGCTAAAATCCATATACACTACATCTATGGCTCTATCTTCATCAATGTGTTTGGTCACATCCTCAAAAAATTCAATCATGCTCGTAAGGCACAACCTGCTTTTGACAAAGCCATGCTGACTATTCCTAATCATATTATACCTCTCCAAATGTTCATAAATCCTGCCTCTCAGGATCTTCTCCATCAACTTACCAACCACTGAAGTAAGACTCACTGGTCTATAATTTCCTGGGCTATCCCTACTCCCTTTCTTGAATAAGGGAACAACATCTGCAACCCTCCAATCCTCTGGAACCTCTCCCGTCCTCATTGATGATGCAAAGATCATTGCCAGAGGCTCAGCAATCTCCTCCCTTGCTTCCCACAGTAGCCTGGGGTACATCCCGTCCGGTCCTGGTGACTTAGCCAACTTGATGCTTTCCAAAAGCTCCAGCAGATCCTCTTTCTTAATATCTGCATTCTCAAGCTTTTCAGTCCACTGTAAGTCATCCCTACAATCGCCAAGATCCTTTACTGTAGTGAATACTGAAGCAACATATTCATTAAGTACCTCTGCTGTTTCCTTCTGGTTCTATACACACTTTTGCACTGTCACACTTGATTGGTCCCATTCTGTGATGTCTTATTCTCTTGCTCTTCACATACTTGTAGAATGCCTTGGGGTTTTCCTTAATCCTGTCTGCCAAGGCCTTCTCATGGCCCCTTCTGGCTCTCCTAATTTCATTCTTAAGCTCCTTCCTGCTAGCCTTATAATCTTCTAGATTCATATCGTTACCCAGTTTTATGAGCCTTACGTAAGTCTCCTTTTCTTCTTGACTAGATTTACAACAGCCTTTGTGCACCACGGATCTTGTACCCTACCATCCTTTCCATGTGTCATTGGAACATACCTACTCAGAACCTCACGCAAATATCCCCTGAACATTTTCCATATTTCTTCGGTACGTTTCCCTGAGAACATCTGTTTCCAGTTTATGAAACATCGAAACATAGAAAACCTACAGCACAATGCCAAACATGTCCCTACCTTAGAAATTACCAGGGTTACCCACAGTCCTCCATTTTTCTAAGCTCCATGTACCTATCCAAAAGTCTCTTAAAAGACTCTATCATATACGCCTCCACCACCGTTGCCGGCAGCCCATTCCATGCACTCACCACTCCCTGAGTAAAAAACTTACCCCTGACATCTCCTCTGTACCTACTCCCCAGCGCCTTAAACCTATGTCCTCTTTTGGCAACCATTTCAGCCCTGGGGAAAAAGCCTCTGACTATCCACATGATCAATGCCTCTCATCATCTTATACACCTCTATCAGGTCACCTCACATCCTCCGTCGCTCCACGGAGAAAAGGCCGAGTTCACTCAACCTGTTTTCATAAGGCATGCTCCCCAATCCAGGCAACATCCTTGTAAATCTCCTCTGCACCCTTTCTATGGTTTCACATCCTTTGTGTAGCGAGGCGAGCAGAACTGAGCACAGTACTCCAAGTGGGGTCTGACCAGGGTCCTATATAGCTGCAACATTACCTCTCGGCTCCTAAGTTCAATTCCACGATTGATGAAGGCCAATACACCATATGCCTTCTTAACCACAGAGTCAACCTGCACAGCAGCTTTGAGCGTGTTATGGACTTGAACCCCAATATACCTCTGATCCTCCACACTGCCGAGAATCTTACTATTAATACTATATTCTGCCATTATATTTGACCTACCAAAATCAACCACTTCACACTTATCTGGGTTGAACGCTATCTGCCACTTCTCAGCCCAGTTTTGCATCCTATCAATGTCCCGCTGTAACGTCTGACAGCCCACCAAACTATCCACAATACCCCCAAACTTGTGTCATCAGCAAACTTACTAACCCATCCCTCCACTTCCTCATCCAGGTCATTTATAAAAATCACGTAGAGTCGGGGTCCCAGAACAGATCCCTGAGGCACACCACTGGTCACTGACCTCTGTGTAGGATATGACCTGTCTGCAACCTCTCTTTGTCTTCTGTGGGCAAGCCAGTTCTGAATCCGCTAAGCAATGTCCCCTTAGATCCAATGCCTCCTTACTTTCTCAATAAGCCTTGCATGGGGTACCTCCCTCACCTCCCACAGTAACCTGGGGTAAATCTCCTCCGGTCCCGGCAACTTATCCAACTTGATGCTTTCCAAAAGCTCCAGCACATCCTCTTTCTTAATACCTACATGCTGAAGCTTTTCAGTTCACTGCAAGTCATCACTACAATCACCAAGATCCTTTTCCACAGTGAATACTGAAGTAAAGTATTCATTAAGTACTTCTGCTATTTCCTCCGGTTCCATACACACTTTCCCACTGTCACACTTGATAGGTCCTATTCTTTCACATCTTATCCTCTTGCTCTTCACATACTTGTAGAATGCCTTGGGGTTTTCCTTAATCCTGTCAGCCGAGGCCTTCTCATCGCTCCTTCTGGCTCTCCTAATTTCCTTTTTAAGCTCCTTCCTGATAGCCTGATAGCCTCATAATTCCCCTTACTCCAATTAAACTCTTTTCTAACTTGTCTGTTCCTATCTCTCCCCAATGCTATTGTAAAGGAGATAGAATTATGATCACTATCTCCGAAATGCTCTCCCACTGAGAGATCTGACACCTGACCAGGTTCATTTCCCAATACCAAATCAAGTACAGTCTCTCCTCTTGTAGGGTTATCTACATATTCTGTCAAGAAACCTTCCTGAACACACCGAACAAACTCTACCCCATCTAAACCCCTTGCTGTAGGGAGATGCCAGTCGATATTTGGGAAATTAAAATCTCCGACCACATCACCTCTTATTATTACACCTTTCCAGGATCTGTTTCCCTATCTGCTCCTCGATATCCATGTTACTATTGGGCGGCCTATAAAAAACACCCAGTGGAGTTATTGACCCCTTCCTGTTCCTGAACTTCACCCACAGAGACTCCGTAGACAATCCCTCCATGGCGTCCACCTTTTCTGCAGCCCTGACACTATCTCTGATCAACAGTGCCTCGCCCCCACCTCTTTTGCCTCCCTCCCTGTCCTTTCTGAAACATCTAAAACCCGGCACTTGAAGTTACCATTCCTGTCCGTGAGCCATCCAAGTCTCTGTAATGGCCACAACATCATAGCTCCAAGTACTGATCCACGCTCTAAGCTCATCTGCATTATTCATGATACTCCTCGCATTAAAATAGACACATCTCAAACCATCGGACTGAGGCTACCTCCCAACTATGCCAGATAATTTTGAAAACGAAGCTTTTTCTCTTCATTTTGACCCTCCATCCACACTAAAGCAGCATTTTCATCCCCTGAAAATGGAGATTTTCAGAAACGGTCTCCAGAGTGAATAAATCTGAAAACGCCTAATATCTGGTGCAGTGTCTACAGGGTAAACGGAGAGATTTAAAAACGCTGTCTTGGCAACACCAGAACAACAATGCTTCTTCTGCTTCTGCTTGGTACTGCGCAAGCACTGCCGTACGGTTGTTATAATGCGCAGTCGGTATGACCGACTGAGAGTTAAATTGTAAAATGAGCTCTTTTGACTATTTAAAAATGCTGTCATGACGTGCCGGAACAGATGACCGCAGCATGGCATTTTGTTGTTTTCTTGAACGCAACTCCCCACACAACCTAACAATTTCAGAACAGACGGCAACGAGACTGAAGCCAGAAGAGTTAGAAATGTACTCACCAAATACTTTGACTCATAGCTTACTGAATAAATAAGTATCCTCACTTTGTCCTGTTTTCTGTCCTTGCTTGTATGAAGGTGGTTTACCTTATGCAAGTACTTCTCTGACAATAGATGTGTAACAGCCTAATGTAACATTGTATGGAAATACAAGATAACGCTGATGCAGACATGTTTTATACATTTAACAAGGTGCTTTATTAACGCAACGGAGTTAGTCAGTTTTTCAATGTTCATCATTAGCCGGGTCATACTGTCTGTGAACTCCCTGTCGGTTGCCTCCATAAGCTCCAGTATTTGTTTTTTTTTTAGTTTTTAAGTCCTCCTGCGTGAGAGCTAAGGGCAATTCCTTTGAAGTTTTTCTACTCTGTAACTGGACAAACGCGCATTAAGTATACCGTTTCCTCTTCGCTTGTTTTCTGTGTGTCCTGCACGTGCCCAGTAGAGGAGATTCGCCCAAATATCCGTGTTAGTGTGGACAGAGATATTTTGAAAAACGCTTAGAGTGTACGCCTGTCGTTTTTACTCGAAACCGGCGTTTTCAAAATTATCTGGTGTAGTGTGGACGTAGCCTGAGTGCATCCCTTCTCTATCACTTGCCTATACTCCCTTTTGCACTGTCTCCAAACTCTTTATTTGTGAGTCAACCACCCTTATCTCCGTCACTTCATTTCGGTTCCCTGCTGTGTTTCCTGCTCGTTGGTCTGTTCTTCCCTGATGTGTTTCCCATCGGTGTTGTCACTGCTTCCCTGATGCGTTTCCCATTGGTGTTGTCTCTACTTCCCTGCTGTGTTTCCTGCTCGTTGGTCTGTTCTTCCCTGATGTGTTTCCCATCGGTGTTGTCCCTACTTCCCTGATGTGTTTCCCATCGGTGTTGTCACTGCTTCCCTGATGTGTTTCCTATCGGTGTTGTCTCTGCTTCCCTGATGTGTTTCCCATTGGTGTTGTCTCTACTTCCCTGATGTGTTTCCCATCGGTGTTGTCTCACTTCCCTGATGTGTTTCCCATCGGTGTTGTCACTGCTTCCTGAAGTGTTTCCCATTGGTGTTGTCTCTACTTCCCTGATGTGTTTCCCATCTGTGTTGTCAGTGCTTCCTGAAGTGTTTCCCATCGGTGTTGTCACTGCTTCCCTGATGTGTTTCCCATCGGTGTTGTCTCTACTTCCCTGATATGTTTCCCATCGGTGTTGTCAGTGCTTCCTGAAGTGTTTCCCATCGGTGTTGTCTCTACTTCCCTGATGTGTTTCCCATCGGTGTTGTCTCTACTTCCCTGATGTGTTTCCCATCGGTGTTGTCACTGCTTCCCTGATGAGTTTCCCATCGGTGTTGTCTCTACTTCCCTGATGTGTTTCCCATCGGTGTTGTCACTGCTTCCTGAAGTGTTTCCCATTGGTGTTGTCTCTGCTTCCCTGATGTGTTTCCCATCGGTGTTGTCTCTACTTCCCTGATGTGTTTCCCATTGGTGTTGTCTCTACTTCCCTGATGTGTTTCCCATCGGTGTTGTCTCTACTTACCTGATGTGTTTCCCATTGGTGTTGTCTCTACTTCCCTGATGTGTTTCCCATCGGTGTTGTCTCTACTTCCCTGATGTGTTTCCCATTGGTCTTTTCTCCACTTCCCTGATGTGTTTCCCATTGGTGTTGTCTCTACTTCCCTGATGTGTTTCCCATTGGTCTTTTCTCCACTTCCCTGATGTGTTTGTCATCGGTGTTTGTTCTTCCCCGGAATTGGCCTGCACCGTTACCTCTGAACATTTGTTTGCAGACCTCACACCCCAGCAGCGGCAGGATGAGTGGGGAAGGGGGTAGTACTAAGCCCCTGAAGGTGGGCTCCCGAGTGGAGGTAATCGGCAAAGGGCATCGCGGCACAGTGGCTTACGTGGGTGCCACCATGTTTGCCTCCGGGAAGTGGGTCGGAGTGATCCTGGACGACGCCAAGGGCAAAAACGATGGCACTGTGCAGGGCAAGCGCTACTTCACATGTGAGGACAACCGGGGCATCTTTGTACGGCAGTCACAGGTATCGTAGCAACTCCCTGGCCTGGCGAATCCCTGGGGGTTGGTTTGGTGGGGTGAGGCTGTGGGTGATTGCAAGGAAAACCAGGGCAGCAGAAACAGGTACCACCTCCATCCCTGGACTGGGGTGGGTTTGACCCAGGGGTTTCAGCAGGTATGGGGTGGGGAGAGTCTCTGTACCGGTCGGGGAGGCGGGGTACCAATCTGCAGGCATGCCGGCAACAGGGCATGTAGAGTATTGGGCTGTGAAGTATTGGCATGTTAGTTAGTAAATGGGTTGGATTTTGCGGGTGTGTGAGATGTACTTGAGGGGTGGTGGGGGAATATGGATTTAACTGGGAGTGGTGGAATACTGCCGTGTGGGGCCTGGCCTGTTGCAGTGGAGGAGTGGGGGGGAGTGTGGTTTCTGGATGGCAAAGTGGATGTAAACCTGGAGAATGTTGGTAAATTTTCAGGGTGTGGTGGAGTTGTGTGGCGGGTTTAGAGTGTGGGCAAGGTGGAAACTGGTACTGGTAGGTGGGCGATTGGGAGGGGTGACTGGCGGGTGGGTGAGTGATAGTGGGTGACTGGGATAGTTGGGTGTTTGTGGGGTGACTGGTGGTTGGGTGATTGGGATGGGTGACTGGTGGGCGGATGTTTGTGGGGGTGACTGGCGGGCGGATGTTTGTGGGGGTGACTGGCGGGCGAGTGTGGGGGTGACTGGACGGGCGGGTGTTTGTCGGGGGTGACTAGCGAGTGGGTGTCTGTCGGGGGTGACTGGCGGGCGGGTGTCTGTCGGGGGTGACTGGCGGGCGGGTGTCTGTGGGGGTGACTGTGGGCGGGCGGGTGTCTGTGGGGGGTGACTGGCGGGCGGGTGTCTGTGGGGGGGTGACGGGCGGGTGGGTGTCTGTGGGGGTGACTGGCGGGCGGGTGTCTGTGTGGGGTGACTGGTGGGCAGGTGTCTGTCGGGGGTGACTGGCGGGCGGGTGTCTGTGGGGGTGACTGTGGACGGGCGGGCGGGTGTCTGTGGGGGTGACTGGCGGGTGGGTGTCTGTCGGGGGTGGCGGACGGGTGTCTGTGGGGGGTGACTGGCGGGCGGGTGTCTGTGGGGGTGGTGACTGCGGATGGGCGGGTGTCTGTCGGGGGTGACTGGCGGGCGGGTATCTGGGGTGACTGTGGACGGGCGGGGGGGTGTCTGTGGGGGTGATTTGCGGGCAGGTGTCTGTCAGGGGTGACTGGTGGGCGGGTATCTGTCAGGTGTGACTGGTGGGCGGGTGCCTGTCGGGGCTGACTGGCGGGCGGGTGTCTGTCGGGGCTGACTGGCGGGCGGGTGTCTGTGGGGGGTGACTGGCGGGCGGGTGTCTGTGGGGGGTGACTGGCGGGCGGGTGTCTGTGGGGGGTGACTGGCGGGCGGGTGTCTGGGGTGACTGTGGACGGGCGGGGGGTGTCTGTGGGGGTGACTGGCAGGCAGGTGTTTGTCAGGGGTGATTGGTGGGCGGGTATCTGTCGGGTGTGACTGGCGGGCGGGTATCTGTCGGGTGTGACTGGCGGGCGGGTGTCTGTGGGGGGTGACTAGCGGGCGGGTGTCTGTGGGGGGTGACTGGCGGGCGGGTGTCTGGGGTGACTGTGGACGGGCGGGGGGTGTCTGTGGGGGTGACTGGCAGGCAGGTGTTTGTCAGGGGTGATTGGTGGGCGGGTATCTGTCGGGTGTGACTGGCGGGCGGGTATCTGTCGGGTGTGACTGGCGGGCGGGTGTCTTTGGGGGTGACTGGCGGGCAGGTGTTTGTCAGGGGTGACTGACGGGCGGGTGTCTGTCGGGGGTGACTGGCGGGCGGGTGTCTGTGGCGGTGGTGGGCGGGTAGCTGTTTGTGAGGGGTGACTGGGGTGGGTGGGTATTTTGAGGCCGGATTTCTGGTCTCACACTGGAGTTGGGTTGATGGTGTTCTCTCCCCACAGATCCAGGTTGTGGAGGATGACACCACCTCACCTGACACTCCCCAGGAGCCATCTGCTTCCAAGGTTCCCAAGCGAGGTAGGTAGCCTTTTCTGTCATCTGCAGTCAGCTGCCTTCATCTGTCTGTCTGAGATGGAATAAACAGCGTCTGAGACGGGGAACACCAGACCCTGGGGGATAAGCAGCTGATGGGACAGTGGGCTACTGTTCTGGAATCGCCGACCGTGTTGGGGGTTGTACTTTGCACCGAAAGGACAGGCAGGAATACATAGGCAGTGGTGTGATTCTGTTGGTAAGAGATGGAATTACATCTTTAGAAAAAGCTGACATAGGGTCAGAGAATGTTGAATCTTTGTGGATGGAGTTAAGAAACTGCAAGGGTTTAAAAAAAAACTATGGGAATCATATATAGGCCTCCAAATAGTACCAAGATACAGCATTGAGATTGCAAAGGGATTTGGAAAAGGCATGTCATAAGGGTAATGTCACAATTGTAATGGGGGACTTCAATACGCAAGGGGATTGGGAAAATCGAGCTGGTGTTGGATTGTCTACTCTGGGGAAAGGATATCTTAGATTGGGTGCTGTGTAATAATACAGATTTTATTGGGGAGATTAATGTGAAGGGACCATTATGAGGCATAATATGATTGAATTCATACTGCACTTTGAGAGGGAGAGGTATAAGTCACATATTACACTGGAATAAAGGGAATTACAGAGGCATGAGAGAGGAACTTGTCCAAGTGGATTGGAGGAGGATACTGGTGGGGATGACGGCAGAGCAGAGATGGCTGAAGTTTCTGGGAATAGTTCACGAGGTGCAGGATAGATATGTCCCACAGAAGAAGTTCTTTTCATATGGTAGGGGTAGGCAACCGTGGCTGATAAGGGAAGTTAAGGATTGCATAAAAGCCAAGGAAAGAGTATATAAGGTAGCATAAGTGAGTGGGAAGTTGGAAGTTTGGGAAGCTTTTAAAATTCAACAAAAGGCATCTAAAAAAAGCTATAAGAAGGGAAAAGATGAAGTATGAAGGCAAACTAGCCAATAATATAAAGCAGGATACTGAAAGCTTTTTCATTTATATAAGGAGTAAAAGGGAGGTGAGAGTTGATATAGGACCACTGGAAAATGATGCTGGTGAGGTAGTAATGGGGGACAAAGAAATGGCAGATGAACTTACTGGCTACGTTGCATCAGTCTTCACTGTGGAAGACACTAGCAGTGTGCCAGAGGTTTGTGAGTGTCAGGGAGTAGGAGTGAGTGCCATTGTTTTTACAAAGGAAAAAGTGCAGGCAGACTCAAAGGTCTAAGGTGAATAAGTCACCTGGACCAGATGGACTCCATCCCAGAGTCTTGAGAGAGGATGCTGAAGAGGTAACGGATGCATTGGTCATGATCTTTGAAGAATCATTTGGTTCTGGCATGGTCCCGGAGGATTGGAAGATTGCAAATGTCACTCCACTCTTTAAGAAGGTAGGAAGGCTAAAGAAAGGAAATTATAGGCCAGTTAGCCTAACCTCAGTGGTTGGGAATCTGCTGGAGTCTATCTTTAAGGATGAGGTTTCACTGTACTTGGAGACTAATGATAAAATAAGTCAAAGTCAGCATGGTTTCTGAAAAGAGAAATCTTGCCTGACAAATCTGTTAGAGTTCTTCGAGGAAGTATCAAGCAGGGTGGACAAAGGAGAGGCAGTGGATGTCATTTACTTGGATTTTCAGAAGATGTTTGATAAGGTGCTACACATGAGGTTGCTTAACAAGATAAAATCCTATGGTGTTACAGGAAGGATACTGGCATGGCTTGAGGAACGGCTGACAGGCAGGAGGCAGCGGGTAGAAATGAAGGGCCTTTTCTGGTTGGCTGTCAGTGACTAGTGGTGTTCCTCAGGGGCCAGTTTTGGGACTGCTACTTTTAACGTTGTTAATGATTTGTATAATGGAATTGATGGCTTTGTGGCAAAGTTTGCGGATGATGCAAAGATAGGTGGAGGGGTAGGTAGTGCTGAGGAAGCAATGTGATTGCAGCAGGACAAAAGTGGCAGATGGAATACAGTGCTGGAAAACGTATGATGCATTTTGGTAAAAGAAACAATAGTGTGGACTATTATCTAAATGGGGAGAAGGTTCAAACATCAGACATGTGGAGGGACTTGGGAGTCCTGATGTAAGACTCCTAGATGGTTCAGTTACAGGTTGAGTCCGTGGTAAAGAAGGCAAATGCAATGTTGACATTTATTTCAAGGGAAATAGAATATAAAAGTGAGGAAATAATGCTGAGGCTTTGTAAAACATGAGTCATGCCACATTTGGAGTATTGTCAACTGTTTTCGGCCCCATATCTCAGAAAGGATGTGTTGTCATTGGAGACAGTGCAGAGGAAGTTCACGGGAATGAAGGGGTTAACATAGAAGGAACATTTGGCAGCTTTGGGCCTGTACCCACTGAATGTTGAAAGGGCTAGATAGGGTGGATGTGGAGAGATGTTTCCTCTGGTGGGGGTATCCAGAACTAGAGGGCACAGCCTTAACATTGAGGGTTGAGCTTTTGGAACTGAGGTAAGGAGGAATTATTTTTAGCCAGAGTGTGACAAATCTATGGAATGCTCTGCCGCAGACTGGTGGAGGCCAAGTCTGTGGGTATATTTAAGGCCGAAGTTGATTGTTTCCTAATCGGTCAAGGCATCATAGGATATGGTGAGAAGGCAGGCATGTGGGGTTGAGTGGATCCAGGATCAGCCATGATAGAATGGTGGAGCAAACTTGATGGGCTGACTGTCCTATTTCTGCTATGTCTTATGATCGTATTGGTCTTAAGGATAAGCAGGTGGTGCGACAGTGGTCAGGCTGCTGTTCGAGGTGTTACTAGTGTGATGGAACTGACACTGAGCTGCCAGTTCTGATGCAATCTCCTTCTTACCTCAGTCTGTCCTTTTGGTTGAACGTGTTCCCGCAGTGTAGCTGTGGAAGGTGTTTCAGTGTGTACGCCCAGTGATGGTGAAGGGCCAGTGGTATGTTTTCACCTCAGGGAAACCTTCAGGTGGTGGTGTTCCCCTGCATTCACTACCTTTGTCCCTGGTGTGAGTGCTGCTCGGCTTGGGAGGTGTTTCAGAGTGCCTGTAATAAGTCCTGGAGATGGAGATGCAACTTCTCATGTAGATGACAGAGATAATGAGCATGTTAGGTGGTGGGTGGGTAAACCGCCCCAGGGTTGAGAATCTGAGAGTGTAGGCCCAGAGGTGTCTCTCTGTATGTGTGTGGGAGGCGGGGGAGGGTGGCAAAGGGACTTGAGACCACAGGACTGTAAGATACAGGAGTAGAATTAGGCGGTTAGCCCCTTGAGTCTGCACAGACATTTCATCATGGCTGATTCATTATTCCTCTCAGCCACAATCATCTGCCCTCCCCCCTCCCCCCCTCCCCCCTCCCCACATCTGTTCATGCCCTGACTAATCGAGAATCTATCAACTTTTGCTCTAAGTGATGATTTGATCTCCGCAGCTGCCTGTGGCAACGAATTCCACAGATTCTTCACTCTCTGGCTAAAGCAGTTGCTCCTCAGCTCCGTTCTAAATGGGCGTTCCTCTGTTTTGAGACTGTGCCCTCTGGTCCTAGACTCCCCCATAACAGGAAACATCCTCTCCACCATAAAAATATATACATCGGTGCACTTCAACAATAAAAAATGATACTCAATGGTCATTTGGTTTCATATGCCCATTCACCCAGCTTTTGGAAAATCAGATCGCTCTTCGATCCTGCTTCTGTTGACGTACAAGCAGAGGCTGAAAGAAGAGACGGCCATTGTTAAAACTGTCCACTGTTGGTTCGTCCAATTAGCCTCCATGCTGCAGGACTGCTTTGATGACGTCGACGTTCCATGATGAGGATGTCTCCAAGTTCACTGATGGAGTTATGTGCTTCATCCGGAAGTGCATTGATGACATTGTCCCCCAGAACTCGGTCAGGGTCTTCTCAAACCAGAAACCTTGGATCAATAGTTCTGTGCGAGTAGCACTTAACTGCGCGACACCGAGCTTACATCGCTGACGGTCAACTAGAGCTCAAGAAATGCAGCTATGATCTGCGCAAAGCTATCAAGGCTGCGAAACAACAATATAGGGAGAAGATTGAGTCAAGATTCACAACGAAGAACACACGTGACTTGTGGCGAGTGCTGCGTACCATCGCAGACTTCAAAGCCAAACGTTGTGGTGCCGCCAACATCGCAGCCTCTCTCCCAGATGAGCTGAATTGCTGTTATGCTCGGTTCGATGTTGCTAACTCAGAGCCTCCGAGGAAAGCCACCGCTACAACCTGCAACCTGGTCATCTCTGAGGCTGAGGTATGCAGATGTTTCCAACGAGTGGACAGTCACAAGGCTGTGGGACCGGACGGCGTCCCAGGGCCAGTACTCAGGATGTGCGCAGACAGACAGTTCTAATCTCTCCCTCTCTCAGTGCAGAGTGCTCTCCTGCTTCAAATTATCCCAGTATCAAAAAAGACCAAGGTTACATGCCTGAACGACTGGCAACCTGTCACACTCACCTCAATAATATGCAAATGCTTTGAGAGGCTGGACAAGGATTACATTTGCAGCTTGCTACCACCTAAACTAGACCCCCTACAATTCGCCTGCTGACAAAACCGATCGACAGATGACTCAATAACTACAGCTCTGCATACCGTCCTTACACATCTGCAGAAGAGGGATGCTTATGTGAGAATGCTGTTCTTGGACTACAATTCAGCATTCAACACCATAATTCCATCCAGGCTCGACAGGAAGCTCAGAGACCTCGGCCTTGACCCTGCCTTGTGCAGCTGGATCCTGGACTTCCTGTCAGATTGCCAGCCATTTGTAAGAGTGGGCTCCCTCACCTCCAGCCCTCTGACTCTCAACACAGGAGCTCCTCAGGTCTGCGTACTGAGTCCCCTCCTTTACTCCCTATATACCCATAACTGTCGCCACTCACAGCTCTAATATGCTAATTAAATTTGCCGACAACGCTACGTTGGCCTTCTCTCAAACGATAACGAGGTGGCCTACAGGGAAGAAGTCATCTCTCTGACACAGTGGGGTCAAGAAAACAACCTCTCCCTCAATGTAGCAAAAACAAAGGAGCTGGTTCTGGATTACAGGAGGAATGGAGACGGGCTAACCCCTATTGACATCAATGGATCTGGGGTTGAGAGGGTAAAGAGCTTTAAGTTCCTCAGCATTCACATCACCGAGGACCTCACGTGGTCTGTACACACCAGCTGTGTGGTGAAAAACACACAACAGCGCCTCTTTCACCTCAGACGGTTGAGGAAGTTTGGTGTGTGCCCCCAAATCTTAAGAACTTTTTACAGGGGCACAGTTGAGAGCATCCTGACTGGCTGCATCACTGCCTGGTATGGGAACTGTACTTCCCTCAATCACAGGACTCTACAGAGAGTGGTGCAGACAGCCCAGCGCATCTGTAGTTGTGAACTTCCCATGATTCAGGACATTTACAAGGACAGGTGTGTAAAAAGGGCCCGTAGGATCATTGTGGACCTAAACCATCCTGACCACAATCTATCCCAGCTGCTACCATCCGGGAAATGGTACCGCAGCATAAACCAGAACCAACAGGCTCAGGGACAGCTTCTTCCACCAGGCCATCAGACTGATGAACTCATGCTGACTTGAGTGTACTCTATATTACTTTGACTGTTCTATTTATTATAAATTACTCTGATTGCACATTACACATTTAGACGGAGACGTAACGTAAAGATTGTTACTCATGTATGTGAAGGATGTAAGAAATAAAGTCAATTCAATTCATATGTGGCCCCAAGTACACGTCCATATCCATTCTATCAAGGCCTTTCAACATTTGATAGGTTTAGAGTCATAGAAAAGTACAGCACAGAAACAGGCCTTTCAGCCCATCTAGTCTGTGCTGATCCATTTAAACTGCCTACTCCCATCAACCTGCACATGGACCATAACCCTCCATATCCAAACTTTGCTTAAACTTTGAAATCTTGCTTGCATGCACCACCTGTGCTGGCAGCTCGTTCCACACTCTCGTGACCCTTTGAGAGAAGAAGTATCCCCTCATTTTCTTCTTTAACCTCTTGGCTTTCACCGAGAGGTTCATGACCTCTAGTTGTAGTCCCACCCAGCCTCAGTGGAAAAAGCCCACATGCACTTACCCTATCTATAACCCTCATAATTTTATATACCTCTGTCAAATCTCCCCTTAATCTCCATGTTCCAAAGGATAAAGTCCCAATCTATTCAATCATTCCATATAACTCAGGTCCTCCAGAACTGGTGATACCCTTGTAAATTTTTTCTTTACTCTTTCAACCTTATTTACATCCTTGCTGTATTTAGGTAACCAAAACTGCACACAGTACTCCAAATTAGGCCTCACCAGTGTCTTATCCAACTTCAACATAACATCCCATCTCCTGTACTCACTACTTTGATTTATGAAGGCCAATATGCCAAAAGATTTCTTTATGACCCTATCTACCTTAGATGCCACTTACAATGAATTATGTACCTGTATTCCCAGATCCCTTTGTTCTGTCACACTCCTCAGTGCCCTACAGTTCACTGTGTAAGACCTACCCTGGTTGGTCCTACTGAAGTGCAAAACTTCACACTTGACTGCCATTTTTCAGCCCATTTTTCCAGCTGGTCAAGCCATGACAGCCTTTCCTCACTATCCGCTATATCCCCAACCTTGGTGTCATCTGCAAATTTGCTGATCCAGTTAACTACATTATCATCCAGATCATTGATATAGATAAGCCCTTAACGCCATGAGATATAGGAACATAATTTGGCCATTTGGTCCATTGATTCATGGTTGATCCATTTTTCCTCTCAGCCCCAATTTCTTGCCTTCTTCCCGTATCCCTTCAAGCCCTGACCAATCAAGAATCTATCAATCTCTGGCTTAAATATACAGAAAGTCTTGGCCTCCACCACTGCTGTGGCAAAGAATTCCACATTCACCACTCTCTGGCTGAAGAAATTACTCATCTCTGTTCCAAAAGGACGCCGCTATATTCTGAGGTTGTGTTCTCTGGTCCTTGACAATCTTGCCATAGAAAACATCCTCTCTGCATCCACTCTATCAAGGCCTTTCAATGGGTTTTAATTAAGTCACCCCTCATTCTTTTGAATTCTAGTGAATAGAGACCCAGAGTCATCAAATGCTCTTCATATGACAACCTGTTCAATCCTAGAATCATTTTTGTGAACTCTGCCACAAAGGCATCAAATTCATCATCCAAAGCATTGCCATATACCATACAAAGAATTGGTCCCAACACAGACGCCTGTGGAGCACCACTAGTCACTGGCAGCCAACCAGAAAAGGCTCCCTTTATTCATCTCTTTGCCTTCTGCCAATCAGCCGCTGCTCTATGCATACTTGTATCTTTCCTGTAATAGCATTGTCTCTTAACTTGTTAAGCAGTCTTAAGTGTGGCATCTTGTCAAAGGCCTTCTGAAAATCCAAGTACACAGCATCCGCAGATTCTCCTTTGTCCATCCTGTTTGTTATTTCTTCAAAGAGTTCCAACAGATTTGTCAGGCAAGATTTTCCCTTGAGGAAAGCATGAAGGGTAGTATCTGTGGTCTTGAGTAAGGTAGAGGGTAGTTATGGTCTGTGTGGTCTTCAGTAAGGTAGAGGGTAGTTGTGGTCTGTGTGGTCTTCAGTAAGGTAGAGGGTAGTATCTGTGGTCTATACGGTCTTCAGTAAGATATAGCATCGGATCTTTTGTATCTATAGGCTTTGGTAAGGCCTTTGGGGAACGTGTGGACTCATCTGGAGCGTTTAGGAGGTCAGGTTTGAACTTGGATCCTGGGAATTGTGAGGAAGCTGCTCCCACCACTGTTCAGCCCTTTAGAGTACAACAAGCTTTTAGAGCCATAGAGCACCCCAGAAGAGAGACAAGCACTTTGGCCCAATCAGTCCATGCCAACCAGCTGGTCCCAATTTCCTGTGTACAGCCCATATCACTCTGTTCCTTGGGCTCTAAGCTAATTCATCTTGTAGTCAGAGGTTAGACCTCTCTCTGTGTTGGTCCTCAGTGCCAATATTGTACTTAAATCCTTGCCATTGTCTGTCCATTGTTGGGCTTTTAATGTCAACTTCCACAGACAACCTGTTTCCTCCCCACGTATCAAAGTTCCTTTGTTTCGTTTAAAAAACCCATTTCATGCTGTTGGATTCTGATATTTTAGCTGAAGCTTCTTTTGGAAGTCAGGAAAGAGACATAAGCGATTGTGAATCAACAAGTGTTATTAAGTGTGAATAGAACAATGGGTTTTGGAAATGGGAAATAGTGAGAGGCTATAAATGAAGAGGAAAGGAAGGTAAAGAGTAAAGAAAGATATCGGGCCAGCATGTTCAGCTGTTTTTATAAACAGATGATATCTTGTTATCTTCCATTCCCATTTGTAGATAAGAGTTAACCAATCAGTTGCCTCCTATTCTCATAATGCAATACCAAAGAAGCTTCTAGAGAGAGACAGAGAACTGTAACCACTAGGGGACACTGAATAATTGCATATACATGGGCTTTGTGGAGAATGGTGGAGTTTAAGGCTGAGCCCCTTTCCCAGGTGTGGGGGCTAGGGCTGGAGTCCTGGTGTTGCACCGTGCTACTGGCTGTATGTGGCCTATCAGCAGCGCCAACACAGCTCTACCAAGAGGGATTTCTCACAGGCCGGTGGCAGTTATTTAAAAAGGGGAGCTTTCAGGGTGTTTGTCCATTGTGCGTGGCCTATCAGCAGTGTCAACAGAATTCTACGAACTAAATGACGGTACAGAGGGATAAGGGGACCATTGTCAGGAGTAGGGCAGTCGCAAGAGTAGAAGCGACAGACTTTGGCTCAAAGGAGGCTTCAGCTTGGAAGATGCGTCGGCTCTGTGTAAAGTGTCTGTTAGGTTTCTTTTTTGTTTTTTTTTCCCCTCTCTTACTGAAACGTTTCTGTGGTGTGCTCTTCGTGCCGGATGTTGGAGAACTGGGAGACCCAGAGTCTTCCGGGCAACTACATCTGCTTGGAGTGCACCCGGCTGCAGCTCCTCGAAGACTGTGTTAGGGATCTGGAGCAGCAACTGGATGATCTTCGGCTTGTACGGGAAAGTGAGGAAATAATTGATCAGAGTTACAGGGACATGGTCACCCGGAAGTTGCAGGAGGCGAGTAGCTGGGTGACCGTCAGGAGAAATATAAATAGACAGTTAGAGCAGAGCACCCTGTGGCCATTCCTCTCGAAGGATACTGTTGTGGAGGATGACCTCCTGGGAGAAGTCATTCCTGCCTGTGGTCATCAAACTTTGCAACTCCTCCCTTGGAGGGTCAGACACCCTGTGCCGATTGGCTGGTCCTGGATTTATTTCATAATTTACTGGCATAATTTACATATTACTATTTAACTATTTATGGTTCTATTACTATTTATTATTTATGGTGCAACTGTAACTAAAACCAATTTCCCCCTGGGATCAATAAAGTATGAGTATGATTATGAATGCCACGGCGGCTGGGTTACAGGCACTGAGCACGGGTCTGAGGTGCAGAAGGGAAAGAGGGAGAAGAAGGGAGCGGTAGTGATAGAGAGGGGAACAGACAGGAGAGTCTGTGGACGTGAACGGGACACCAGGGTGATAAGTTACCTCCCAGGTGCCAGGATCAGTGATGTCTCAGATTGTGTCCACAACATTTTGGAGAGGGAGGGGAAGCAGCCAGATGTCTTGGTACATACTGGTTCCAATGGCATAGGAAGGAAAAGCAATGAGGTCCTGAAAAGAGAATTTAGAGAGCTGGGTAGAAAGCTGAGAAGCAGGGCCTCTCAGGTAGTGATTTCTGAATTGCTGCCTGTGCCACATGCCAGTGAGGGTAGAAACAGGATGACCTGGCAGATAGATGTGTGGCTGAGAAGCTGGTGAGGGGAAAGGCTTCAGGTTCTTGGATCATTGGGATCTTTTCTGGGGAAGGTATAACCTGTTCAAAAGTGACGGGTTGCACCTGAACCCAAGGGCAAGCAATATTCTCGTGGGCAGGTATGTTAGAGCTGTTGGAGAGGGTTTAAACTAACTTGGCAGGGGAGTGGGAACCAGAGTGAAGGAACTCAGGAAAGGATGGATGGTAAAAAAAAAATAAAGATAGCATGCAATCAGATTGCCAGAAAGGACAGGCAAGTGATGGGATTTAGTTGCAGCCAACAGGGTGAGTATCAAATTATTAGGGATGCAGAGTCAGAAAGAACAGCAAATACGATACTCAAAGGTGTTGTATCTAAATGTGCGTAATATAAGGAATAAGGTGGATGATCTTGTTGCAATATTACAGATTACCAGGTATGATGTTGTGGCCATCACTGAATCATGGCTGAAGGATGGTTGTAGTTGGGAGCTGAATGTTCAAGGTTACACATTGTATCGGAGGGATAGGAAGGTAGGCAGAGGGGGTGGTACTGGTAAAGAATGACGTTGATGGCAGTCATATACAGGCCTCCCAACGGTGGCTGGGAGGTGGACCACAGATTACAACAGGAAATAGAAAAGATGTCAAAAGGGCAATGTTATAGTAGTTATGGGAGATCTTAACATGCAGGTCTTTTGGGAAAATCGGGTTGGTAATGGATTTCAAGAGAGTGAGTTTTTTGAATGCTAAGAGATAGCTTTTTAGAGCAGTTTGTCGCTGAGCCTACAAGTGGATCAGCTATACTGGATTAGGTATTATGTAATGAACCTGAGGTGCTTAGGGAGTTTAAGGTAAAAGAACCCTTAGGAACCAGTGATCACAATATGATTGTGTTCAACTTGGAATTTGATAGGGAGAAAGTAAAGTCAGATGTAGCAGTATTTCAGTGGAGTAAGGGAAATTACAGTGGTATGAGAGAGGAGTTGGCCAAAGTAAATTGGAAAGAACTACTGGCAGGGATGTTTCTGGGAAAATGAGGAAGGTGCAGAACATGTATTACAAAACTGAAGAAATATTCAAATGGTGAAGTACAAACGTAGTACATCTGTGACTGACGAGAGGTCAAAGCTATTGTAAAAGCAGAAGAAAGGGCATACCACAAAGCAAAAATTAGTGGGAAGGTAGAGGATTGGGGAGATTTTAAAAACCTACAGAGAGCAACTAAAAAAATCATTAGAAGGGACAAGATGAAATATGAAAGCAAGCTAGCAAATAATATCAAAGTGGATAGTAAAATTTTTTTCGAGTTGTTAAATTAAAAGAGAGATGAGAGTGGATATTGGACCGCTAGAAAATGAGCCAGGCGAAATTATAACGGGGCACAAGGAGATGGCAGATGAACTAAATGAGTATTTTGCGTCAGTTTTCACTGTGGAAGACACAAGCAGTGTGCCTGATGTTGTAGTGTGTGAAGGAGGAGAAGTGGATGCAGTTACTGTTACAAGAGCGAAGATGCTTGAAAAGCTGAAAGACCTAAAGGTACACAAGTCACCCTGACCAGAGGAACTGCACCCTAGGGTTCTGAAAGAGGTAGCGTTTGAGATTGTGGTGACATTAGAAATAATCTTTCAGAAATCATTGCACTCTGGCATAGTGCCAGAGGACTGGAAAATTGCAAATGCTACTCCACTCTTTAAGAAAGGAGGAAGGCAACAGAAAGGAAATTACAGACCAGTTAGCCTGACCTCAGTGGTTGGGAGGATGTTAGAGTCAATTGTTAAGGATGAGGTGATGGAGCACTTGGTGACACAGGACAAGATAGTACAAAGTCAGCATGGTTTCCTGAAGGGGAAATCCTGCCTGACAAACCTGTTGGAGTTCATTGAGGAGATTACAAGTAAGATAGATAAAGAGGGTGCAGTGAATGTTGTATATTTGGACTTTCAGAAGGCCTTTGATAAGGTGCCACACATGAGGCTGCTTACCAAGTTCAGAGCCCATGGTATTACAGGAAAGTTCCTAACATGGTTAGAGCATTGGCTGATTGGTAGGAGGCAGTGAGTGGGAATAAAAGGATCCATTTCTGTTTGACTGCCAGTGACTAGTGGTGTTCCGCGGTGGTTGATGTTGGGACCACTTCTTTTTATGCTGTATATAAATGATTTAGATGATGGAATAGATGGCTTTGCTGCCAAGTTTACAGATGATACGAAGATTGATGGAAGGGCAGGTAGTATTGAGGAAACAGGTAGGATGCAGAAGGACTTAGATTAGGAGAATGGGCAAGAAAGTGGTAAATGAAATACAATGTTGGAAAATGCATGGTAATGCACTTTGGTAGTGGAATTAAATGTGTGGACTATTTTCTAAATGGGGAGAAAATCCAGAAATCTGAGATGCAGAGGGACTTGGGAGTCCTTGTGAAGAACACCCCAAAGGTTAACTTGCAGGTTGAGTCAGTGGTGAGGAAGGCAAATGCCATGTTAGCATTCATTTCAAGAGGTCTAGAATACAAGAGCAGGGATGTGATGCTGAGGCTTTATAAGGCACTGGTGAGGCCTCACCTTGACTATTGTGAACAGTTTTGGGCCCCTTGTCTTAGAAAAGATGTGCTGGCATTGGAGAGGGTCCAGAGGAGGTTCACAAAAATGATTCCAGGAATGAGAGGATTATCATATAAGGAACGTTTGATGGCTCTGGGTCTGTACTCGCTGGAATTCAGAAGGATGAGGGGGATCTCAATGAAACCTTTCAAATATTGAAAGGCCTAGGCAGAGTAGATGTGGAAAGGATGTTTTCCATGGTGGGGGAGTCTAGGATAAGAAGGCACAGCCTTCAGCCTCAAGATAGAGGGGCGTCCTTTCAAAACAGAGATGCGGAGAAATTTCTTTAGCCAAAAAAGTAGTGAATTTGTTGAGTTTGTTGCCACATGCAGCAGTGGAGGCCAGATTGTTGGGTGTATTTAAGTCAGAGATTGATAGGACATGGCATCAAAGGTTACGGGGAGAAGGCCGGGAACTGGGGTTTGAGGAGGAGATAGAAATAAAGGATCAGCCATGATTGAATGGCGGAGCAGACTCGATGGGCCAAATGGCCTAATTCTGCTCCTATGTCTTATGGTCTTATGGCTGGGCTATTGGGGACATCCAGCTCAGGGTCTGGTGAAGGGTCCATCCAGCTCAGGGTCTGGTGAGGGTCCATCCAGCTCAGGGTCTGGTGAGGGGTCCATCCAGCTCAGGGTCTGGTGAGGGGTCCATCCAGCTCAGGGTCTGGTGAGGCGCCCATCCAGCTCAGGGTCTGGTGAGGGTCTATCCAGCTCAGGGTCTGGTGAGGGTCCATCCAGCTCAGTGTCTGGTGAGGGTCCATCCAGCTCAGGGTCTGGTGAGGGGTCTAACCAGCTCAAGGTCTGGTGAGGGGTCCATCCAGCTCAGGGCTCAGGGTCTGGTGAGGGGTCCATCCATCTCAGTGCTCAGGGTCTGGTGAGGGTCCATCCAGCTCAGGGTCTGGTGAGGGGTCCATCCATCTCAGGGTCTGGTGAGGGTCTGGTCAGGGTCCATCCAGCTCAGGGCCCGGTGAGGGTCCATCCAGCTCAGGGTCTGGTGAGAATCCATCCATCTCAGGGTCCGGTGAGGGTCCATCCATCTCAGGGCCTGGTGAGGGGTCCATCCATCTCAGGGTCTGGTGAGGGTCCATCCATCTCAGGGTCTGCTGAGGGTCCATCCAGCTCAGGGTCTGGTGAGGGGTCCAGCCAGCTCAGGGCTCAGGGTCTGGTGAGGGTCCATCCATCTCAGGGTCTAGTGAGGGGTCCATCCAGCTCAGGGTCTGGTGAGGGTCCATCCATCTCAGGGTCTGGTGAGGGTCCATCCAGCTCAGGGTCTGGTGAGGGTCCATCCAGCTCAGGGTCTGGTGAGGGTCCATCCATCTCAGGGTCTGGTGAGGGGTCCATCCAGCTCAGGGCTCAGGGTCTGGTGAGGGGTCCATCCAGCTCAGGGTCTGGTGAGGGTCCATCCATCTCAGGGTCTGGTGAGGGTCCATCCAGCTCAGGGTCTGGTGAGGGTCCATCCAGCTCAGGGTCTGGTGAGGGGTCCATCCAGCTCAGGGTCTGGTGAGGGGTCCATCCAGCTCAGGGTCTGGTGAGGGGTCCACCCAGCTCAGGGTCTGGTGAGGGGTCCACCCAGCTCAGGGTCTGGTGAGGGGTCCACCCAGCTCAGGGCTCAGGGTCTGGTGAGGGGTCCATCCATCTCAAGGTCTGGTGAGGGGTCCATCCAGCTCAGGGTCTGGTGAGGGTCCATCCAGCTCAGGGTCTGGTGAGGGTCCATCCATCTCAGGGTCTGGTGAGGGGTCCATCCAGCTCAGGGCTCAGGGTCTGGTGAGGGGTCCATCCAGCTCAGGGTCTGGTGAGGGGTCCATCCAGCTCAGGGTCTGGTGAGGGTCCATCCATCTCAGGGTCTGGTGAGGGGTACATCCAGCTCAGGGTCTGGTGAGGGGTCCACCCAGCTCAGGGTCTGGTGAGGGGTCCATCTAGCTCAGGGCTCAGGGTCTGGTGAGGGGTCCATCCAGCTCAGGGCTCAGGGTCTGGTGAGGGGTCCATCCAGCTCAGGGCTCAGGGTCTGGTGAGGGGTCCATCCAGCTCAGGGCTCAGGGTCTGGTGAGGGGTCCATCCAGCTCAGGGTCTGGTGAGGGGTCCATCCAGCTCAGGGCTCAGGGTCTGGTGAGGGGTCCATCCAGCTCAGGGTCTGGTGAGGGGTCCATCCAGCTCAGGGTCTGGTGAGGGGTCCATCCAGCTCAGGGTCTGGTGAGGGGTCCATCCAGCTTAGGGTCTGGTGAGGGGCCCATCCAGCTCAGGGTCTGGTGAGGGGTCCAGCCAGCTCGATGCCAGCAAGGTCTGGTGCATGGTCTACCCATCTTTGTGCTGGCGGAGCTGACGGTAGCTCATGGCAAACAGGGTGAGTGCTCTCTCTGTTCAGCATCACCACACTCACCTCTCTCCCTTCTCTTTTGCAGAGATTGCTGAGACACCTAAGAGCACAAAACTGGTGAGTAGTGGGCTCTGACGGTCAATGGGCAGCGAGCAGGCCTGCTTTTAATTTCCACAGGACTCGCTCGGACTGTAGGCGAGGGTTTGTGCATGTTCCCCTGTTGTCTGTGTAACCTCTGTCCTGCTGGTAGTCTGTCCGGGAGATGGGACGACAGACCAGAAACCAGGATTGTATCCCACTGGGGTAACCAAGCAACGTAACTAATAATATTGTTAGAAACCTCCCGGTGACTAGAATGGTTGGCCACAAAACCACTGGATGTTGTGTGGTTCTACCTTGGGGAGAGGGTCTCTAGCCCCATGACCCGACTGCACAGTGTGGCTGACTCAGAGGTGAGGGGGTTGTCGGAATGGTGTAGGGGCTCTGAGCTGGGCGTGACATTGCCAGCAGGATCTGAACCAATGCCCTCCCCCCACCCACTCACATCTGCTCTGAGACTCCCTCAAGCCCACCTCCTCATCTCAGCCCCCTGCTGGCTGATTGTGCAGAGTGCCGTTGCAGTCTGCTGACATATGGTCCTTGCCAAGTGACCCACGGCTCCTGGGTGGTGGGGTGAGGCTCCAGAGTGCTGGCTGTCTCACCGGTGGGCTGGCACATACTAACCTTTTGCCTATACCATTCCCTTCATGCAGCGTGGAGCAAAGCCGAAAAAGGTGGTGCATGACTGCCCCCCTGTCTGTGCTTCAGTCGCAGTCTGCCTGTACAGTTTCTGGGCATGTACATCAATCCCATCACTGCCTGTACACAGTTCCTGTGCATCACACCCCATTGCTGCTTGAATAGGTTCCCTCTGTCAGTGAGACAATTACATCTCATCACTAACTGTAAAAGTATCTGCTCTCAGTGTGACAACCACACCGCATCACTGCCTGTACGCATCCCCTATGCATGTGCATCACACCCCATCACTGCTTGATTACATTCTCCCAGTCAGTGTGACAATTGCACCGCATCAGTGCCTGTACACTGTTCCTGGGCATGTGCATTATACCCCATCACTGCTTGTACACGGTCCCTATCCATCACACTCCATTACTGCCTGTACACAGTTCCTAGGCATGTGCATCACACCCCATTACTGCCTGTTCACAGTCCCTGGCTATGTGGATGAACCCCCTCACTGCTCCTCCAAAGTCCTCTTTGTCGGTGTGGCAACTACACCCCATCACTGCATGTACACAGTGGGCATGTGCATCACACCCCATCAATGACTATACACAGTGCCATCTGTCAGTGACCGTCGCACCCCATCACCGATTGTATACAGTCCCCTCTGTCAATGTGACCGTCACACCCCATCACCGACTGTATACAGTCTCCTTTGTCAGTGTGACTATCACACCCCATCACCGACTGTACACAGTGCTGCTGTCAGTGTGACTATCACACCCCATCACCGACTGTACACAGTGCCGCCTGTCAGTGTGACCGTCACACCCCATCACCGACTGTACACAGTCTCCTTTGTCAGTGTGACTATTGCACCCCATCACCCACTGTACACAGTCCCCTGTCAGAGTGACCGTCGCACCCCATCACCGATTGTATACAGTCCCCTCTGTCAGTGTGACGTCACACCCCATCACTGACTGTACACAGTCTCCTGTCAGTGTGACCGTCGCACCCCATCACTGACTGTACACAGTGCCCTCTGTCAGTGTGATCATTGCACCCCATCACAGACTGTACACGGTCCCCTGTCAGTGTGATCATTGCACCCCGTCACTGACTGTACACAGTGCCCTGTCAGTGTGACGTCACACCCTATCACTGACTGTACACAGTGCCCTCTGTCAGTGTGATCATTGCACCCCATCACCGACTGTACAGTCCCCTGTCAGTGACCGTCACACCCCATCACTGATTGTATACAGTCCCCTCTGTCAGTGTGACGTCACACCCCATCACTGATTGTATACAGTCCCCTCTGTCAGTGTGACGTCACACCCCATCACTGACTGTACACAGTCTCCTGTCAGTGTGACCGTCGCACCCCATCACTGACTGTACACAGTGCCCTCTGTCAGTGTGATCATTGCACCCTGTCACTGACTGTACACAGTCCCCTGTCAGTGTGACCGTGGCACCCCATCACTGACTGTACACAGTCCCCTGTCAGTGTGACCATGGCACCCCATCACTGACTGTACACAGTCCCCTGTCAGTGTGATCATTGCACCCTGTCACTGACTGTACACAGTCCCCTGTCAGTGTGACCGTTGCACCCCATCACCGATTGTATACAGTCCCCTCTGTCAGTGTGACGTCACACCCCATCACTGACTATACACAGTGCCCTCTGTCAGTGTGATCATTGCACCCCGTCACTGACTGTACACAACACCCCATCACTGACTATACACAGTGCCCTCTGTCAGTGTGATCATTGCACCCCGTCACTGACTGTACACAACACCCCATCACTGACTATACACAGTGCCCTCTGTCAGTGTGATCATTGCACCCCGT
The DNA here is from genome assembly GCF_030028105.1 of Mobula birostris. Lineage (NCBI taxonomy): Eukaryota > Metazoa > Chordata > Chondrichthyes > Myliobatiformes > Myliobatidae > Mobula > Mobula birostris. The sequence goes on from NC_092373.1 coordinate 207,717,041, forward strand.
CACTGACTGTACACAGTGCCCTCTGTCAGTGTGATGTTACACTGTTTATGAAGGGCATAAACCAGGATGTGATGTTGAATTTGTCTAAGATGTTGGTAAAACAAAACATGGAGTATGGTGTGCAGTTCTCTCACCTACCTACAGGAAAGATGTCAGGAAGAGTCCGAGAGTGCAGGGAAAATTTACAAGAATGTTGCTGGGACTTGATGTCGTGAGTTATTGGAAAAGTTTGAGCAAGTTAGGACTTTATTCTCCAAAACGTCTAAAAGGAGGGAAGATTTGATAGTGGTATACAAAACTGAGGGGTATAGATAGGGTAAATGCAAGCAGGCTTTTTACCCTGAGTTTGGCTGAGACTAGATGGGTTAAGAGTCAATGGTGAAATGTTTAAGAGGAACATGAGGGGGAGCTTCACTCAGCGGGCTGTGAGCAGAAGTGGTGGATATGGATTTGATTTCAATATTTAAGGGAAATTTGGATAGGTACATGGATGAGAGGGCTATGGCGGGCCATGGACTGGGTTCAGGTCAATGGGCCTGGGCAGGTTATTGGTTCAGCACAGTTTAGATGGGCCAAAGGGCTTTTTCTGGCTCATGTCAGAGGGGGTGGTGGAAGCAGAGCCTTGCAGATCATTAAGAACTATCTGATAAAGCACTTGAATAAGGCATGGTAGGCCATAGGCCAGTTGCTGTTGAATCGGATCAGTGTAGGGTGGTACTTTGGTCATTTGTTATTCTCACCAAGACACAATGAAAAGCATGTCGACACGGATCAGTACATTAGAACACTGCAGTGAGCTGGGACAGAGGAAAACAATAGAGTTAATTATACAGAGCTAACTTGTGAGCGGAGGAGAACACAGCAGAGATGTCAGAGGGAGGTTCGTTACCCGGAGTGGTCAGTGTGTGGAATGCCCTGTCAGGGCTGTTGGTCGACGCAGGTAGGTTAGAGACTTCTAGGTAGGCACATAGATGGTAGAAAGATTTAGGGCTATGTGGAAGGGAAGGATTCAGATTGATCTCAGAGTAGGTTAGAAGGCCAGCACTACATCATGGGCCAAATGTTTTATGTCCGTAATGTTTGATGTTTGTAAAGTGTAACATTTCAGAGAAAGTGCATGTGGGTGGATAATATGGTGCAAGGTAGATGGGCAGGTCGTTTTGTAATGGCAGACTTTTCAGAAGTCTTATGAGAGTGGAATAGAAGCTGTTATTGAACCTGGTGGTATGTGCTTTCAGGACTTTTGCATCTCCCTGATGAGAGAAGGGAGAACAGAATATATTCAGTGTGGGTGAGATAATTGATTTTGCTGGCTTCTTTACTGAGACAGTGAGACGTGTAGACAGAGTCTATGGAGGGAAGGCTGTTTTCTCTGCAGTTTCTTGTGGACATAGTTAGAAACATAGAAACCCTACAGCAAAATACAGGCCCTTCGGCCCACAAAGCTGTGCCAAACATGTTCTTACATTAGAAATTACCTAGGGTTACCATAGCCCTCTATTTTTCTGAGCTCCATGTACCTGTCGAAGAGTCTCTGAAAAGACCCTATCGTATCAGTCTCCACCACTGCCGCTGGCAGCCCATCCCATGCACTCACTGCTCTCTGTGTTTATATATAAAAAAAAATCTTACCCCTGACTTCCCCTCTGTACCTGCTTCCAGCACCTTAAACCTGTGCCCTCTCGTGCTTGCCACTTCGACCCTGGGAAAGAGCCTCTGACTATCCACATGATCAATGCCTCTCCTCATCTTATAGAGCAGTTGTACCAAGCTGTGATGTTCTCTATGGTGCATCAATAAATATTGGTCAAGGTCAAACTGGACCCATTGAATTTCTTCAACCTTCTGCGAAAGTAGAGGCACTGGTGAGCCTTCTTGCCTGTGACATCAGTGTAGTTGGACCAGGACCAGGTCAGGCTATCAGTATGTTCACACGTAGGAACATGAAGCTGTCAACCTTCTCAACCTCAGCATGTGCATTGCCCCCCCCCCCCCCCCTTTCAACAACCAGCTTTTTTGTTTTGCTGACATTGAGAGCAAGGTTATTATAGCATCTTGTCACTAAGCTCTCGATCTCCTGTCTGTACTCCGACTCACGGTTGAGATCCTGACCATTACAGCCCACCATCTGCAAACTTATAGATGGAGTTAGAGCAGAAATCTGGCGTCGCAGTTATGAGTGTATAGGGAGTAAAGTAGGGGCTGCAGACACAGCCTTGTGGAGGACCAGTGTTGAGGATAACTGTGGGAGAGGTTTGCTGCCTATCCTTGGTGATGTCGGTCTGTTGGTCAGAAAGTCACAGAGGGAGATGTTGACCGCCAGGTCTCAGAGTTTGGTGATGAGTTTGCTTGGAATTATAGTATTGAAAGTGGATCGTCGTTAATAAGCAATAATCTATTACAAGTGTCTTTACTGTCTAGATACTGCAGAAGTGAATGTAGGGCCGGGGAGACGGTGTCTGCTGTAGTAGACAAATTGCCGTGGGTTGGGCTTGTCTGAGAGTTGATGCATGCCATGACCATTCTCTTGAAGCACTTCATGATGGTAGATATCAGGGCCACTGGGCGGTAATTGTTGAGGCCTGTTGTCTTGTTTTCCTTGGGTAGCAGGGTGATGGTGTGCTTTGAAGCAAGGAGACGTTAAAAATGTCTAAGTATCTCATCAGCTGACCTGCAGAGAATCTAAGAACGTGAGCAGGGACATTGACTGTGGGTTCACTCTCTGGAAGAGTTTTCTTTCATACTTCCGTACTTGGTGCTGCCATGCAGATGGTGGGCCAGAGGGTCTGTGTCTGTGCTGTCTGGTTCTTCAGGACGCCCTGGCCTTGCAGGTCTTACACCAGAGAGCAGCATCCCAGCATGAGTGTGGAGAACATGCAAAACACCCACAGAATGGAAAAATAACTCCACAGTACTCTGGGTATTTCCTCACCACCACAGTAAAGAATTCATTCCTGTATTCGGTCTCTGAACAGAAACAGTCTTGGTCCCAGAAACAGGTTTAATGTTACTGACATGTTTTGTGAAATTTGTAGTTTTGCAGCAGCAGTACATAAAAAAATATATAAATTGCACTGTGTAATAAGTGTGTATGTTACACACATATGCATATACACATGTATATGAGTGTACATATATGTATGGATATAATTATATTTTTTTTCATTAGTCGGCAGCTGTAGGTGTCTGGTGGGCTCAGTGACTTATAACATCATCACCATCCAGCCCCTCATGTGAACAACTAGTCTGTAGGAGTCTGTTTCCTCCTTCAGGTTTCTCCACAGTGTCTGCTGTCACCTTGCTTATCTTATCCACAGTCCCGTCACCTCAATAATACTTTGTAAATATCTTGGTATGAAATCGTATTCCAGCTATCTGCCAGTGTAACAGGTTGGCAGTTCACTCCATGATGAGGTTCTTCCACATCTCTGGAACAGTCTGCTGGGCCTCAAGGCAGCCTAAAAGGGCAATAAAAGCTGCCTCAAAGGATCAATGGTTTAATTTAATGTCAGAGAAATGTATACAATATACATCCTGAAATGCTTTTTCTTCGCAAACATCCACGAAGACAGAGAAGTGCCCCAAAGAATGAACGACAGTTAAATGTGAGAACCCCAAAGTCCCCCCAGTCCTCCCTCCCGCGCATAAGTATCAACGTGGCAACGATATCCCCCCCGGCAAGAAAAACACACCCACTACCAAGCACGAGCGTGAGCCAGGCGATAGCAAAGACACAGACCTTGCAGTTTCCCCAAAGACTATCGCATTTCATCCAGCATTCGACAAACCACAGGTTTTCACTCCCTCCCTGGTAAGGAAGAGGGAGGTGTCCCCCATTTTCACAGTGAGTGGGAGACATAACAACAACTCGCTGGTTTGCGATGTTAAAAAGTCTGTTTCATCGGTTTTTACGAGCTCTATGCCTGAAGATCGCAAAGATCTCAGGTCTTCGGGCCCACAGCGAAAGATTTTCTGGCCTCCCTGAGGACACACGAGTCTCCTGCTGTGACACTGACCCTCGATCTGCCTGTCTCCAGAGCCCCGAGATCTTAGGCTTCCAAACACAAGGCCGCCTCTCAGGCCGAACCCTTGGCGCACTGAACAATGGCTGGTCCTGAAACCCCGAGAACGGGTCCCATTCCAGCAAAGAACCAAAGTCTGTGTGTAACTCCAGGTCACGGTCTTCAAAAGAACCCTGAAAGGGAAATAAAGGCATCCGTTAGTCTTGCGAGACCATGGATCTGCGCCTGGAAAGTCTTCACTCTCCAGGGCGCGCAGGCCTGGGCAAGGTTGTATGGAAGACCAGCAGTTGCCCATGCTGCAAGTCTCCCCTCTCCACGACACCAATGTTGTCCAAGGGAAGGGCATTAGGACCCATACAGCTTGGCACCAGTGTCGTCGCAGAGCAATGTGTGATTAAGTGCCTTGCTCAAGGACACAACACGTTCCCTCGGCTGGGGCTCGAACTAGCGACCTTCAGATCGCTAGTCCAATGCCTTAACCACTTGGCCACATGCCCACACCCAAATGGGAAAAATAAAGATATATTAAAGACGGAAATAAAACTGTTTACAAAGATGCAAGCAAAGGAGTTGCCGTCTAGTGCCATCTTAACCCTCCTTCCGCCCCACCTTAACTCCGCCAACGACTACCATCCGGTGGCATAGTGCTACTTTGAGCAGCTGGATATGGATGGCATTAAATCCCAACTTCCTGCTACATTAGACCCTTTCCAATTTGCTTATCACTCGGATTGGTCCATAGCCTCTGCACTCCATTCCGCCCTGTCTCACCTGGAAAATGGTGCTTCATACACCAGGATGCTGTTTAGCCACTTCGGGTTGGCGTTTGATACAATCATTCCTCAGAAGCCTTGGGTAAACTGTCTTATTATGATTATGAGAACACGCAGTCCCCTTTTATTGTCATTTAGTAATGCATGCATTAAGAAATAATAAAAATGTTTTTCCAGAATGGTATCACGAAAACACATGACAAACCGACTTAAAAACAAACAAAAACCACATAATTATAACACATGGTTACAACAGTGCAAAGTAATACCATAATTTGATAAAGAACAGACCATGGCACAGTAAAAGTCTCAGAGTCCCATCATCTCACACAGACAGTAAACCCTCAGCACCGCCATCTTGCCGATGCGGCATCCCGGAGGCATCCGATCACAGTCCGACTCTGAGTCCGTCTGAAAAACTCCAAGCCTCTGACCACCTACTCGACTCCGAGCACCAAATCTGCCGAGCGTTTCGACCCCGGTCCCGGCAACAGGCAATACGCAAAGCCAAGGATTTGGGGCCTTCGTCTCCGGAGATTCTCGATCGTACAGTAGCAGCAGCAGCGAAGTAGGCATTTCAGATGTTCCTTCAGATGTTCCTCTGTGCTCTCACAACTGTCCCCATCAAATCCGGATTGATGCACGGCACCCCTAGTTACGCATATCGATATTCATTTGGAATGGCCGCGCATGTGCTGTGTCGTGCCGCCATCTTCTCCCTCCCTCCCTTGACCTCAGTTGGACCTCTTCGTTGGACCTCAGCACCTCTCTCTGTAACTGGATCTTGGACTTCTTGACAGAAATGCCATCGTCAATCCATGTGGTCAGCAGTATCTCCCACCCCATCACACTGAGCATCAATGCTTCCCAGGGCTGCAGGACTGTACTGTTAGATCCAGCTCAAACCAAATCATCAAGTTCACTGATGACACAGCAACAGTTGGCCTCATCATCAACATGACAGTGTACAGAGAGGAGGTACAGAGATTGGTAAAATGGTGTGAGAATAACGGCCTCAGTATCAATGTGGACAAAATCAAAGAGATGATTGTGGACTTTAGGAAGGTCCAGGCTGACCACTCCTCACTGCACATACACAGCTCTCTCTGTGAAGAGTGTTTCCGGGAGTGCACATAATGGGCGATCTCACCTGGTCCCTCGACACCAGTTCTTTAATGAAGAAAGCACAGCAGCATCTTCATTTATTGAGGAGATTGAGATGAACGAGACCTGGTTTGACACCCCTGTCCTTGTGTTTTTGTGCGTAGGTGAATCTATTGGCTTTGTTTTTGCTTCGAAGGAATGGCTTTATAGTTCTTCCATGAGGACCATTTCTGACAAGACTTCTCTGGACTTGTAGAGGGGTGTACTTGGGTTCCAGTCGTTTCTTTAAGTTAATAGCAGTACTGGACGACTTCCGATTTAGAAGGGACCTTAGTTAGATGAGTCTCTTGTCTGTTTTACTCAGTGGCCGTGGCCGACCACTGCGTTTCTGCTCCTCGACCTCGTCTTTCTTTGTGCTTCTTCACAAGAGCTTGGACAGCTCATCATGAAACACCTATCTGCCATGAAATTTCTGCTTGGGGGAGACCTTGCTGATATAGGACTGCCTTGTGTCTTGTTGCTATGCTCAACTCTTGCCATGGTGCAAGAATTGATGATTTGAAGGTTAAACTGTCACATTTCCCATACCCTCACCTTTTAGGTGGGTTAAACTTGGCCCAGTTTGATTCCTTCTACATCGTTTCTGCTCAGTTACTCAGTTTAGCTCACTCAACCCATTATATCATTGATCATTAGCACCTGGTTGTTATCTTTGTTTAATCATGCATGGGCTACATATCTACAATGTAATCAAGTTTTTATTGGAAAAGTTGATTACTTACTATGTTTCTTTAACATTAAATTTTTTGAAAAATGAATGTTTGAAAATCTAAAAATTGCTCTTTTCTACTAACACACTAATGCAGAAGACTAAAAATATTAAAACAAAATTGATATCAAGTATCTAGGGTGTCTAAGATTTTTGTACAGTACTGTATATAAGTAAACAAAATAATATTCCTCCAGACCATGGGGCACTCACAAAACATATATCATACACAGCACATAAAACAAAATATTACAAATAAATTAACAAAATATTCAAATGGCATGTAGTAAAGCACAGTCCAGGTAAACAGCTCACTGTCCTAGTGACAAGGCCTTGGTGTGGCAGGGTACTCATTAGCCTCATGGGCTGGGAGAAGAAGCTGAGTCCCGATGCTCCTGTTCCTCCCTCCTGAAGCTCAACTTGAACTTAAACTTGAAGTAATGAATGCACAGTTGCTCCTCGACAGTCCCCAGAGCAGTTGCAGAATCTCTGAAGAGTTTGGACAGTGCTGACACTCTCTGGAACCAGCTCATGCAGCGCTGTGGGATTGGGAACATCACGTTCTCAGGACTTTTCACTTTTCTCTTCATATGACCTCCTTTGCTTTGGACCTCGGTTCTCCAGATTTTCCAGGATTTGCCATGCAAACAGTATTCGGAGCAGATAATGGGTCTTGTGATGAAAAATTGATTGTTTCCTTCTTCCCTTTTTGTTCTTTTGCACTACTTATTTAATTTATTTAAATATTATATTATTGTACTTTATAGGTTTTTATCTATTGCAATGTACTGCTGCTACAAAATGATAACTTTTGTGACATTTGTCAGTGGTATTAAAACTGTTTGTGATTCTTCAGAAGCTGCCTGAGCTGCTGGGGTTCTCCTGCAGTTTGTTAGTTCCTCCATCTGCTATCCCTTGTTTCTCACTAAATACACCTCCAGCTTCTCTGCCAGGCTATTCTCCGTTATTCAAGCTAGCACATAATATCAAAGTGGATAGTAAAAGTTTTCTTCAAGTATGTTAAAAATAAAAGAGAAATAAGAGTGGATATAGGACCGCTAGAAAATGAGACAGGAAAAATAATGGAGGATAAGGAGATGGCTGATGGACTAAATGAGTATTTTGCATCAGTCTTCACTGTGGAAGACACGAGCAGTATGCCTGATGTTGTAATGTGTGGAAGAAGGGAAGTGGGTGCAGTTACTGTTACAAGAGAGGAAGTGCTCAAAAATCTGAAAGACCTAAAGGTACATAGGTCACCCAGACCAGATGAACTACACCTTAGGGTTCTGAAAGAGGAAGTGTTAGAGATTGTGGTAGCATTAGAAATGATCTTTCAAAAATCATTGGACTCTGGCATAGTGCCAGAGGACTGGAAAATTGCAAATGCTACTCCACTCTTTAAGAAAGGAGGAAGACAGCAGAAAGGAAATTATAGACCAGTTAGCCTGACCTCAGAGGTTGAGAAGATGTTAGAGTCAATTGTTAAGGATGAGGTGATGGAGTACTTGGTGACACAGGACAAGATAGTACAAAGTCAGCAGGGTTTCCTTCAGGGAAAATCCTGCCTCAAGAACCTGTTGGAATTCTTTGAGGAGATTACATGTAGGATAGATAAAGGGGATGCAGTGGATGTTGTATATTTGGACTTTCAGAAAGCCTTTGACAAGGTGCCACACATGAGGCTGCTTACCAAGTTCAGAGCCCATGGTATCACAGGAAAGTTCCTAACATGGTTAGAGCATTGGCTGATTGGTAGGAGGTAGTGAGTGGGAATAAAAGGATCCATTTCTGTTTGGCTGCCAGGACTAGTGGTGTTCTGCAGGGGTTGGTGTTGGGACCACTTCCTTTTATGCTGTATGTAAATGATTTAGATGATGAAGTAGATGGCTTTGTTGCCAAGTTTACAGATGATACAAAGATTGGTGGAGAGGCAGGTAGTATTGACGAAACAGGTAGGATGCAGAAGGACTTAGACAGATTAGGAGAATTGGTAAGAGAGTGGCAAATGAAATACAATGCTGGAAAATGCATGGTCTTGCACCTTGGTAGTTAAATACATGTGGGGACTATTTTCTAAATGGGGAGAAAATCCAGGAATCTGAGATGCAGAGTGACTTGGGAGTCCTCGTGCAGAACACCCTGAAAGTTAACTTGCAGGTTGAGTCGGTGGTGAGGAAGGCAAATGCCGTGTTAGCATTCATTTCAAGAGGTCTAGAATACAAGAGCAAGGATGTGAAGCTGAGACTTTAAAAGGCACTGGTGAGGCCTCACCTTGAGTATTGTGAACAGTTTTGGGCTCATCATCTTAGAAAAGATGTGGTGGCAGTGGAGAGGGTCCAGAGGAGGTTCACAAGGATGATTTCAGGAATGAAAGGGTTATCATATGAGGAGCGTTTGATGGCTCTGGGTCTGTACTCACTGGAATTCAGAAGGATGAGGGGGGATCTAATTGAAACCTTTTGAATGTTGAAAGGCCTAGACAGACTAGATGTGGAAAGGATGTTTCCCATGGTGGGAGAGTCTAGGACAAGAGGGAACAGCCTCAGGATAGAGGGGTGCCCTTTCAAAACAGAGATGCAGAGAAATTTCTTTAGCCAAAGGCTGGCGAATTTGTGGAATTTGTTGCCACAGGCAGCTGTGGAGGCCAGGTTGTTGGGTGTATTTAAGTAAGAGATTGATAGGTTCTTGATTGGACATGGCAACAAAGGTTATGGGGAGAAGGCCGGGAACTGGGGTTGAGGAGGAGATTTAAAAAAAAGATCGGCCATTATTGAATGGTGGGGCAGACTGGATGGGCCAGATGGCCTAATTCTGCTCCTATGTCTTTTGGTTTTCAGGTTATAAATCTCCCATCTCACTGAAGACCTCACTGGTTGTTTTCTTTGACTGTTTCTCACAGTTTGCTCTCGTTCTCTCTTTCATCAGTGGTCTGACTTTTAAGACCAATCTGCAGAATCTCACTGCTTTTTGTAGAAAGTGTAATTTCTCCTCTAATCCTACAGTGGGACGCTCTTCCTGTTACGTGAGTGTATCTGAAAGAGATGTGTCTGTTTCAGGTTGAACTATTCTCTTAGATCATGCCACTGCCTGCCCACTTTGGATAAGTGTCGTTCTCAGTCTACGAAAGGCTGCCTGTCCCCTCGACTTTACACAAAGTTCAGAACCCTGCCTCTAGTCTGAACGACGTTATGTTCAGGCTTCCTGGTAAATTCTGTAATAATGTGGTCTCCTGGGATGACCACATTATATGGGTGTAAATTAACCTTTAGCATACTGCTCTAGAAATGCACGGATTCCTGGGAAGTAGATGAGATGGAGTCATAGAGTAATGCAACATGCAGAGAGGCCATTTGGCCCAACCAGTCCATGCTGACCATGGTGCCTTCTCAGGTAGCCTCAATTTCCTGCGTTCAGCCCATATCCTTCCAAGCCCATCCGTCCAAGTGCTTCTCAAATGATATTTCTCAGTCCACGTTTCCAGCTGGTCAGTATCTTGCAGAATCCTTTGACAATGTTGTCAGTTTCCACATGTCCACCATTTTTTTTGTGTCGTCGGCAAACTTGCTAATCAGCTGTCTTTCTGTATCACAAACAGCAAAGATCCCAGTACACATCCGTCCGGAACCCCACCAGTCACTGACCTCAGCCAGGTCAGAGATCACAAACAGCAGCAATCTAGTATGAATCCATGGGGAGCACCACCTGTCAGAGTATTATCAGAAGTAGCAGTGACCCCAGTACAGATCCTGGTGGAACACCACCAGTCAGAGATCTCCAATCACAGTAATATCACAAACAGCAGAGATCTAGTATGAATCCGTGGGGAGCACCACCTGTCAGAGATCTCCAGTCAGAGTAAGAGTCCACCATCACTGGCCTCTGTCTCCTGTTCCCAAGCCTTTCAACCTGGTCTCTCACGTCTGTTGGAAGTTAACAAACTAAGGTTTTACAGAGCTGCAACGTTAGCTCCTGGCTCTTGAACTCAGGCCCCTGACTAATGAAGACCATCATTCAACATATCTCTTTAACCACCATGTCAGCCTGTGCCAATTCCTCTTACCTTTGATGAAAAGAGCTGTGAAGACTTTAAGTAAGGCTGACATTTTTAGGGAACGTTGGCTCTAGTGGGATATTTAGACCCTGGTTAAGAAAAGGAAGGAGCTGCACGGCAGGTCGGAGTGAATGAGCTACTTGAGGAAAATCAGGAGGGCTAAATGAAGGCTGAAGGTTGCTGTAGCAGACAAGGTGAAAGAGAATCCTTTTAAATCAATCGGTTTAAATTAATCTAAAAACTAATAGAAGGCAACTAAAAAGCCAAAAGGAAAGAAAAGATGAAATATAAAGGTAGCTAGCCAGCAATATTCAACAGGTTATCAAAAGTATTTTCACATATATAAAGAGTAAAAGAGAGCTGAGAATCGATATCAGACTGCTAGAAAATGATGAAAAAGTAGTAATGGGAGATAGATAAATGGTGGACGAACAGAATAAGTGTTTTGCATCAGTCTTCGCTGTGGAAGACACTCGGTATGGAGAAGGTGAATTATCTGAAGGTAGATAAGTCACCAGGAGTAGACGGTGTACACTCCAAGGTCCTGAAAGAGGTGGCTGAAGAGATTGCAGAAACGTTAGTAATAATCTTTCAAGAATCAATAGATTCTGGAGTGTTTCCAGAAGACTGTAAAATTGCAAATGGCACTCCACTCTTGAAGAGTGAGGTAGAAAAAAGGAAATTATAGACTAATTAGTCTGACTTCAGTGGCTGGAAAGATGTTGGAGTCCATTTTTAATGAGGTTTTGGGGTACTTAGAGGCACATGATAAGAGAGCTCAAGGTAAAAGGATCTTTAGGGGCAAGTGATCATAATATAGAATTAAACCTGAAATTTAAGAGAAGGAAAGTCAAATGTATCAGTATTACAGTAGAGTAAAGAGAATTACAGAGGCATGAGAGAGGAGCTGGCCAGAATTAAGAAGGTAAAGATAGAAAGTAAGCTAGACAATAATATTAAAGAGGATACCAAAAGTCTTTTCAGATACATAAATTGTAAAAGAGAGGAGAGAGTGGATATTGGATGATGGGAAAACGATGCTGGAGAGGTAATAATGGGTAACAAGGAAATGGTGGAGGAACTGAAGAAGTATTGTGTATCAGTTTTCACTGTGCAAAACACTAGCAATATGTGGAAGTGCCAGGTGTCAGGGGTCATGACGTGTGTGAAGTTACCATTACTAGGGAGAAGGTTCTTGGGAAGCTGAAAGGTCTGAAGGTAGGTAAGTGAGCTGGACCAGATGGTGTACACACCAGGGTTCTGAAAGGGGTGGCTGAAGAGATGGTGGAGGCGTTAGTAATGGTCTTTCAAGAATCACTGGATCCTGGAATGGTTCCAGAAGATTGGAAATTTGCAAATGTCACTCCACTCTTGAAGAATGGAGGGAGGCAGAAGATAGGAAATTATAGGCCAGTTAGTCAGACCTCAGTGGTTGGGAATATGTTGGAGTCAATTGTTAGTGGTTTTGGGGTACTTGGAGGCACATGATAAAATAGGCTGTAGTCAGCATGGGAAATCTTACCTGGCAAATCTGTAGGAACTCCTTGAAGAAATAATAAGCAGGATAGACAAAGGAGAATTGGATGATGTTGTGTACTTGGATTTTCAGAGAGGCAATGACAAGGTGCCATACACGAGTCTGCTTAAGATACAAGCCCATGATATTACAGAAAAGACTCTAGCATATCAAGCAGTGGCTGATTAGCAGGAAGCAAGGAGTGGGAATAAAGGGAGCCTGGCTGCTGGTGTTTAGTGGTGTTGCACAGGGGTCTGTGGTGGGACCAGTTGTCATTGATTTGGATGATGGAATTGATGGCTTTTTTGCAAGTTTGCAGAAGATAGGTGGAGGAGCAGGTAGTTTTGAGGAAACAGAGAGACTATGGAAGGACTTAGACAGATTAGGACAGTGGTCCCCAGCCACCGGGCCGCAAAGCATGTGCTACCGGGCCGTGAGGAAACGATATGAGTCAGTTGCACCTTTCCTCATTCCCTGTCACGCACTGTTGAACTTTAACATGGGGTTGCCAACTGTCCCGTATTTGCCCAAAAAATAACCTACCAAATCATACCAAACACATAAAACCTAAAATAACACTAACATATAGTAAAAGCAGGAATGATATGATAAGTACACAGCCTATATAAAGTAGAAATAATGTATGTACAGTGTAATCGGGAAGATTAAGCCAAAACCGATTTGTGGGAAAAAATCGGCACATACGCACATGCGCACATCACATGCACACGTCACATATGTGCACACAGGTGCCCGTGCAAGGCTTCATGATCATGGTAGTCTTACAGGGTAAACACAGGTGTCCCGTATTTGACTGCTACTTTTTGTCTTTTGAAAGTTGGCAACCCTAACTGTAAAAGACATATTAAGGTGAGTTTAACCGTACTTGAACCCTCCCCCCCCCCCCCCCCCCGGTCAGCTGGTCCACAAGAATATTGTCAATATTAAACCAGTCTGCGGTGCAAAAAAGGTTGAGGAACCCTGGATTAGAAACATAGAATAGTACAGCACAGTACCGGCCCTTCGGCCCACAATGTTGTGCTGACCCTCAAACACTGCCTCCCATATAAGCCCCCACCTTAAATTCCTCCATATACCTGTCTAGTAGTCTCTTAAACTTCACTAGTGTATCTGCCTCCACCACTGACTCAGGCAGTGCATTCCACGCACCAACCACTCTCTGAGTAAAAAACCTTCCTCTAATATCCCCTTTGAACTTCCCACCCCTTACCTTAAAGCCATGTCCTCTTGTATTGAGCAGTGGTGCCCTGGGGAAGAGGCGCTGGCTATCCACTCTATCTATTCCTCTTAATATCTTGTACACCTTTATTAGGAGAATGGGCAAAGAAGTGGCAGATGGAATGTTGGGAAGTGTATGGTCATGCACTTGGGTAGAAGAAATAAAAGCGTAGACTATTTTCTAAGTGGTGCAAAACAACAAAAATCTGAGGCGCAAAGGCATTTGGGAGTCTTTGTGCAGGATTCCATAAAAGTTAATTTGTGGGTTGAGTCTATGGTGAGGAAGGTAACTGCAATGTTAGCATTCAATTCAGGAGTACTAGACTATAAAAGCAAGGGTGTAATGCTGAGAAATTATAAAGCACTGGTGAGGCCTCACTTGGAGTATTGTGGGCAGTTTTAGGCCCCTTATCGTAGAAAGGATGTGCTGAAACTGGCGAGGGTTCAGAGGAGGATCACGAAGATGATGCTGGGATTAAACGGCTTGTCACGTGAAGAGCGTCTGATAGCTCTGGCCCTGTATTCACTGAAATTCAGAAGAATGAGGGGTGACATGGTGAAAGGCCTTGATAGACTTCCCTGTGGTGGGGGAACCTAGACAAGCGGACACAGTCTCAGAATAGAGGAGTGTCCTGTTAGAACGGAGATGAGGAGGAATTCATCTCTTATCTGTGGAATTCTCTACTCAATGAAGTAGTGAAGGCTACCTCAGTAAATATATTTAAGACAAAGTTGGATAGATTTTTGCATAGTAGGGGAAATAAGGGTTATGGGGAAAAGACAGGTAAGTGGAGATGAGTCCATGGCCAGATCAGCCATGATCGTATTGAATGCAGAGCAGGCTCGACGGGTCAGATGGCCGACTCCTGCTCCTATTTATTTATGTTCTTTTGTAATTTCTTTGGTGAATCTGTGGAGATCTTTGCCACAGGCAGCTGTGGATGTCAAGTCTTTATGTATATTTAAGGCAGAGGTTGATAGATCCTTGATTGGCCAGGGCATGAAGGGATATGTGGAGAAGGCAGGAGATTGGGGCTGAGAGGAAAAATGGATTAGCCATAAGATATAGGAGCATAATTAGGCCACTATCAATTCTATCAATTTTTGCCTTAATTGTACCGAAAAACTTGGCCTCCACAATGTTTGTGGCAACGAATTCCGCAAATTCACCACTCTCTGACTAAAGAGATTCCTCCTGATCTCTGTTCTAAAAGGATGCCCCTCTATTCTGAGGCAGTGTCCTCCGGCCTGAGATTCTCCCACCATAGGAAACATCCTCTCCACATCCACTGTATCAAGGCCTTTCACCATTCGATAGGTTTCAATGAGGTTACCCCTCATTCTTCTGAATTTTTGTGGGTAAAGGCCCAGAGCCATCAGATGCTCCTCACATGACAAGCCTTTCAATCCCAGAATAATTTTATGAACCTCCTTTGAAACCTCTCCAATGTTAGCACATCCTTTCTTAGATAAGGGACCCAAAACTGCTCACAGTACTGCAAGTAGGACTTACCATTGCTTTATAAAGCTTCAACAAAAAGCTTCATCCTTGCTTTTATATTTTAGTCCTCTTGAAATGAATGCTAACATTGTATTTGCCTTCCTCACCACAGACTCACCTGCAAATTAACTTTCAGGGAATCCTGCACAAGGACTCCCAACTCCCATTATGCCTCAGATTTTTGGCTTTTATATCTTTTACCAAAGTGTTTGACCACACACTTTCCAAAATTCCATCTGCCACTTTTTTGCCCACCAACCGTACATGGTGTGACAGCCACACCACAATCCCCTCTGTCTGTGTAACCATTAGACCCCATCATAGACTGCACAGTCCCCTCTGTCAGTGTTTCTATCACACCACATCAGTGCCTGTGCATATCCCTTCTGTCAGTATGACCATTACACCCCATGGCGGACTGTACACAGTACCCTTTGTTAGTGTGACAATCGCATCCTCTGTCAGTGTGACCGTTGCACCCCATCACTGACTGTACACAGCTCCCTCTGTCAGTGTGACCGTCGCACCCCATCACTGACTGTACACAGCTCCCTGTCAGTGTGACCGTCGCACCCCATCACTGACTGTACACAGCTCCCTGTCAGTGTGACCGTCGCACCCCATCACTGACTGTACACAGCTCCCTGTCAGTGTGACCGTCGCACCCCATCACTGACTGTACACAGCTCCCTGTCAGTGTGACCGTCGCACCCCATCACTGACTGTACACAGCTCCCTGTCAGTGTGACCGTCGCACCCCATCACTGACTGTACACAGCTCCCTGTCAGTGTGACCGTCGCACCCCATCACTGACTGTACACAGCTCCCTGTCAGTGTGACCGTCGCACCCCATCACTGACTGTACACAGCTCCCTGTCAGTGTGACCGTCGCACCCCATCACTGACTGTACACAGCTCCCTGTCAGTGTGACCGTCGCACCCCATCACTGACTGTACACAGCTCCCTGTCAGTGTGACCGTCGCACCCCATCACTGACTGTACACAGCTCCCTGTCAGTGTGACCGTCGCACCCCATCACTGACTGTACACAGCTCCCTGTCAGTGTGACCGTCGCACCCCATCACTGACTGTACACAGCTCCCTGTCAGTGTGACCGTCGCACCCCATCACTGACTGTACACAGCTCCCTGTCAGTGTGACCGTCGCACCCCATCACTGACTGTACACAGCTCCCTGTCAGTGTGACCGTCGCACCCCATCACTGACTGTACACAGCTCCCTGTCAGTGTGACCGTCGCACCCCATCACTGACTGTACACAGCTCCCTGTCAGTGTGACCGTCGCACCCCATCACTGACTGTACACAGCTCCCTGTCAGTGTGACCGTCGCACCCCATCACTGACTGTACACAGCTCCCTGTCAGTGTGACCGTCGCACCCCATCACTGACTGTACACAGCTCCCTGTCAGTGTGACCGTCGCACCCCATCACTGACTGTACACAGCTCCCTGTCAGTGTGACCGTCGCACCCCATCACTGACTGTACACAGCTCCCTGTCAGTGTGACCGTCGCACCCCATCACTGACTGTACACAGCTCCCTGTCAGTGTGACCGTCGCACCCCATCACTGACTGTACACAGCTCCCTGTCAGTGTGACCGTCGCACCCCATCACTGACTGTACACAGCTCCCTGTCAGTGTGACCGTCGCACCCCATCACTGACTGTACACAGCTCCCTGTCAGTGTGACCGTCGCACCCCATCACTGACTGTACACAGCTCCCTGTCAGTGTGACCGTCGCACCCCATCACTGACTGTACACAGCCCCCTGTCAGTGTGACCGTCGCACCCCATCACTGACTGTACACAGCTCCCTCTGTCAGTGTGACTGTCACAATCACTCTCTTGACTGTACACAGTTCTCTCTGTCATTGTAATTGTCACACCCCATCACCGACTGTACATAGTCCCTGCTGTCAGTGTGACCATCGCTCCCATTCTCTGACTGTACACTGGGAGAACGTGGTAGGATTGTGTAGAGGGTGCTTCAGTGTGTTGCAGATGTGATGGGATGGTGTGGAGGGAGTTTCACTCTGTGTCCGACCCCAGGAGAGTGTGTTGGGATGGTGTAGATAGAGCCCCACTGTGTCTGACCTTCAGAGTGCATCATATGATGCTGTGGAGGGAGCTTCACTCTGTGTCTGACCCTGGGAATGTGTGATGGGACCGTGAGGAGGGAACTTCACCCTGCGTCTGACCCCAGGATTATGTGATGCGACGGTGTGGAGGGAGCTTCACTCCGTGTCTGAACCCAGGAGTGTGTGATGGAGTTGTGTAGTCAGAGCTTCACTCTGTTTCTGACCCCGGGTGTGTTTGATGAGACTGTGTGGAGGGTGATTCACCCTGTGCCTGACCCAGGGAGTGTGTGATGGGATGGTGTGGAGGGAGCTTCCCTCTGTGCCTGACCCTGGGACAGTGAGGAGGTAGTTTCACTTTGTGTCTGATCCTGTATGAGGGCAGTGGTGGGTGATGTGGGGTTCCAGTCTGGGATGGGTGTGGGTGTGGATGAGAGTGACGGGGACGTTCCGGAGGGGGAGGGTTGTGCCTGTGCTGTGGTAGAGTCCTGGGGTCAGGCTGACGGATGTTACAGACTGCAGTGCAATGTAAGCCCTCTGGATGTGGCCCATTGTTGAGACGAGGGGGTGGGGCAGCGAGCAGACAGCCTGCCTCTCTGCTGCCATGCAGTGTTGCTAGGTTACAGCAGCACGGTGCTGGCCCCCTGGGGGAGTGAGCGGTGAAGAGGGTGGGGAGGTGCCCCAGCTGCCATGCGTCGGTAGGGAGAGAGGGCTGACGTCAGCATCCGTGGAGGGGTGTGGGCAGCGGAGGGTAAGAGCGGGGAGCGCTGTTCGCTGGTGTGGAGACTGTATTCTGCATGTCTGCAGTGGCTGTCCCTTCTCCATTGCTGCACCCACTGTGTGTGGCTGTGTGCAGGTAACAGCTGTCGCAGCCCCTCGCATTCAACTGACAACATCTCTCTGTCTTTTGCATAATGATGAGGCAGACTCCGGCCGCGAGAAAGGTACTGACAGAGCCTCCTTCCCTGTCTCTGCATGCTTCGCTCCCTGACACTGTTTATCCTGTGATCCCCTACCTCAGTTCCAGAGATTCCCAGTTCCTTTTCCCCCCTTTCCCGAGGTTAAATGATAAATACAGTTAGTGATACTGTGTTTGTGAAGCGCTTTCTTCCTGTGTGTAGCTCACGGTTGTTGTGAGGATGTCTGGGTCAGTACTGGTCTTGGCTTCTCTGTGTTACGTCTGCCTCTGCCAGGAGTGAGTGAGTGAGTGTGTGTGTGTGTGTGAGAGAGAGTGAGAGAGAAAGATTCATTCCCCAGTGAAGGTGTGTGTGAGCGTGTCCTTGTGCAGTGCACGTGAGTCTGCCCTCCCTGTGCCTGGGTTGACTGTGGCCGTCTGAGCTGTGTGTGTGCGGGCGAGTGCGCAGTTTGTCCGTGCCCCGCAGTGCAATCCTGTGCTGCGTTTGTGGGCACATCCGGGGCTCCGGGGCACAGCGGCGCAGGGGGATGGAAGTTCAAATGGCCGTTGATGACAGGTGTAGGTATCCGATAGAAGCAGGGATGAGCCCGTCGTGTAAGCATCTGAGAGTGCCGGTCAGCAACAGCAGCAGCACAGAGAGGTTCGCTCATCAGCTCAGCTCAGCTCAGCTCAGGGCAGGGCAGGGCAGGATTGCTGTGGCAAGGGAATACCGCGTCTGTCCCAGCTGGGCGTGAATGACAAGCTGTTCCCGGCTGAGCAGACAGCTAAATGGGGAAGAGCTGAAAGCTGTGAGATGGGAACTTGGAGGGTTTGGTGGGCTGAGGGTGTGGGAGTCATTTGGTGGGCTGAACCCTGGCCTGGATGAGACTGCTCTTTGAGATGAAGTTAGACTGTGTTAACACCGTGAAACATTGAACAGTACAGGCCCTTCAGCCCATCATGTTGTGCTGACCCTTTAACCTACTGCTAGATCAATCTAACCCTTCCCTCCTGCATCACCCTTGATTTCTCTACCATTCAGATACAGTGGAGTCAGGCCCTTACGGCCCTTTGAGCCTTGCCTCACAGCAACCCACTGATTTTACCCGAAGCTAATCACAGGACAATGTACATTAACTTATTCACCGGTATGTCTTCGAACTGCAGGCACTAACTGGAGCAGCCAGGGGAAACCCTTGCACTCTCAAGAAGAACATACAAACTTCTTATAGAGAATGCTGAAATTGAACTCCAAGCTGTGAAGCCCTGAGCTGTAATGAGAATCAGAAATCTGGTGTATTATCGCCGGTGTTTGTCGTGAAATTTGTTAACTAGCAGCAGCAGCTGCCTCATCCATGAGCCTCTTAAATATCCCTGGTGTGAACACTGGGACAAAGTATGCATTGAGCTCCCGTTCCCCATTAGTATTTTCCCAAAGCTGCCCAATATCCACTCTTCCCTCTCTTTGTATATCTAGACCATAGAACACAACAGCACAGTACATGTACTTCAGCCCATGATAGAATGGCGGAGCAGACTTGATAGGCTGAATGGCCGAATTGTCTTCTGGTTTTATTGGGAATTGGTCATGCAATCTGCTCTCGGTTCACAGAACAGTATTGATTATCAGGCGGAGTTTAATCCTGATATCCGTGAACTGATGTACTTTGGAAGGTTGCAGTTAATGGGTGGCTCTGGGGATCACTAACATCAGAGGGAGATATCAATTACATGATAATCATGAAATATTGAATCAAAATCAGGGCTATTATCGCTGACATTTTGTGAAATTAGTTTTGTAGTAGAAGTACAGTCAGTAGAGTACAATGCATCAGATATACCGTTTATAAATAATACAAAAAGGAGCAATGAAATAGTGAGATAATGCAACACAAAGTGCTGGAGGAACTTGGCAGGCCAGGCGGCATCTTTGGAGAAGATTTCAGGCTGAGACGTCAATGATACTCTTTTCCATAGATGCTGCCTGGCTGACTGAATTCCTCCAGCAGTTTGTGTGTGTGTTGCTTGGATTTCCAGCATCTGCAGATTTTCTTTTGTTTTTGAGTGAGAGAGTGTTCATGGGTTTATTGTCCATTCAGAAATTTGGCGGTGTAGGGGAAGAGGCTGTTCCTCAAACTTAGAGTGGGTGTTGTCAGGCTCCTGTACCTCCTCAACGATGGACACCACTTTTTTGATGATCATGCAAGCAGATAGATCATGCAAGATGATCGCAGTACATATGTAGAAATTTGGTAGTCTGGTGACAGAGCAAATATCAAAGTCCTAATGAAATACAGGCACAGTCTTGGCCTCTTCATACTGGCCACAACATTTTGGGCCCAGGGTAAACCTTGAAAGGTGTTGCCACCCAGGGACTTGAAATGACCCACTGTTACAAGTGATGATCCCTCAATAAGGACTTGACGTTGTAGGTTTGGTGTTTCTGCTGCTGTTTGGTGAGGAGGCGATGGTTGTTTCTGGAGTTGTTAGTGTTTCAGGTGGGGTGTTTTGAGGAGGGCTGTGCATTTGGGAAAGATTCCTAGAGGTTCTTTCTATTGGGTGGATGTGTACTATTGGGGTGGGACATATGTGTGGTTTGAGTGTTATGTGACTGGGTGTGCAACCTCTTTGTGTGTCTGTGTGTATGTTGACTGACTAGGGTGTGTGACTGGAGGGTGTTCTGTGACTGGGGTGTGTTGTGTTGGAATACCATGGGCTCTTAACTTGGTAAGCAGCCTCATGTGTGGCACCTTGTCAAAGGCCTTCTGAAAGTCCACATATGCAACATCCACAGCATCCCCTTTATCTATCCTACTTGTAATCTCCTCAAAGAATTACAACAGGATCGTCAAGCAGGATTTTCCCTTAATCTTGTTCTATGTCACCAAGTACTCCATTACCTCATGCTTAACAATTGATTCATAACATCTTCCTAACCACTGAGGTCAGGCCAACTGGTCTATAATTTGCTTTCTGCTGCCTTCCTACTTTCTTAAAGAGTGGAGTGACATTTGCAATTTTCCAGTCCTCTGGCACTTTGCCAGAGTCCAATGATTTTTGAAAGATCATTTCTAATGCTACCACAATCTCTAACGCTAATTCTTTCAGAACCCAAGGGTGCAGTTCATCTGGTCCGGGTGACTTGTGTACCTTTTAGGTCTTTCAAGTTTTTGAGCACCTTCTCTCTTGTAACAATAACTGCAGCCACTTTGCTGGAAGAAATAAACGGGCAGATTATTATTTAGATGGAGAGAGAATTCAAGATGCAGAGGTGCAAAGGGACTTGGGAGTCCTTGTGCAGGATACCCTAAAAGTTAACCTCCAGGTTGAGTTGGTTGTGAAAAAGGCGAATGCAATGTTGGCATTCATTTCTAGATGAATAGAATATAAGAGCAGGGATGTGATGTTGAGGCTCTATAAGGCACTCATGAGACCACACTTGGAGAATTGTGTGCAGTTTTGGGCTCCTTATTTTAGAAAGGATATACTGACATTGGAGAGTAGATTATCACGAGAATAATTCCAGGAATGAGAGGGTTACCCTATGAGGAACGTCTGGCAGCTCTTGGGCTGTATTCCCTGGAGTTCAGGAGAATAGGGGGGATCTTATAGAAACATTCCAAATGTTAAAAGGCCTGAACAGATTAGACATGGCAAAGTTATTTGCCATGGCAGGGGATTGTAGGACAAGAGGGCACGACTTCAGGATTGAAGGACGTCCTTTTAGAACAGAGATGAGGAGAAATTACTTCAGTCAGACGTTGGTAAATCTGTGGAATCTGTTGCCACGAGCGGCTGTGGAGGCCAAGTCATTGGGTGCATTTAAGGCAGAGATAGATAGGTTTTTGATTAGCCAGGGCATTAAAGGGTAAGGGGGGGCAAGCAGGGGAGTGGGTATGACTGGATGAAGTGGATCATCCCATGATTGAATGGCGGAGCAGACTCAATGGGCTGAATGGTCTACCTCTGCTCCTAAATCTTATGG
Source organism: Mobula birostris (assembly GCF_030028105.1). Lineage (NCBI taxonomy): Eukaryota > Metazoa > Chordata > Chondrichthyes > Myliobatiformes > Myliobatidae > Mobula > Mobula birostris. The sequence goes on from NC_092373.1 coordinate 207,739,000, forward strand.
TCACTTCTATTCCTTCACACACGACAACATCAGACATACTGCTAATGTCTTCCATAGTGAAGATTGGTGCAAAATACTCATTTAGTTCATCAGCCATCTCCTTGTCCCCTGTTATTATTTCTCCTGCCTCATTTTCTAGCGGTCCTATATCCACTCTCATTTCTCTTTTAATTTCAACATACTTGAAAAATCTTTTACTATCTACTTTGATATTATTTTGGTAGCTTGCTTTCATATTTCATCGTTTCCCTTCTAGTGAAATTTTTGGTTGGTCTCTGTAAGTTTTTAAAAACTTCCCAATATCTGTCTTCCCACTAATTTTTATGTTGTTGTATGCCCTCTCTTTTGCTTTTACAATAGCTTTGACTTCCCGTGTCAGCTACCGTTATACTATTTTACCATTTGAGTATTCCTTCATTTTTGGAATACACATGTCCTGCATCTTCCTCATTTTTCCCAGAAACTCACACCATTGCTACTCGGCTGACATCCCTGCCAGCAGCTCCTTCCAATTTACTTCGGCCAACTCCTCTCTCATACCTCTGTAATTTCCCTTACCCCACTGAAATACTGCTACATCAGACTTTACTTTCTCCCTATCAAATTTCAAGTTGAACACAATCATATTGTGATCACTGGTTCCTAAGGGTTCTTTTACCTTAAACTCCCTAATCGTCTCAGGTTCATTACATAATACCTAATCCAGTATAGCTGATCCACTTGTAGGCTCAGCGACAAACTGCTCTAAAAAGCCACCTCTTAGGCATTCAACAAACTCACTCTCTTGAGATCCATTACCAACCTGATTTTTACCAATGGACCTGCATGTTGAAATCTCCCATAACTACCATAAGATTACCATTTTGCCTCGCCCTTTGTATTTCCTGTTGTGTGTTGTGTGACTGGGGTGTGTTGAGTGACTGGGCTGTGTGTGTGAGTGTGTGAGAGAGAGAAACTGGGTGTGTGTGTGTGTTTGTGAGAGAGAGAAACTGGGTGTGTGTGTGTGTTTGTGAGAGAGAGAAACTGGGTGTGTGTGTGTGTTTGTGAGAGAGAAACTGGGTGTGTGTGTGTGAGAGAGAGAGAGAAAAACTGGGTGTGTGTACTGATATACACAGTTGACTTGTCCCAGTGTGAGCTGTGAGTGCTGTGTGGAGTGGTGTGGCCAGGTTGTCCCTCACTGTTAGATCCTTCACTGCTGTCTGCTGTCTGACCCTGTATACTGACATGCAACTCCACACTAACCTATGATGCTGTTCTCTCTCTGTTTCTGCTCCCGTTCTGTTTGGCCGATGCTACTGCTGCTTGTGTCTTCTCTCGCCTCCTCTGCTCCCTCTGGCTGTGATGCAGCAACCCGTTCGACGCACTAAGGTGAGCCGTGGTCACAGCGTGCGGGATCGGGATCTCCACTGTACCCACAGCACCCAGCAATCCACGACCATCCCCATCCCAGCAGACACAGTGACCCATCCCATCCCAGCATATGCAACCTGTCCCAGAATGCACCGTGATTCATCTCTGTCCCAGCACGTAACCTGTCCCCATCCCAGCACCCACAGCCACCTGTCCCCATCCCCATCCCAGCACGCACAACCACCTGTCCCCGTCTCAGCACGCACAGCTACCCGTCTCCGTCTCAGCACGCACAGCCACCCGTCTCCGTCCCAGCGCGCACAGCTACCCGTCTCCGTCCCAGCACGCACAGCCAGCCGTCCCTGTCCCCGTCCCAGCACACACAGTGTGACTCATCCCCATTCATTCCAGAAGAGCCCAGAGCCCTTTGCACTCCTGGGACAATCCATCTTTTCCAGGCACATCCGAGTGGATGCTCCCAGACTGACACGACTGATGGAGCCTCTCCCAGGCACTGGAGGGCTGATTCTCCCTGTAAAGACTGTCTGCTGTAACTTTCGGATCATGTGAGAGGGATTAGTGTTCTTCAGTATCAATACTGTGCGTTGAAGGTTGTGGTGCTGTGGTGTACTGTTGTAATAGTACCCAGACCCTTCCCCTTTCAATCAGTGCCTTGTTTCTTGGTTATGTCCACCAGAGTAGACGACCTGGGTTCTTTGCCTATCTGAACAGCTGTCCTCATTGATTCTGTGCCCATCTGCTCTCCATACCCTCACGCTCCCTCCAGCTTTGGTTGTTGATGGCGAGTTCTCCCAAGTTTGAATTGAGAACTGGGGTTGTTTTCCATGGAAGAAGGAAGATTCGGTGGGTGTTTGGTGGTGGACAGGATCGGGGAGCTGTCCCATGAGTGTGATCCCAGGACTGTGGCCCTGATTTAGAATTGGGGTTAAAGATCAGGGGTCATTATGAGGGCAGCTGCCCAGAGGAGTGTTGACCAGTTGAAGGGAGAATGCCAGTGTGAGGATAGGGAGCTACATTTGTGGTCTAGGTCACTAAACACAGGAATTCTGTAGTTGTTGGAAATCTAGAGCAACACACACAAGGTGCTGGAGGAACTCAGCAGGTCAGGCAGCATCTATGGAAATGAATAAACACAAGAGATTCTGCAGATGCTGGGAATCCAAAACAACATACAGAAATTGTTGGAGGAACTCAGCAGGTCAGACAGTATCTGTGGAGGAGAGTGAGTAATAATTTGTTCATTATTCTGTGCTCAGAGTTTTAAATAGTATGTCTAAAGTAGGAAAGGGCTGTGCTCTGTCATTTAACGATTAACCATTGTTAATGACCACTCAACTCATTGTGATCACAGTTTGATGCTAATGTGTGTTTAAAAAGATGTTGGTGAGATTCCTTACCGTGTCCAGGAAGAGTTGCTTGCCACACCTTGCCGTGCCTCGGGGTGAGGGGGAGAGTTGCTTCGTTAGCTATGCCGGGGATGAGGGGGTGTGATCTTTCTTACTGTGCCCGGGATGAGGGGGTGTGATCTGCCTTTCTGTGCCCGGGATGAGGGGGTGTGATCTGCCTTTCTGTGCCCGGGATGAGGGGGTGTGATCTCCTTTAGCTGTGCCCGGGATGAGGGGGTGTGATCTCCCATACTGTGCCCGGGATGAGGGGGTGTGAGCTCCCTTAACTGTTACCGGGATGAGGGGGTGAGATCTGCCTTACTGTGCCCGGGATGAGGGGGTGAGATCTCCCTTACTGTGCCCGGGATGAGGGGGTGTGATCTCCCTCAGCTGTGCCCGGGATGAGGGGGTCTGATCTCCCATACTGTGCCCGGGATGAGGGGGTGTGAGCTCCCTTGCTGTGTATGGGATGAGGGGGTGTGAGCTCCCTTAACTGTGCCCGGGATGAGGGGGTGAGATCTCCCTTACTGTGCCCGGGATGAGGGGGTGTGATCTCCCTTACTGTGCCCGGGATGAGGGGGTGTGATCTCCCTCAGCTGTGCCCGGGATGAGGGGGTCTGATCTCCCTTACTGTGCCCGGAATGAGGGGGTGTGAGCTCCCTTACTGTGCCCGGGACAAGGGGTGTGATCTTCCTCAGCTGTGCCCGGGATGAGGCAGTGTGATCTCCCTTACTGTGCCCGGGATGAGGGGGTGTGAGCTCCCTTACTGTGCCCGGGATGAGGGGGTGTGAGCTCCCTCAACTGTGCCCAGGATGAGGGGGTGTGATCTCCCTCAGCTGTGCCCGGGATGAGGGGGTGTGATCTCCCTCAGCTGTGCCCGGGATGAGGCAGTGGGATCTCCCTTACTGTGCCCGGGATGAGGGGGTGTGAGCTCCCTCAACTGTGCCCAGAATGAGGGGGTGTGATCTCCCTCAGCTGTGCCCGGGATGAGGGGGTGTGATCTCCCTCAGCTGTGTCCAGGATGAGGCAGTGTGATCTCCCTTACTGTGCCCGGGATGAGGGGGTGTGATCTCCCCCAGCTGTGCCCGGGATGAGGGGGTGTGATCTCCCTCAGCTGTGCCTGGGATGAGGGGGTGGGATCTCCCTTACTGTACCCCAGATGAGGGCTGTGTTCTCCCTTACTGTACCTGGGATGAGGGGGGTGTGATCTCCCTCAGCTGTGCCCGGGATGAGGGGGTGTGATCTCCCTCAGCTGTGCCCGGGATGAGGGGGTGTGAGCTCCCTCAGCTGTGCCCGGGATGAGGGGTGTGTTCTCCCTTACTGTGCCCGGGATGAGGGGGTGTGAGCTCCCTCAGCTGTGCCCAGGATGAGGGTGGTGTGATCTCCCTCAGCTGTGCCCGGGATGAGGGGGTGTGAGCTCCCTCAGCTGTGCCCGGGATGAGGGGGTGTGATCTCCCTCAGCTGTGCCCGGGATGAGGGGGTGTGAGCTCCCTCAGCTGTGCCCGGGATGAGGGGGTGTGAGCTCCCTCAGCTGTGCCCAGGATGAGGGTGGTGTGATCTCCCTCAGCTGTGCCCGTGATGAGGGGGTGTGAGCTCCCTCAGCTGTGCCCGGGATGAGGGGGTGCGATGTCCCTTACTGTGCCCGGGATGAGGGGGTGCGATGTCCCTTACTGTGCCCGGGATGAGGGGGTGCGATGTCCCTTACTGTGCCCGGGATGAGGGGGTGCGATGTCCCTTACTGTGCCCGGGATGAGGGGGTGTGAGCTCCCGCAGCTGTGCCCGGGATGAGGGAGTGTGATCTCCCTTACTGTGCCCGGGATGAGGGGGTGTGAGCTCCCTCAACTGTGCCCAGGATGAGGGGGTGTGATCTCCCTCAGCTGTGCCCGGGATGAGGGGGTGAGATCTTCCTTACTGTGCCCGGGACGAGGGGGTGAGATCTCCCATACTGTGCCCGGGATGAGGCAGTGTGAGCTCCCTCAACTGTGCCCGGGATGAGGGGGTGTGAGCTCCCTCAGCTGTGCCCAGGATGAGGGGGTGTGATCTCCCTCAGCTGTGCCCGGGATGAGGGGGTGAGATCTTCCTTACTGTGCCCAGGACGAGGGGGTGAGATCTCCCATACTGTGCCCGGGATGAGGCAGTGTGAGCTCCCTCAACTGTGCCCAGGATGAGGGGGTGTGATCTCCCTCAGCTGTGCCCGGGATGAGGGGGTGAGATCTTCCTTACTGTGCCCGGGACGAGGGGGTGAGATCTCCCATACTGTGCCCGGGATGAGGCAGTGTGAGCTCCCTCAACTGTGCCCGGGATGAGGGGGTGTGAGCTCCCTCAGCTGTGCCCAGGATGAGGGGGTGTGATCTCCCTCAGCTGTGCCCGGGATGAGGGGGTGAGATCTTCCTTACTGTGCCCAGGACGAGGGGGTGAGATCTCCCATACTGTGCCCGGGATGAGGCAGTGTGAGCTCCCTCAACTGTGCCCAGGATGAGGGGGTGTGATCTCCCTCAACTGTGCCCAGGATGAGGGGGTGTGAGCTCCCTCAACTGTGCCCGGGATGAGGGGGTGAGATCTCCCTTACTGTGCCCGGGATGAGGGGGTGAGATCTCCCTTACTGTGCCCGGGACGAGGGGGTGAGATCTCCCTCAGCTGTGCCCGGGATGAGGCAGTGTGATCTCCCTTACTGTGCCCGGGATGAGGCAGTGTGATCTCCCTTACTGTGCCCGGGATGAGGGGGTGTGAGCTCCCCTAACCGTGCCCAGGGTGGGGGGGAACGCGATGTGCATTCCCTCGCTCTGTCCGGGAATGAGGATGTTTGGGGTGCCGAGGACTGGTAGCGTCTATGGGGAGTGAATTGTTCTCCCTTAGAATCAGGGCTATCACCGGCATATGTTGTGAAATTTGTTGTTTTGCAACAGCAGTATATTGTGATACATAATGGTAAAAACTATAACTTACAATAAGAAATAGAAATGTAAAGTTCAGTAAGTAGTGCTAAAAGAGAAGCGTAACAGTACGGGTTCATTGTCCGTTCAGAAATCTGATGGCGAAGGGGTAGAAGCTGCTCCTGAAACATTGAGTGTGTGTCTTCAGGCTCGTGTACCTCCTCCTGCTAGTAACAATGAGAACAGGGCATGTCCCAGGCGATGAGGGTCCATAATGATGGGTGCTGTCTTTTTGAGGCATTGCCTTTGAAGTCGTCCTCGATTCTGGGGAGGCTGGTGCCCGCGATGCAGCTGGCTCAGTTTACAGTTTTCCGATTTTGTGCTGTGGCCTCTCCATACCAGGCAGTGATGGAACCAGTTAGTGTACTCTCTCAGCTGGGGAGGGTGAGGGGTTCGGAGTCTGAGAGGGCAAGCTGGGTTTAAGCACCCCAGGTGGTGGGTTGGCCAGTCTAGCGAGGGGAGAAGGGCTGATGGGCTCACGCTGGACAGAGTGGCAGTCTGGGACAGTCATGGGGGCTGCATCTCCTCCACTGACTGCTGCCCTTTTCTCACAGTCTACATGCAATGTGGATGTCCCCTGGCAGGGTGGGCTGTAGGCCAGTGGGTGGAGGACCTGGCTCACCCAGCCTCTAAACAGTGCCCCTCTCTCCACAGCCTACACGCAATGCAAGCTCGGCGGCCTCCAGTGTGGGCACAGCCTCGTCTGCCACCCCGTCACCGTCAGCCGGAGAGATGAGCAGCAGTGATCCAGGAACACCGGCACAGACCCCGCTGGCTGCCCCCGTCATGCCCACTCCTGCCGGTCTGGTGTCCCCCGTCGCTCCCCCGCTGCTCTCTCCCAAGGTGAGTGAGGGGACTGTAGGGTGGAGGGGGCTCCCTTTGCAGAGGATTGACCCTCACCTCTGGCTGTACGGGGTCACTCACCACATCCCATTGTGCAAACAGACACCCCCCGACACCTGATGGGTGTACATGATTGTTATACCGGACATGGGTGTGCGCACAGATATTGAAGGGCGTGAGGGAACAGAAGTCAGTGCAGTTAGTATTACAAGGGAAAAAGCCGAAAGACCGAAGGGTACATCAGTCACCCAGACCCTAGGGTTCTGAAAGAGTTAGTGGTAGGCATTGTTTAGGCATTAGTAATGATCTTTCAAAAATCATTGCACTCTGGCACAGTGCCAGAGGACTGGAAAATTGTAAATGTCACTCCACTCTTTAAGAAAGGAGGAAGGCAGCAGAAAGGAAATTATAGAGCAGTTAGCCTGACCTCAGTGGTTGGGAAGATGTTAGAGTCAATTGTTAAGGGTGAGGTTATGGAGTACTTGGTGACACAGGACAAGATAGGACAAAGTCAGCATGGTTTCCTTAAGGGAAAATCTTGTCTGATGAACCTGTTGGAATTCTTGGTAGAGATTACAAGTAGGATAGATAAAGGGGATGAAGTGCATGTTGTATATTTGGACTTTCAGAAGGCCTTTGACAAGGTGCCACACATGAGGCTGCTTGTCAAGTTCAGAGCCCATGGTATCACAGGAAAGTTACTGGCATGGTTAGAGCATTGGCTGATTGGTAGGAGGCAGCGAGTGGGAATAAAAGGATCCTTTTCTGGTTGGCTGTCAGTGACTAGTGGTGTTCAGCAGGGGTCGATGTTGGGACCACTTCTTTTTATGCTGTATATAAATGATTTAGATGATGGAATAGATGGCTTTGTTGCCAAGTTTACAGATGATATGAAGATTGATGGAGGGGCAGGTAGTGTTGAGGAAACAGGTAGGATGCAGAAGGACTTAGGCAGATTAGGAGAATGGGCAAGAAACTGGCAAATGAAATACAATGTTGGAAAATGCATGGACATGCACCTTGGTAGTAGAAATAAATGCGCAGAATATTTTCTAAATGGGGAGAAAATCCAAAAATCTGAGATGCAAGGGGACTTGGGAGTCCTTGTGCAGAACACAAGGTAAGCTTGTAAGTAGAGTGGTGGTGAGGAAGGCAAATGCCATGTTTGCATTCATTTCAAGATGTCTAGAATACAAGAGCAGGGATGTGATGCTGAGGCTTTATAAGGCACTGGTGAGACCTCACCTTGAGTGTTGTGAACAGTTTTGAGCTCCTCATCTTAGAAAAGATGTGGTGGCATTGGAGAGGGTCCAGAGGAGGTTCACAAGGATGATTATTGGAATGAAAGTGTTATCATAGGAGGAACGTTTGGCTCTGTGTCTGTACTCGCTGGAATTTAGAAGCTGCAGGGGGATGCCATTGAAACCTTTTGAATGTTGAAAGGCCTGGATAGAGTAAAAGTAAAAAGGATATTTCCCATAGTAGGAGAATCTAGGACAAGAGGGCACAGCCTCAGGATATTGGGCATCCATTTAAAACAGAGATGCGGATAAATTTCTTTATCCAGAGAGATCATAAGACCATAAGATACAGGAGCAGAAGTAGACCATTCAGCCCATCGAGTCTGCTCCTCCATTCAGTCGTGGGCAGATCCAATTCTTCCAGTCGTCCCTGCTCTCTTGCCTTCTCCACATACCTTTTGATGCCCTGGCTAATCAAGAACCCATCTATCTCTGCCTTAAATGCACCCAATGACTTGGTCTCCACAGCCACTCGTGGCAACAAATTCTACAGATTTACCACCCTCTGACTAAAGTAATTTCTCCGCATCTCTGTTCTAAATGGACGTCCTTCAGTCATGAAGACATGCCCTCTTGTCCTAGACTTCCCCACCATGGGAAATAGCTTTGCTGTATCTAATCTGTTCAGGCCTTTTAACATTTGGAATGTTTCTATGAGATCCCCCCCTCATTCTCCTGAACTCCAGGGAATACAGCCCAAGAGCTGCCAGACACTCCTCATATGATAACTCTTTCATTCCTGGAATCATTCTTGTGAATCTTCTCTGGACCCTCACCAATGTCAGTGTATCGTTTCTAAAGTAAGGAGCCCAAAACTGCACAGAATTCTCACGAGTGCCTTATAGAGCCTCAACATCACCTCCCTGCTGTTATATTCTATAACTCTAGAAATGATTGCCAACATTGCATTCGCCTTCTTCACATCCAACTCAACCTGGAGGTTAACCTTAGGGTATCCTGCACAAGGACTCCCAAGTCCCTTTGCATCTCTGCATCTTGAATTCTCTCCCCATCTAAATAATAGTCTGCCTGTTTATTTCTTCCATCAAAGTGCATGATCGTACACTTTCCAACATTGTATTTCATTTGCCACTTATTTGCCCATTCACCTAAACTAAGTCTACCTGCAAGCTCCCTGTTTCCTCAACCCTACCCGCTCATCCACCTATCTTTGTATCATCGGCAAATTTAGCCACAAATCCATTAACTCCATAGTCCAAATCTTTGACGTACTTTGTAAAAAGCAGCGGTCACAACACCGACCCCTGTGGAACTCCACTGGTAACCGGCAGTCAGCCAGAATAGGATCCCTTTATTCCCACTCTCTATTTTCTGCCGACCAGCCAATGCTCCACCCATGTTAGTAACTTCCCTGTAATTCCATGGGCTCTTAGCTTGCCAAGCAGCCTCATGTACAGTACCTTGTCAAAGGCCTTCTGAAAATCCAAGTACAGCACACCTACTGCATCTCCTTTTTCTACCCTGCTTGTAATTTCCTCAAAGAATTGCAGTAGGTTAGTCAGGCAGGATCTTCCTTTCAAGAAACCATGCTGGTTTTGGCCTATCTTGTCATGTGCCTCCAGGTATTCCGTAATCTCATCCCTAACAAAGGTGGTAAATTTGTGGAATTTATTACCCCAGGCAGCTGTTAAGGCCAGGTCGTTGGGTATCTAAGGCAGAGATTGATAGGTACTTGATTGGCCACGGCATCAAATGTTACGGGGAGAAAACTAGGGAGTGGGACTAAGGAAGGGAAACGAGGATCAGCCATAATTGATCGGTGGAGCAGACTCAATGGGCCAAATGGACTGATTCTGCTCCTATGTGTTCTGGTCTGATGTTGGACCTGATCCAACATCTGGTCTGGGCTGAGTTGCCCTCACACTGCTGAGAGCTGATGTGCTCTGTGGGAAGGGGGTGGGGTAAGTGATCCAACTTTACAGGAGGAAGAGGGTCTCCGGGGTGGTGGGGATGGGAGCCAGTGCCTGGGCCCAGGTGGTGTGGATGGAGAGTAATTGGCCATGTTGGTGTTACAGGAGGAAGAGGGTCCCCGGGATGGTGGGGATGGGAGCCAGTGCCTGGGCCCAGGCAGTGTGGTTGGAGAGTAATTGGCCATGTTGGTGTTACAGGAGGAAGAGGGTCTCCAGGGTGGTGGGGATGGGAGCCAGTGCCTGGGCCCAGGCAGTGTGGATGGAGAGTAATTGGCCATGTTGGTGTTACAGGAGGAAGAGGGTCTCCGGGCGCAGGTCAGAGACCTGGAGGAGAAGCTGGAGACACTGAGGATGAAACGGAACGAGGACCGGGCCAAGTTGAAGGAATTGGAGAAGAGCCGTATCCAACTGGAACAGCTGCAGGAGTGGAAGCACAAGATGCAGGAACAGCAGGCTGAGCTGCAGCGGCAGCTCAAGGAGGCTAAGAAGGTCGACACCCACGCAGGGCACAGGGGAGGGAGAGGGGCTGTGTGTGACGAGTGGACAGTGCATACGAAAGACACCAGGCAGTAGTCATTAAGGCACATTAGCTTGTTTTTCTGAAGTACCATGAAAATAATAGAGGACTTGAACATTTCCTGAATTGCCTTCCTCAATTTTCCTTGTTACCTCTCATACATTCCTCCTAAACTGCCCTCCCAATTCACTCGTTACCTCCAATTAATTCCTCCTAAACTGCCCTCTCAATTCACTTGTTACCTCTAATAAATTCCTCCTGTGCTGCCCTCTCAATTCACTCGTTACCTGCAAAGGCAGTGTCCTCTCTGATAACAGAGTGATCCCACCAGTGATCACAAGACAGTGTCCTCTCTCTGATAACAGAGTGATCCCACCAGTGATCAAAAGGCAGTGTCCTCTCTGTCTGATAACTGAGCGATCCCACCAGTGATCAAAAGGCAGTGTCCTCTCACTGAGACAGACTGATCCCACCAGTGATCAAAAGACAGTGTCCTCTCTCTGACAACAGAGTGATCCCACCAGTGATCACAAGGCAGTGTCCTCTCTCGCATAGAGCGATCCCACCAGTGATCAAAAGGCAGTGTCCTCTCTCTCTGATAACAGAGCGATCCCACCAGTCATCAAAAGGCAGTGTCCTCTCTCTCATAGAGCGATTCCACCAGTGATCAAAAGGCAGTGTCCTCTCTCTGATAACAGAGCGATCCCACCAGTGATCAAAAGGCAGTGTCCTCTCTCTGATAACAGAGCGATCCCACCAGTGATCACAAGGCAGTGTCCTCTCTCTCTGATAACAGAGCGATCCCACCAGTGATCAAAAGGCAGGGTCCTCTCTCTCATAGAGCAATCCCACCAGTGATCAAAAGGCAGTCCTGTCTCTCTGATAACAGAGTGATCCCACCAGTGATCAAAAGGCAGTGTCCTCTCTCTGATAACAGAGCATCTCATAGAGTGATCCCACCAGTGATCAAAAGGCAGTGTCCTCTCTCTGATAACAGAGTGATCCCACCAGTGATCAAAAGGCAGTGTCCTCTCTATGAGAACAGAGTGATCCCACCAGTGATCAAAAGGCAGTGTCCTCTCTCTGATAACAGAGCGATCCCACCAGTGATCCAAAGGCAGTGTCCTCTCTCTCATAGAGCAATCCCACCAGTGATCAAAAGGCAGTGCCCTCTCTCTCTGATAACAGAGTGATCCCACCAGTGATCAAAAGGCAGTGTCCTCTCTATGAGAACAGAGTGATCCCACCAGTGATCAAAAGGCAGTGTCCTCTCTCTGATAACAGAGCGATCCCACCAGTGATCAAAAGGCAGTGTCCTCTCTCTCATAGAGCAATCCCACCAGTGATCAAAAGGCAGTGCCCTCTCTCTCTGATAACAGAGTGATCCCACTAGTGATCAAAAGGCAGTGTCCTCTCTGATACCAGAGCGATCCCACCAGTGATCACAAGGCAGTGTCCTCTCCCTCATAGAGCGATCCCACCAGTGATCACAAGGCAGTGTCCTCTCCCTCATAGAGCGATCCCACCAGTGATCAAAAGGCAGTGTCCACTCTCTCATAGAGCGATCCCAGCAGTGATCAAAAGGCAGTGTCCTCTGTCTCTGATAACAGAGTGATCCCACCAGTGATCAAAAGGCAGTGTCCTGTCTGATAACAGAGCGATCCCACCAGTGATCAAAAGGTAGTGTCCTCTCTCTCTGATAACAGAGCGATCCCACCAGTGATCAAAAGGCAGTGTCCTCTTTCTCTGATAACAGAGTGATCCCACCAGTGATCAAAAGGCAGTGTCCTCTCTCTGATAACAGAGCCATCCCACCAGTGATCAAAAGGCAGTGTCCTCTGTCTGATAACAGAGTGATCCCACCAGTGATCAAAAGGTAGTGTCCTCTCTCTCTGATAACAGAGTGATCCCACCAGTGATCAAAAGGCAGTGTCCTCTTTCTCATAGAGCGACCCCACCAGCGATCAAAAGGCAGTGTCCTCTCTCTCTGATAACAGAGTGATCCCACCAGTGATCAAAAGGCACTGTCCTCTCTCTCATAGAGCGATCCCACCAGTGATCAAAAGGCAGTGTCCTCTCTCTCTGATAACAGAGTGATCCCACCAGTGATCAAAAGCCTGTGTCCTCTCTCTGATAACAGAGCGATCCCACCAGTGATCAAAAGGCAGTGTCCTCTCTCTCTGATAACAGAGTGATCCCACCAGTGATCAAAATGCAGTGTCCTCTCTCTCATAGAGCGATCCCACCAGTGATCAAAAGGCAGTGTCCTCTCTCTGATAACAGAGTGATCCCACCAGTGATCAAAAGGCAGTGTCCTCTCTCTGATAACAGAGTGATCCCACCAGTGATCAAAAGGCAGTGTCCTCTCTCTGATAACGGAGCGATCCCACCAGTGATCACAAGGCAGTGTTCTCTCTCTCTGATAACAGAGTGATCCCACCAGTGATCACAAGGCAGTGTCCTCTCTCTCATAGAGCAATCCCACCAGTGATCAAAAGGCAGTGTCCTCTCTCTCTGATAACAGAGTGATCCCACCAGTGATCAAAAGGCACTGTCCTCTCTCTCATAGAGCGATCCCACCAGTGATCAAAAGGCAGTGTCCTCTCTCTCTGATAACAGAGTGATCCCACCAGTGATCAAAAGGCAGTGTCCTCTCTCTCATAGAGCAATCCCACCAGTGATCAAAAGGCAGTGCCCTCTCTCTCTGATAACAGAGTGATCCCACTAGTGATCAAAAGGCAGTGTCCTCTCTGATACCAGAGCGATCCCACCAGTGATCACAAGGCAGTGTCCTCTCCCTCATAGAGCGATCCCACCAGTGATCAAAAGGCAGTGTCCACTCTCTCATAGAGCGATCCCAGCAGTGATCAAAAGGCAGTGTCCTCTGTCTCTGATAACAGAGTGATCCCACCAGTGATCAAAAGGCAGTGTCCTGTCTGATAACAGAGCGATCCCACCAGTGATCAAAAGGTAGTGTCCTCTCTCTCTGATAACAGAGCGATCCCACCAGTGATCAAAAGGCAGTGTCCTCTTTCTCTGATAACAGAGTGATCCCACCAGTGATCAAAAGGCAGTGTCCTCTCTCTGATAACAGAGCCATCCCACCAGTGATCAAAAGGCAGTGTCCTCTGTCTGATAACAGAGTGATCCCACCAGTGATCAAAAGGTAGTGTCCTCTCTCTCTGATAACAGAGTGATCCCACCAGTGATCAAAAGGCACTGTCCTCTCTCTCATAGAGCGATCCCACCAGTGATCAAAAGGCAGTGTCCTCTCTCTCTGATAACAGAGTGATCCCACCAGTGATCAAAAGCCTGTGTCCTCTCTCTGATAACAGAGCGATCCCACCAGTGATCAAAAGGCAGTGTCCTCTCTCTCTGATAACAGAGTGATCCCACCAGTGATCAAAATGCAGTGTCCTCTCTCTCATAGAGCGATCCCACCAGTGATCAAAAGGCAGTGTCCTCTCTCTGATAACAGAGTGATCCCACCAGTGATCAAAAGGCAGTGTCCTCTCTCTGATAACGGAGCGATCCCACCAGTGATCACAAGGCAGTGTTCTCTCTCTCTGATAACAGAGTGATCCCACCAGTGATCACAAGGCAGTGTCCTCTCTCTCATAGAGCAATCCCACCAGTGATCAAAAGGCAGTGTCCTCTCTCTCTGATAACAGAGTGATCCCACCAGTGATCAAAAGGCACTGTCCTCTCTCTCATAGAGCGATCCCACCAGTGATCAAAAGGCAGTGTCCTCTCTCTCTGATAACAGAGTGATCCCACCAGTGATCAAAAGCCTGTGTCCTCTCTCTGATAACAGAGCGATCCCACCAGTGATCAAAAGGCAGTGTCCTCTCTCTCTGATAACAGAGTGATCCCACCAGTGATCAAAATGCAGTGTCCTCTCTCTCATAGAGCGATCCCACCAGTGATCAAAAGGCAGTGTCCTCTCTCTGATAACAGAGTGATCCCACCAGTGATCAAAAGGCAGTGTCCTCTCTCTGATAACAGAGTGATCCCACCAGTGATCAAAAGGCAGTGTCCTCTCTCTCATAGAGCAATCCCACCAGTGATCAAAAGGCAGTGTCCTCTCTCTGATAACAGAGTGATCCCACCAGTGATCACAAGGCAGTGTCCTCTCTCTCATAGAGTGATCCCACCAGTGATCAAAAGGCAGTGTCCCCTCTGATAGCAGAGCGATCCCACCAGTGATCACAAGGAAGTGTCCTCTCTCTCTGATAACAGAGTGATCCCACCAGTGATCAAAAGGCAGTGTCCTCTCTGTCTGATAACTGAGCGATCCCACCAGTGATCAAAAGGCAGTGTCCTCTCACTGAGACAGACTGATCCCACCAGTGATCAAAAGACAGTGTCCTCTCTCTGACAACAGAGTGATCCCACCAGTGATCACAAGGCAGTGTCCTCTCTCGCATAGAGCGATCCCACCAGTGATCAAAAGGCAGTGTCCTCTCTCTCTGATAACAGAGCGATCCCACCAGTCATCAAAAGGCAGTGTCCTCTCTCTCATAGAGCGATTCCACCAGTGATCAAAAGGCAGTGTCCTCTCTCTGATAACAGAGCGATCCCACCAGTGATCAAAAGGCAGTGTCCTCTCTCTGATAACAGAGCGATCCCACCAGTGATCACAAGGCAGTGTCCTCTCTCTCTGATAACAGAGCGATCCCACCAGTGATCAAAAGGCAGGGTCCTCTCTCTCATAGAGCAATCCCACCAGTGATCAAAAGGCAGTCCTGTCTCTCTGATAACAGAGTGATCCCACCAGTGATCAAAAGGCAGTGTCCTCTCTCTGATAACAGAGCATCTCATAGAGTGATCCCACCAGTGATCAAAAGGCAGTGTCCTCTCTCTGATAACAGAGTGATCCCACCAGTGATCAAAAGGCAGTGTCCTCTCTATGAGAACAGAGTGATCCCACCAGTGATCAAAAGGCAGTGTCCTCTCTCTGATAACAGTGCGATCCCACCAGTGATCCAAAGGCAGTGTCCTCTCTCTCATAGAGCAATCCCACCAGTGATCAAAAGGCAGTGCCCTCTCTCTCTGATAACAGAGTGATCCCACCAGTGATCAAAAGGCAGTGTCCTCTCTATGAGAACAGAGTGATCCCACCAGTGATCAAAAGGCAGTGTCCTCTCTCTGATAACAGAGCGATCCCACCAGTGATCAAAAGGCAGTGTCCTCTCTCTCATAGAGCAATCCCACCAGTGATCAAAAGGCAGTGCCCTCTCTCTCTGATAACAGAGTGATCCCACTAGTGATCAAAAGGCAGTGTCCTCTCTGATACCAGAGCGATCCCACCAGTGATCACAAGGCAGTGTCCTCTCCCTCATAGAGCGATCCCACCAGTGATCACAAGGCAGTGTCCTCTCCCTCATAGAGCGATCCCACCAGTGATCAAAAGGCAGTGTCCACTCTCTCATAGAGCGATCCCAGCAGTGATCAAAAGGCAGTGTCCTCTGTCTCTGATAACAGAGTGATCCCACCAGTGATCAAAAGGCAGTGTCCTGTCTGATAACAGAGCGATCCCACCAGTGATCAAAAGGTAGTGTCCTCTCTCTCTGATAACAGAGCGATCCCACCAGTGATCAAAAGGCAGTGTCCTCTTTCTCTGATAACAGAGTGATCCCACCAGTGATCAAAAGGCAGTGTCCTCTCTCTGATAACAGAGCCATCCCACCAGTGATCAAAAGGCAGTGTCCTCTGTCTGATAACAGAGTGATCCCACCAGTGATCAAAAGGTAGTGTCCTCTCTCTCTGATAACAGAGTGATCCCACCAGTGATCAAAAGGCAGTGTCCTCTTTCTCATAGAGCGACCCCACCAGCGATCAAAAGGCAGTGTCCTCTCTCTCTGATAACAGAGTGATCCCACCAGTGATCAAAAGGCACTGTCCTCTCTCTCATAGAGCGATCCCACCAGTGATCAAAAGGCAGTGTCCTCTCTCTCTGATAACAGAGTGATCCCACCAGTGATCAAAAGCCTGTGTCCTCTCTCTGATAACAGAGCGATCCCACCAGTGATCAAAAGGCAGTGTCCTCTCTCTCTGATAACAGAGTGATCCCACCAGTGATCAAAATGCAGTGTCCTCTCTCTCATAGAGCGATCCCACCAGTGATCAAAAGGCAGTGTCCTCTCTCTGATAACAGAGTGATCCCACCAGTGATCAAAAGGCAGTGTCCTCTCTCTGATAACAGAGTGATCCCACCAGTGATCAAAAGGCAGTGTCCTCTCTCTGATAACGGAGCGATCCCACCAGTGATCACAAGGCAGTGTCCTCTCTCTCTGATAACAGAGTGATCCCACCAGTGATCAAAAGGCACTGTCCTCTCTCTCATAGAGCGATTCCACCAGTGATCAAAAGGCAGTGTCCTCTCTCTCTGATAACAGAGTGATCCCAGCAGTGATCAAAAGCCTGTGTCCTCTCTCTGATAACAGAGCGATCCCACCAGTGATCAAAAGGCAGTGTCCTCTCTCTCTGATAACAGAGTGATCCCACCAGTGATCAAAATGCAGTGTCCTCTCTCTCATAGAGCGATCCCACCAGTGATCAAAAGGCAGTGTCCTCTCTCTGATAACAGAGTGATCCCACCAGTGATCAAAAGGCAGTGTCCTCTCTCTGATAACAGAGTGATCCCACCAGTGATCAAAAGGCAGTGTCCTCTCTCTCATAGAGCAATCCCACCAGTGATCAAAAGGCAGTGTCCTCTCTCTGATAACAGAGTGATCCCACCAGTGATCACAAGGCAGTGTCCTCTCTCTCATAGAGTGATCCCACCAGTGATCAAAAGGCAGTGTCCCCTCTGATAGCAGAGCGATCCCACCAGTGATCACAAGGAAGTGTCCTCTCTCTCTGATAACAGAGTGATCCCATCAGTGATCACAAGGCAGTGTCCTGTCTCTCATAGAGCGATCCCACCAGTGATCAAAAGGCAGTGTCCTCTCTCTCTGATAACAGAGTGATCCCACCAGTGATCAAAAGGCAGTGTCCCCTCTCTGATAACAGAGCCATCCCACCAGTGATCAAAAGGCAGTGTCCTCTGTCTGATAACAGAGTGATCCCACCAGTGATCAAAAGGTAGTGTCCTCTCTCTCTGATAACAGAGTGATCCCACCAGTGATCAAAAGGCAGTGTCCTCTTTCTCATAGAGTGATCCCACCAGTGATCAAAAGCCTGTATCCTCTCTGATAACAGAGCGATCCCACCAGTGATCAAAAGGCAGTGTCCTCTCTCTGATAACAGAGCGATCCCACTAGTGATCAAAAGGCAGTGCCCTCTCTCTCTGATAACAGAGCGATCCCACCAGTGATCACAAGGCAGTTTCCTCTCTCTCTGGTAACAGAGTGATCCCACCAGTGATCACAAGGCAGTGTCCTCTCTATGAGAACAGAGTGATCCCACCAGTGATCAAAAGGCAGTGTCCTCTCTATGAGAACAGACTGATCCCACCAGTGATCACAAGGCAGTGTCCTGTCTCTCATAGAGCGATCCCACCAGTGATCAAAAGGCAGTGTCCTCTCTCTCTGATAACAGAGCGATCCCACCAGTGATCAAAAGGCAGTGTTCTCTCTCTGATAACAGAGTGATCCCACCAGTGATCAAAAGGTAGTGTCCTCTCTCTCATAGAGCGATCCCACCAGTGATCACAAGGCACTGTCCTCTCTCTCATAGAGCAATCCCACCAGTGATCAAAAGGCAGTGTCCTCTCTCTGATAACAGAGTGATCCCACCAGTGATCAAAAGGCAGTGTCCTCTCTCTCTCATAACAGAGTGATCCCACCAGTCATCAAAAGGCAGTGTCCTCTGTCTCTGATAACAGAGTGATCGCACCACTGATCAAAAGGCAGTGTCCTCTCTAATAACAGAGTGATCCCACCAGTGATCAAAAGGCACTGTCCTCTCTCTCATAGAGCGATCCCACCAGTGATCAAAAGGCAGTGTCCTCTCTAATAACAGAGTGATCCCACCAGTGATCAAAAGGCACTGTCCTCTCTATGAGAACAGAGTGATCCCACCAGTGATCACAAGGCAGTGTCCTCTCTCTGATAACAGAGTGATCCCACCAGTGATCAAAAGGCAGTGTCCTCTCTGATAGCAGAGCGATCCCACCAGTGATCAAAAGGCAGTGTCCTCTCTCTCACATAGAGCAATCCCACCAGTGATCAAAAGGCAGTGTCCTCTCTCTCTGATAACAGAGCGATCCCACCAGTGATCAAAATGCAGTGTCCTCTCTCTCATAGAGCAATCCCACCAGTGAACAAAAGGCAGTTTCCCCTCTCTCTGATAACAGAGTGATCCCACCAGTGATCACAAGGAAGTGTCCTCTCTCTCTGATAACGGAGCGATCTCACCAGTGATCACAAGGCAGTTTCCCCTCTCTCTGATAACAGAGTGATCCCACCAGTGATCACAAGGCAGTGTCCTGTCTCTCATAGAGCGATCCCACCAGTGATCAAAAGGCAGTGTCCTTTCTCTCTGATAACAGAGTGATCCCACCAGTCATCAAAAGGCAGTGTCCTCTCTCTCATAGAGCGATTCCACCAGTGATCAAAAGGCAGTGTCCTCTCTCTGATAACAGAGCGATCCCACCAGTGATCAAAAGGCAGTGTCCTCTCTCTGATAACAGAGCGATCCCACCAGTGATCACAAGGCAGTGTCCTCTCTCTCTGATAACAGAGCGATCCCACCAGTGATCAAAAGGCAGTCCTGTCTCTCTGATAACAGAGTGATCTCACCAGTGATCAAAAGGCAGTGTCCTCTCTCTGATAACAGAGCATCTCATAGAGCGATCCCACCAGTGATCAAAAGGCAGTGTCCTCTCTCTGATAACAGTGATCCCACCAGTGATCAAAAGGCAGTGTCCTCTCTATGAGAACAGAGTGATCCCACCAGTGATCAAAAGGCAGTGTCCTCTCTCTGATAACAGAGCGATCCCACCAGTGATCCAAAGGCAGTGTCCTCTCTCTCATAGAGCAATCCCACCAGTGATCAAAAGGCAGTGCCCTCTCTCTCTGATAACAGAGTGATCCCACCAGTGATCAAAAGGCAGTGTCCTCTCTATGAGAACAGAGTGATCCCACCAGTGATCAAAAGGCAGTGTCCTCTCTCTGATAACAGAGCGATCCCACCAGTGATCAAAAGGCAGTGTCCTCTCTCTCATAGAGCAATCCCACCAGTGATCAAAAGGCAGTGCCCTCTCTCTCTGATAACAGAGTGATCCCACTAGTGATCAAAAGGCAGTGTCCTCTCTGATACCAGAGCGATTCCACCAGTGATCAAAAGGCAGTGTCCTCTCTCTGATAACAGAGCGATCCCACCAGTGATCACAAGGCAGTGTCCTCTCTCTCTGATAACAGAGCGATCCCACCAGTGATCAAAAGGCAGTCCTGTCTCTCTGATAACAGAGTGATCTCACCAGTGATCAAAAGGCAGTGTCCTCTCTCTGATAACAGAGCATCTCATAGAGCGATCCCACCAGTGATCAAAAGGCAGTGTCCTCTCTCTGATAACAGAGTGATCCCACCAGTGATCAAAAGGCAGTGTCCTCTCTATGAGAACAGAGTGATCCCACCAGTGATCAAAAGGCAGTGTCCTCTCTCTGATAACAGAGCGATCCCACCAGTGATCCAAAGGCAGTGTCCTCTCTCTCATAGAGCA
Organism: Mobula birostris; assembly: GCF_030028105.1. Taxonomy (NCBI): domain Eukaryota; kingdom Metazoa; phylum Chordata; class Chondrichthyes; order Myliobatiformes; family Myliobatidae; genus Mobula; species Mobula birostris. The sequence goes on from NC_092373.1 coordinate 207,758,947, forward strand.
ATCCCACCAGTGATCAAAAGGCAGTGCCCTCTCTCTCTGATAACAGAGTGATCCCACCAGTGATCAAAAGGCAGTGTCCTCTCTATGAGAACAGAGTGATCCCACCAGTGATCAAAAGGCAGTGTCCTCTCTCTGATAACAGAGCGATCCCACCAGTGATCAAAAGGCAGTGTCCTCTCTCTCATAGAGCAATCCCACCAGTGATCAAAAGGCAGTGCCCTCTCTCTCTGATAACAGAGTGATCCCACTAGTGATCAAAAGGCAGTGTCCTCTCTGATACCAGAGCGATCCCACCAGTGATCACAAGGCAGTGTCCTCTCCCTCATAGAGCGATCCCACCAGTGATCACAAGGCAGTGTCCTCTCCCTCATAGAGCGATCCCACCAGTGATCAAAAGGCAGTGTCCACTCTCTCATAGAGCGATCCCAGCAGTGATCAAAAGGCAGTGTCCTCTGTCTCTGATAACAGAGTGATCCCACCAGTGATCAAAAGGCAGTGTCCTGTCTGATAACAGAGCGATCCCACCAGTGATCAAAAGGTAGTGTCCTCTCTCTCTGATAACAGAGCGATCCCACCAGTGATCAAAAGGCAGTGTCCTCTCTCTCATAGAGCGATTCCACCAGTGATCAAAAGGCAGTGTCCTCTCTCGCTCATAACAGAGTGATCCCACCAGTGATCAAAAGGCAGTGTCCTCTGTCTCTGATAACAGAGTGATCCCACCAGTGATCAAAAGGCAGTGTCCTCTCTCTGATAACAGAGTGATCCCACCAGTGATCAAAAGGCAGTGTCCTCTCTGATAACGGAGCGATCCCACCAGTGATCACAAGGCAGTGTCCTCTCTCTCATAGAGTGATCCCACCAGTGATCAAAAGGCAGTGTCCCCTCTGATAGCAGAGCGATCCCACCAGTGATCACAAGGAAGTGTCCTCTCTCTCTGATAACAGAGTGATCCCACCAGTGATCACAAGGCAGTTTCCTCTCTCTCTGATAACAGAGTGATCCCATCAGTGATCACAAGGCAGTGTCCTGTCTCTCATAGAGCGATCCCACCAGTGATCAAAAGGCAGTGTCCTCTCTCTCTGATAACAGAGTGATCCCACCAGTGATCAAAAGGCAGTGTCCTCTCTCTGATAACAGAGCCATCCCACCAGTGATCAAAAGGCAGTGTCCTCTGTCTGATAACAGAGTGATCCCACCAGTGATCAAAAGGTAGTGTCCTCCCTCTCTGATAACAGAGTGATCCCACCAGTGATCAAAAGGCAGTGTCCTCTTTCTCATAGAGCGACCCCACCAGTGATCAAAAGGCAGTGTCCTCTCTCTCTGATAACAGAGTGATCCCACCAGTGATCAAAAGGCACTGTCCTCTCTCTCATAGAGCGATCCCACCAGTGATCAAAAGGCAGTGTCCTCTCTCTCTGATAATAGAGTGATCCCACCAGTGATCAAAAGCCTGTGTCCTCTCTCTGATAACAGAGCGATCCCACCAGTGATGAAAAGGCAGTGTCCTCTCTCTCTGATAACAGAGTGATCCCACCAGTGATCAAAATGCAGTGTCCTCTCTCTCATAGAGCGATCCCACCAGTGATCAAAAGGCAGTGTCCTCTCTCTGATAACAGAGTGATCCCACCAGTGATCACAAGGAAGTGTCCTCTCTGATAGCAGAGCGATCCCACCAGTGATCACAAGGAAGTGTCCTCTCTCTGATAACACAGTGATCCCACCAGTGATCAAAAGGCAGTGTCCTCTCTGATAACAGAGCGATTCCACCAGTGATCAAAAGGCAGTGTCCTCTCTCTGATAACAGAGCGATCCCACTAGTGATCAAAAGGCAGTGCCCTCTCTCTCTGATAACAGAGCGATCCCACCAGTGATCACAAGGCAGTTTCCTCTCTCTCTGGTAACAGAGTGATCCCACCAGTGATCACAAGGCAGTGTCCTCTCTATGAGAACAGAGTGATCCCACCAGTGATCAAAAGGCAGTGTCCTCTCTATGAGAACAGACTGATCCCACCAGTGATCACAAGGCAGTGTCCTGTCTCTCATAGAGCGATCCCACCAGTGATCAAAAGGCAGTGTCCTCTCTCTCTGATAACAGAGCGATCCCACCAGTGATCAAAAGGCAGTGTTCTCTCTCTGATAACAGAGTGATCCCACCAGTGATCAAAAGGTAGTGTCCTCTCTCTCATAGAGCGATCCCACCAGTGATCACAAGGCACTGTCCTCTCTCTCATAGAGCAATCCCACCAGTGATCAAAAGGCAGTGTCCTCTCTCTGATAACAGAGTGATCCCACCAGTGATCAAAAGGCAGTGTCCTCTCTCTCTCATAACAGAGTGATCCCACCAGTCATCAAAAGGCAGTGTCCTCTGTCTCTGATAACAGAGTGATCGCACCACTGATCAAAAGGCAGTGTCCTCTCTAATAACAGAGTGATCCCACCAGTGATCAAAAGGCACTGTCCTCTCTCTCATAGAGCGATCCCACCAGTGATCAAAAGGCAGTGTCCTCTCTAATAACAGAGTGATCCCACCAGTGATCAAAAGGCACTGTCCTCTCTATGAGAACAGAGTGATCCCACCAGTGATCACAAGGCAGTGTCCTCTCTCTGATAACAGAGTGATCCCACCAGTGATCAAAAGGCAGTGTCCTCTCTGATAGCAGAGCGATCCCACCAGTGATCAAAAGGCAGTGTCCTCTCTCTCACATAGAGCAATCCCACCAGTGATCAAAAGGCAGTGTCCTCTCTCTCTGATAACAGAGCGATCCCACCAGTGATCAAAATGCAGTGTCCTCTCTCTCATAGAGCAATCCCACCAGTGAACAAAAGGCAGTTTCCCCTCTCTCTGATAACAGAGTGATCCCACCAGTGATCACAAGGAAGTGTCCTCTCTCTCTGATAACGGAGCGATCTCACCAGTGATCACAAGGCAGTTTCCCCTCTCTCTGATAACAGAGTGATCCCACCAGTGATCACAAGGCAGTGTCCTGTCTCTCATAGAGCGATCCCACCAGTGATCAAAAGGCAGTGTCCTCTCTCTCTGATAACAGAGTGATCCCACCAGTCATCAAAAGGCAGTGTCCTCTCTCTCATAGAGCGATTCCACCAGTGATCAAAAGGCAGTGTCCTCTCTCTGATAACAGAGCGATCCCACCAGTGATCAAAAGGCAGTGTCCTCTCTCTGATAACAGAGCGATCCCACCAGTGATCACAAGGCAGTGTCCTCTCTCTCTGATAACAGAGCGATCCCACCAGTGATCAAAAGGCAGTCCTGTCTCTCTGATAACAGAGTGATCTCACCAGTGATCAAAAGGCAGTGTCCTCTCTCTGATAACAGAGCATCTCATAGAGCGATCCCACCAGTGATCAAAAGGCAGTGTCCTCTCTCTGATAACAGAGTGATCCCACCAGTGATCAAAAGGCAGTGTCCTCTCTATGAGAACAGAGTGATCCCACCAGTGATCAAAAGGCAGTGTCCTCTCTCTGATAACAGAGCGATCCCACCAGTGATCCAAAGGCAGTGTCCTCTCTCTCATAGAGCAATCCCACCAGTGATCAAAAGGCAGTGCCCTCTCTCTCTGATAACAGAGTGATCCCACCAGTGATCAAAAGGCAGTGTCCTCTCTATGAGAACAGAGTGATCCCACCAGTGATCAAAAGGCAGTGTCCTCTCTCTGATAACAGAGCGATCCCACCAGTGATCAAAAGGCAGTGTCCTCTCTCTCATAGAGCAATCCCACCAGTGATCAAAAGGCAGTGCCCTCTCTCTCTGATAACAGAGTGATCCCACTAGTGATCAAAAGGCAGTGTCCTCTCTGATACCAGAGCGATTCCACCAGTGATCAAAAGGCAGTGTCCTCTCTCTGATAACAGAGCGATCCCACCAGTGATCAAAAGGCAGTGTCCTCTCTCTGATAACAGAGCGATCCCACCAGTGATCACAAGGCAGTGTCCTCTCTCTCTGATAACAGAGCGATCCCACCAGTGATCAAAAGGCAGTCCTGTCTCTCTGATAACAGAGTGATCTCACCAGTGATCAAAAGGCAGTGTCCTCTCTCTGATAACAGAGCATCTCATAGAGCGATCCCACCAGTGATCAAAAGGCAGTGTCCTCTCTCTGATAACAGAGTGATCCCACCAGTGATCAAAAGGCAGTGTCCTCTCTATGAGAACAGAGTGATCCCACCAGTGATCAAAAGGCAGTGTCCTCTCTCTGATAACAGAGCGATCCCACCAGTGATCCAAAGGCAGTGTCCTCTCTCTCATAGAGCAATCCCACCAGTGATCAAAAGGCAGTGCCCTCTCTCTCTGATAACAGAGTGATCCCACCAGTGATCAAAAGGCAGTGTCCTCTCTATGAGAACAGAGTGATCCCACCAGTGATCAAAAGGCAGTGTCCTCTCTCTGATAACAGAGCGATCCCACCAGTGATCAAAAGGCAGTGTCCTCTCTCTCATAGAGCGATCCCACCAGTGATCAAAAGGCAGTGTCCTCTCTCTCATAGAGCAATCCGACCAGTGATCAAAAGGCAGTGTCCTCTCTATGAGAACAGAGTGATCCCACCAGTGATCAAAAGGCAGTGTCCTCTCTCTGATAACAGAGCGATCCCACCAGTGATCCAAAGGCAGTGTCCTCTCTCTCATAGAGCAATCCCACCAGTGATCAAAAGGCAGTGCCCTCTCTCTCTGATAACAGAGTGATCCCACCAGTGATCAAAAGGCAGTGTCCTCTCTATGAGAACAGAGTGATCCCACCAGTGATCAAAAGGCAGTGTCCTCTCTCTGATAACAGAGCGATCCCACCAGTGATCAAAAGGCAGTGTCCTCTCTCTCATAGAGCAATCCCACCAGTGATCAAAAGGCAGTGCCCTCTCTCTCTGATAACAGAGTGATCCCACTAGTGATCAAAAGGCAGTGTCCTCTCTGATACCAGAGCGATTCCACCAGTGATCAAAAGGCAGTGTCCTCTCTCTGATAACAGAGCGATCCCACCAGTGATCAAAAGGCAGTGTCCTCTCTCTGATAACAGAGCGATCCCACCAGTGATCACAAGGCAGTGTCCTCTCTCTCTGATAACAGAGCGATCCCACCAGTGATCAAAAGGCAGTCCTGTCTCTCTGATAACAGAGTGATCTCACCAGTGATCAAAAGGCAGTGTCCTCTCTCTGATAACAGAGCATCTCATAGAGCGATCCCACCAGTGATCAAAAGGCAGTGTCCTCTCTCTGATAACAGAGTGATCCCACCAGTGATCAAAAGGCAGTGTCCTCTCTATGAGAACAGAGTGATCCCACCAGTGATCAAAAGGCAGTGTCCTCTCTCTGATAACAGAGCGATCCCACCAGTGATCCAAAGGCAGTGTCCTCTCTCTCATAGAGCAATCCCACCAGTGATCAAAAGGCAGTGCCCTCTCTCTCTGATAACAGAGTGATCCCACCAGTGATCAAAAGGCAGTGTCCTCTCTATGAGAACAGAGTGATCCCACCAGTGATCAAAAGGCAGTGTCCTCTCTCTGATAACAGAGCGATCCCACCAGTGATCAAAAGGCAGTGTCCTCTCTCTCATAGAGCAATCCCACCAGTGATCAAAAGGCAGTGCCCTCTCTCTCTGATAACAGAGTGATCCCACTAGTGATCAAAAGGCAGTGTCCTCTCTGATACCAGAGCGATCCCACCAGTGATCACAAGGCAGTGTCCTCTCCCTCATAGAGCGATCCCACCAGTGATCACAAGGCAGTGTCCTCTCCCTCATAGAGCGATCCCACCAGTGATCAAAAGGCAGTGTCCACTCTCTCATAGAGCGATCCCAGCAGTGATCAAAAGGCAGTGTCCTCTGTCTCTGATAACAGAGTGATCCCACCAGTGATCAAAAGGCAGTGTCCTGTCTGATAACAGAGCGATCCCACCAGTGATCAAAAGGTAGTGTCCTCTCTCTCTGATAACAGAGCGATCCCACCAGTGATCAAAAGGCAGTGTCCTCTCTCTCATAGAGCGATTCCACCAGTGATCAAAAGGCAGTGTCCTCTCTCGCTCATAACAGAGTGATCCCACCAGTGATCAAAAGGCAGTGTCCTCTGTCTCTGATAACAGAGTGATCCCACCAGTGATCAAAAGGCAGTGTCCTCTCTCTGATAACAGAGTGATCCCACCAGTGATCAAAAGGCAGTGTCCTCTCTGATAACGGAGCGATCCCACCAGTGATCACAAGGCAGTGTCCTCTCTCTCATAGAGTGATCCCACCAGTGATCAAAAGGCAGTGTCCCCTCTGATAGCAGAGCGATCCCACCAGTGATCACAAGGAAGTGTCCTCTCTCTCTGATAACAGAGTGATCCCACCAGTGATCACAAGGCAGTTTCCTCTCTCTCTGATAACAGAGTGATCCCATCAGTGATCACAAGGCAGTGTCCTGTCTCTCATAGAGCGATCCCACCAGTGATCAAAAGGCAGTGTCCTCTCTCTCTGATAACAGAGTGATCCCACCAGTGATCAAAAGGCAGTGTCCTCTCTCTGATAACAGAGCCATCCCACCAGTGATCAAAAGGCAGTGTCCTCTGTCTGATAACAGAGTGATCCCACCAGTGATCAAAAGGTAGTGTCCTCTCTCTCTGATAACAGAGTGATCCCACCAGTGATCAAAAGGCAGTGTCCTCTTTCTCATAGAGCGACCCCACCAGTGATCAAAAGGCAGTGTCCTCTCTCTCTGATAACAGAGTGATCCCACCAGTGATCAAAAGGCACTGTCCTCTCTCTCATAGAGCGATCCCACCAGTGATCAAAAGGCAGTGTCCTCTCTCTCTGATAATAGAGTGATCCCACCAGTGATCAAAAGCCTGTGTCCTCTCTCTGATAACAGAGCGATCCCACCAGTGATGAAAAGGCAGTGTCTTCTCTCTCTGATAACAGAGTGATCCCACCAGTGATCAAAATGCAGTGTCCTCTCTCTCTGATAACAGAGTGATCCCACTAGTGATCAAAAGGCAGTGTCCTCTCTGATACCAGAGCGATTCCACCAGTGATCAAAAGGCAGTGTCCTCTCTCTGATAACAGAGTGATCCCACCAGTGATCAAAAGGCAGTGTCCTCTCTCTCTGATAACAGAGCGATCCCACCAGTGATCAAAAGGCAGTCCTGTCTCTCTGATAACAGAGTGATCTCACCAGTGATCAAAAGGCAGTGTCCTCTCTCTGATAACAGAGCATCTCATAGAGCGATCCCACCAGTGATCAAAAGGCAGTGTCCTCTCTCTGATAACAGAGTGATCCCACCAGTGATCAAAAGGCAGTGTCCTCTCTATGAGAACAGAGTGATCCCACCAGTGATCAAAAGGCAGTGTCCTCTCTCTGATAACAGAGCGATCCCACCAGTGATCCAAAGGCAGTGTCCTCTCTCTCATAGAGCAATCCCACCAGTGATCAAAAGGCAGTGCCCTCTCTCTCTGATAACAGAGTGATCCCACCAGTGATCAAAAGGCAGTGTCCTCTCTATGAGAACAGAGTGATCCCACCAGTGATCAAAAGGCAGTGTCCTCTCTCTGATAACAGAGCGATCCCACCAGTGATCAAAAGGCAGTGTCCTCTCTCTCATAGAGCGATCCCACCAGTGATCAAAAGGCAGTGTCCTCTCTCTCATAGAGCAATCCGACCAGTGATCAAAAGGCAGTGTCCTCTCTATGAGAACAGAGTGATCCCACCAGTGATCAAAAGGCAGTGTCCTCTCTCTGATAACAGAGCGATCCCACCAGTGATCCAAAGGCAGTGTCCTCTCTCTCATAGAGCAATCCCACCAGTGATCAAAAGGCAGTGCCCTCTCTCTCTGATAACAGAGTGATCCCACCAGTGATCAAAAGGCAGTGTCCTCTCTATGAGAACAGAGTGATCCCACCAGTGATCAAAAGGCAGTGTCCTCTCTCTGATAACAGAGCGATCCCACCAGTGATCAAAAGGCAGTGTCCTCTCTCTCATAGAGCAATCCCACCAGTGATCAAAAGGCAGTGCCCTCTCTCTCTGATAACAGAGTGATCCCACTAGTGATCAAAAGGCAGTGTCCTCTCTGATACCAGAGCGATTCCACCAGTGATCAAAAGGCAGTGTCCTCTCTCTGATAACAGAGCGATCCCACCAGTGATCAAAAGGCAGTGTCCTCTCTCTGATAACAGAGCGATCCCACCAGTGATCACAAGGCAGTGTCCTCTCTCTCTGATAACAGAGCGATCCCACCAGTGATCAAAAGGCAGTCCTGTCTCTCTGATAACAGAGTGATCTCACCAGTGATCAAAAGGCAGTGTCCTCTCTCTGATAACAGAGCATCTCATAGAGCGATCCCACCAGTGATCAAAAGGCAGTGTCCTCTCTCTGATAACAGAGTGATCCCACCAGTGATCAAAAGGCAGTGTCCTCTCTATGAGAACAGAGTGATCCCACCAGTGATCAAAAGGCAGTGTCCTCTCTCTGATAACAGAGCGATCCCACCAGTGATCCAAAGGCAGTGTCCTCTCTCTCATAGAGCAATCCCACCAGTGATCAAAAGGCAGTGCCCTCTCTCTCTGATAACAGAGTGATCCCACCAGTGATCAAAAGGCAGTGTCCTCTCTATGAGAACAGAGTGATCCCACCAGTGATCAAAAGGCAGTGTCCTCTCTCTGATAACAGAGCGATCCCACCAGTGATCAAAAGGCAGTGTCCTCTCTCTCATAGAGCAATCCCACCAGTGATCAAAAGGCAGTGCCCTCTCTCTCTGATAACAGAGTGATCCCACTAGTGATCAAAAGGCAGTGTCCTCTCTGATACCAGAGCGATCCCACCAGTGATCACAAGGCAGTGTCCTCTCCCTCATAGAGCGATCCCACCAGTGATCACAAGGCAGTGTCCTCTCCCTCATAGAGCGATCCCACCAGTGATCAAAAGGCAGTGTCCACTCTCTCATAGAGCGATCCCAGCAGTGATCAAAAGGCAGTGTCCTCTGTCTCTGATAACAGAGTGATCCCACCAGTGATCAAAAGGCAGTGTCCTGTCTGATAACAGAGCGATCCCACCAGTGATCAAAAGGTAGTGTCCTCTCTCTCTGATAACAGAGCGATCCCACCAGTGATCAAAAGGCAGTGTCCTCTCTCTCATAGAGCGATTCCACCAGTGATCAAAAGGCAGTGTCCTCTCTCGCTCATAACAGAGTGATCCCACCAGTGATCAAAAGGCAGTGTCCTCTGTCTCTGATAACAGAGTGATCCCACCAGTGATCAAAAGGCAGTGTCCTCTCTCTGATAACAGAGTGATCCCACCAGTGATCAAAAGGCAGTGTCCTCTCTGATAACGGAGCGATCCCACCAGTGATCACAAGGCAGTGTCCTCTCTCTCATAGAGTGATCCCACCAGTGATCAAAAGGCAGTGTCCCCTCTGATAGCAGAGCGATCCCACCAGTGATCACAAGGAAGTGTCCTCTCTCTCTGATAACAGAGTGATCCCACCAGTGATCACAAGGCAGTTTCCTCTCTCTCTGATAACAGAGTGATCCCATCAGTGATCACAAGGCAGTGTCCTGTCTCTCATAGAGCGATCCCACCAGTGATCAAAAGGCAGTGTCCTCTCTCTCTGATAACAGAGTGATCCCACCAGTGATCAAAAGGCAGTGTCCTCTCTCTGATAACAGAGCCATCCCACCAGTGATCAAAAGGCAGTGTCCTCTGTCTGATAACAGAGTGATCCCACCAGTGATCAAAAGGTAGTGTCCTCTCTCTCTGATAACAGAGTGATCCCACCAGTGATCAAAAGGCAGTGTCCTCTTTCTCATAGAGCGACCCCACCAGTGATCAAAAGGCAGTGTCCTCTCTCTCTGATAACAGAGTGATCCCACCAGTGATCAAAAGGCACTGTCCTCTCTCTCATAGAGCGATCCCACCAGTGATCAAAAGGCAGTGTCCTCTCTCTCTGATAATAGAGTGATCCCACCAGTGATCAAAAGCCTGTGTCCTCTCTCTGATAACAGAGCGATCCCACCAGTGATGAAAAGGCAGTGTCCTCTCTCTCTGATAACAGAGTGATCCCACCAGTGATCAAAATGCAGTGTCCTCTCTCTCATAGAGCGATCCCACCAGTGATCAAAAGGCAGTGTCCTCTCTCTGATAACAGAGTGATCCCACCAGTGATCAAAAGGCAGTGTCCTCTCTCTGATAACAGAGTGATCCCACCAGTGATCAAAAGGCAGTGTCCTCTCTCTGATAACGGAGCGATCCCACCAGTGATCACAAGGCAGTGTTCTCTCTCTCTGGTAACAGAGTGATCCCACCAGTGATCACAAGGCAGTGTCCTCTCTCTCATAGAGCAATCCCACCAGTGATCAAAAGGCAGTGTCCTCTCTCTCTGATAACAGAGCGATCCCACCAGTGATCAAAAGGCAGTGTCCTCTCTCTGATAACAGAGTGATCCCACCAGTGATCACAAGGCAGTGTCCTCTCTCTCATAGAGTGATCCCACCAGTGATCAAAAGGCAGTGTCCTCTCTCTGATAACAGAGTGATCCCACCAGTGATCAAAAGGCAGTGTCCTCTCTCTGATAACAGAGTGATCCCACCAGTGATCAAAAGGCAGTGTCCTCTCTGATAACGGAGCGATCCCACCAGTGATCACAAGGCAGTGTTCTCTCTCTCTGATAACAGAGTGATCCCACCAGTGATCACAAGGCAGTGTCCTCTCTCTCATAGAGCAAACCCACCAGTGATCAAAAGGCAGTGTCCTCTCTCTCTGATAACAGAGCGATCCCACCAGTGATCAAAAGGCAGTGTCCTTTCTCTGATAACAGAGTGATCCCACCAGTGATCACAAGGCAGTGTCCTGTCTCTCATAGAGCGATCCCACCAGTGATCAAAAGGCAGTGTCCTCTCTCTCTGATAACGGAGCGATCCCACCAGTGATCACAAGGCAGTGTCCTCTCTCTCATAGAGTGATCCCACCAGTGATCAAAAGGCAGTGTCCTCTCTCTCTGATAACAGAGTGATCCCACCAGTGATCACAAGGAAGTGTCCTCTCTCTCTGATAACAGAGCGATCCCACCAGTGATCAAAAGGCAGTGTCCTCTCTCTCTGATAACAGAGTGATCCCACGGCAGTGTCCTCTCTCTCATAGAGTGATCCCACCAGTGATCAAAAGGCAGTGTCCTCTCTCTCTGATAACAGAGTGATCCCACCAGTGATCACAAGGCAGTGTCCTCTCTCTGTGATAACAGAGTGATCCCACCAGTGATCAAAAGGCAGTGTCCTCTCTGATACCGGAGCGATCCCACCAGTGATCACAAGGCAGTGTCCTCTCTCTCATAGAGTGATCCCACCAGTGATCAAAAGGCAGTGTCCCCTCTGATAGCAGAGCGATCCCACCAGTGATCACAAGGAAGTGACCTCTCTCTCTGATAACAGAGTGATCCCATCAGTGATCACAAGGCAGTGTCCTGTCTCTCATAGAGCGATCCCACCAGTGATCAAAAGGCAGTGTCCTCTCTCTCTGATAACAGAGTGATCCCACCAGTGATCAAAAGGCAGTGTCCTCTCTCTGATAACAGAGCCATCCCACCAGTGATCAAAAGGCATTGTCCTCTGTCTGATAACAGAGTGATCCCACCAGTGATCAAAAGGTAGTGTCCTCTCTCTCTGATAACAGAGTGATCCCACCAGTGATCAAAAGGCAGTGTCCTCTTTCTCATAGAGTGATCCCACCAGTGATCAAAAGCCTGTATCCTCTCTCTGATAACAGAGCGATCCCACCAGTGATCAAAAGGCAGTGTCCTCTCTCTCTGATAACAGAGTGATCCCACCAGTGATCAAAATGCAGTGTCGTCTCTCTCATAGAGCGATCCCACCAGTGATCAAAAGGCAGTGTCCTCTCTCTGATAACAGAGTGATCCCACCAGTGATCAAAAGGCAGTGTCCTCTCTCTGATAACAGAGTGATCCCACCAGTGATCAAAAGGCAGTGTCCTCTCTCTGATAACGGAGCGATCCCACCAGTGATCACAAGGCAGTGTTCTCTCTCTCTGATAACAGAGTGATCCCACCAGTGATCACAAGGCAGTGTCCTCTCTCTCATAGAGCAATCCCACCAGTGATCAAAAGGCAGTGTCCTCTCTCTCTGATAACAGAGCGATCCCACCAGTGATCAAAAGGCAGTGTCCTCTCTCTGATAACAGAGTGATCCCACCAGTGATCACAAGGCAGTGTCCTGTCTCTCATAGAGCGATCCCACCAGTGATCACAATGCAGTGTTCTCTCTCTCTGATAACAGAGTGATCCCACCAGTGATCACAAGGCAGTGTCCTCTCTCTCATAGAGTAATCCCACCAGTGATCAAAAGGCAGTGTCCTCTCTCTCTGATAACAGAGCAATCCCACCAGTGATCAAAAGGCAGTGTCCTCTCTCTGATAACAGAGTGATCCCACCAGTGATCACAAGGCAGTGTCCTCTCTCTCATAGAGCGATCCCACCAGTGATCAAAAGACAGTGTCCTCTCTCTGATAACAGAGTGATCCCACCAGTGATCAAAAGGCAGTGTCCTCTCTGATAACGGAGCGATCCCACCAGTGATCACAAGGCAGTGTTCTCTCTCTCTGATAACAGAGTGATCCCACCAGTGATCACAAGGCAGTGTCCTCTCTCTCATAGAGCAATCCCACCAGTGATCAAAAGGCAGTGTCCTCTCTCTCTGATAACAGAGCGATCCCACCAGTGATCAAAAGGCAGTGTCCTCTCTCTGATAACAGAGTGATCCCACCAGTGATCACAAGACAGTGTCCTGTCTCTCATAGAGCGATCCCACCAGTGATCAAAAGGCAGTGTCCTCTCTCTCTGATAACGGAGCGATCCCACCAGTGATCACAAGGCAGTGTCCTCTCTCTCATAGAGTGATCCCACCAGTGATCAAAAGGCAGTGTTCGCTCTCTCTGATAACAGAGCGATCCCACCAGTGATCAAAAGGCAGTGTCCTCTGTCTCTGATAACAGAGCGATCCCACCAGTGATCAAAAGGCAGGCTCTCACCTTTGGCACCGGCCTCTATGTTTTGTCCTCCCTCATCTCTTTAATCAGCGGATAATAGAAGCTTTAATCGGTGAAATGGACTTGAACATTGGCTCATAACCCGTCTTGTAGCCTTCTCGCCACGAAGTTTGTGCACAGTGCCTCTGTCTTCCGGAATCCTCTTGGGGAGTGCAGAGTGCTGAAGCACTCCAAAGTGCAAATCATAGGCTCCAACAGTTCCAGAATCACATTCATGAGGAAAAAGAAACATACAAGACATAAAAGAAGTGAAATATATGGTTTCATGGTCTATATAGAAGGATTTATACGTAGTTACCATCTTGACCGGAGGCTCTTTGCTTGTGACTCATTGCTTTGCTAAACTTAAAGAAAGGTGCTAACATGGATAGAGGATTGGCTGATTGGCAGGAGGCAAAGAGGAGGATTCTAGGGGGCTTTTCTGGTTGGCTGCTGGTGTGTCACAGGGGTCTGTGTTGGCACTGATTGTTTTCACGTTGTACGTCAACGATTTGGAAATGATGAATTTGTGGCTAGTTTTGTGGACAGTATAGTGAAGGTGCAGGTAGTGTTGAGGAAAAAGGGAGGGAGCCTTAAACAGATTGGGAGAATGGAAAGAAGTGGAAGATGTATCGTTAGGGAAGTATGTTCATGCACTTTGGAGGAAGAAATAAAGGCATGAACTATTTTATAAATGGGGAGAAAATTGAGAAATCAGAGGTGCAAAGGGAAATGGGAGTCCTCAGTTGGAGTATTATGAGCTGTTTTGGGCCCCTTATCTATAAAGGATGTGCTGGTATTGGAGGAGCATTTGAGGTCTGTCTTCGAGTTTAGAAGAATTACTGGGTATCTCATTGAAACCTATCGAAACCCATTGAAACCCTCAGTAGAGTGGATGTGGAGAAGGTGTTTCCCACAGTGGGGGAATCTTGGACCAGAAGGGACAACCTCAGAATAGAGGGGTGTCCATTTAGAACAAAGATGAGGAAAAATTGGTGAATCAGTGGAATTCATTGCCAGGGGTGTCTGTGGAGGCCAAATCATTGGGTATGTTTAAGGCGGAGGCTAGTAGGTTCTTGATTAGTCAGGGTGTCGAAGGTTACCAGGAGAAAGCAGGAGAGTGGCGTTGAGAGAGTTAATAACTCAGCCATAACAGAATAGCAGAGAAGACTCGATGGGCTGAATGGCAGAATTCTGCTGCTACGTCTTATAAATGAGTAGCATCACAACAAAAATATACAGATTTTCTGCAAGGCAATACAATTAGGACTAAAAGCAGTCATGGTGTGTTGAACTATACTGACCAGGCTGTGCCCATTGTTTCAAGTAGGGAATGGTTGAAGGGAGGTAGCTATGGTCAGCAGGGACAGATTGGGCCGAAGGGCCTGTATCTGTGCTGTATTGCTCTGTCGCTGTCTCACTGTTTTGGTTGCCTCGTGGTAGTAGAAGCAATCCCGAGAATCTGGCCTTTGAGGTTCGGTTCCGTTCTTTAAACAGCTACCGAGCTCCCGAAACTCATGGAGGAAGACCTCATTGATCTGCCAACCCAAGTAGTTGAGTTTGTGGAGTCTGGAGCCAGTGGGGGGATTTCTGTGGTGGTGTTCACAGGCTCTGGGCTGTGTTTGGGGATCTGGGAGTGATAGGAATGTTCTGGTGTTCAGGGTTGGGGTTGACGGTGTGTGTACAGCACTGATGATGTCTATTGGTAGTCACAGATACTCACAGGTACTCATTGGTAAACATGGGACTGATGTGTAGTGGTACTGATGGGGATAGGAACAATTGACATGGGATATTTCTGACAGTGTGTTCGTACTGATGGGGTCATGCAGGACTGATGTATGACTGATCTCACTGCTTATGTTGGTACCAGCAGGACATGCGAGACTGACGGGTCACCCATAACTGACGGCGTGTGCTTTACTGCCGGAGGCACCCAAAACTGACAGGTGCACGTGGGACTGTCATGTGTGTTTGATTGCGACACGGGACTGACACTTCGTTTGACCAATACGGGACTGACGGCTGCAGAAGTGATTGCAGTGTGCGTTTGATGGGGCATGCGGGATGGGTTGGTGCACGGGGACTGACACTGTGAGTTTGACTGACGGGGAATGTGGCACTGAATGTACACCTCACTGATAAGCCATGCCGTGCCGTGCACAGGAGGCGAAGGAGGCTCTGGAGGCTCGGGACCACTACATGGAGGAGATGGCAGACACAGCGGATGCCATTGAGATGGCAACGCTGGACAAGGAGATGGCGGAGGAGCGGGCGGAGTCCCTGCAGCAGGAAGTGGATGGGCTGAAGGAGCGGGTGGATGAGCTCAGCACCGACCTGGAGATCCTCAAGCACGAGATCGAGGAAAAGGGTAGGGGTGCTGAGTGCCGTGCTGCTGGAGGCTTCCTCCCACTGCGGGATGTGCGACCCACTGCGCACCGCGTTATCATCCCAACCCATCCCAACCAAGGTTCCAACCTCGCCAATGAGCATGTGACCCCCTTACCCCATGAGATTTGTGTGTGGGGGAGCTGAGGTATCGTGTGTGGGGTTGTGGAATGGAGTACCCTGGGGGTGGGTAATGTCTGGAATGAGAGGATTGTGGAATGGGTGGGGGTGTGGAATGGAGTACCCTGGGGGTGGGTAATGTCTGGAATGAGAGGATTGTGGAATGAGTGGGGGTGTGGAATGGAGTACCCTGGGGGTGGGTAATGTCCGGAATGTGAAGAGTGTGGAATGGGTGGGGGTGTGGAATGGAGTACCCTGGGGGTGGGTAATGTCCGGAATGTGGGGAGGGTGGAATGGGTGGGGAGTGTCGAATGGAGTACCCTGAGGGTGGATAATGTCCGGAATGTGAGGAGAGTCGATACGGTGGGGGGTGTGGATTGGGATGTTTAAATAGTTAGGATGGATTAAATAGGCTGACTGGTCTGCAATTTTTTAATGACCTTTAAGTTACCGGGAGAATTGATGAAGGCAAGGCAGTGAATCTTTGTCTTCGGAGACTTTAGCAAGGCCTTTGACAAGTTCCTGCTTGGGAGATTGGTCAAGAAAGTTCAGTCGCTTGGTATTTGGTTTAGGACAGTAAATTGGATTAGATATTAGCTTCCTGGGAGAAGCCAGGCAGTAGAAGGTTGCCTGTCTGACTGGAGGCCTGCGACCAGTGGTGTGCCACAGGGATCTGTGCTGGGTCCATTGTTTCCCAGTATTTGCAGTCCCGGACGACTTCCACATCTGTTCCTGTGATGGAGATGGGAATGCAGGGTGTTTTCACCTTCCTAAAGTCCACCATCAGCTCCCTTGCCATAGTGATGTTGAGCTGCAGGTGATCCAGCCGGCACCACTCAACAGTTGTTCACCACTCTTCTGTACTCAGCCTCAATTGTGAGTCATCCAATAACCCCTGCAGGTGGCAGGACTCCCAGTTGTATCTGAAGTCTGAGGTGTAGATAGTGACAGGAACGGGGACAGGACAGTCCCCTGGGCTGCTAACCCCAGTATCTGATACACAGCTCTGCAATCTCTCATACTGTGGCTGTCTGACCAGGTAGTCTGTAATCCAGGACGCCACAGGAACATCCACCTGCATCTCTGTGAGCTTATTCCCTAGTAAAGCAGGTCATATGGTGCTTAAAGCAGTGCAGGAATCAAAGAACATGATTTTCACAGTGCTGCCTGGTTCATCCAGATGGGTGTAAGCTCGTAGAAGCAGGGAGATAATGGCACCCTCAACTCCAGTAGGTGGTTGGTCAGCAAACTGCAGGGCATCCTGTGATGGATTTACGATAATCCGGAGATGTGTCAGGGCTAGTCTTTCTGATGATTTCATAACATGTGAGGACAGTGCTACTGGTCTCTAGTCACTCGGCGTGGTGGGACATGTCTTCTTGGGTCGTGGAACTAGGCAGGATGCTTTGCACAGCACAGGGACCCTGTCCAAGCTCAGGCTCAAATTAAAGATGTGTTGAAAGACTGCACACACCTTGAGTACCCTTGGGCTGATGCTGTCCAGGCCCATAGCCTAGCCTAGGTGAAGTCTGCTGAACTCTCTTGTTACGCGCTCAGTAGTGACAGCCCATGTGTCTGTGGTCATGGGCTCTCCAGTGTCCTTGAAAAGAGACGGAGGGTAAAGGTTGAGAGGGGAGAGACTGGGATGGATGGGTTGAGAGGGGAGAGACTGGGGTGAATGGACCGTAGAGGGGAGAGACTGGGGTGGATGGGTTGAGAGGGGAGAGACTGGGGTGGATGGAGTGTAGAGGGAAGGGACTGGGGTGGATGGGTTGAGAGGGGAGAGACTGGGGTGGATGGGTTGAGAGGGGAGAGACTGGGGTGGATGGGTTGTAGAGGGGAGAGACTGGGGTGGATGGGTTGTAGAGGGGAGAGACTGGGGTGGATAGGTTGAGAGGGGAGAGACTGGGGTGGATGGGTTGAGACGGGAGAAGCTGGGGTGGATGGATTGAGACGGGAGAAGCTGGGGTGGATGGGTTGTAGAGGGGAGAGACTGGGGTGGATGGGTTGAGGGGAGAGACTGGGGTGGATGGGTTGAGACGGGAGAAGCTGGGGTGGATGGGTTGTAGAGGGGAGAGACTGGGGTGGATGGGTTGAGAGGGGAGAGACTGGGGTGGATGGGTTGAGAGGGGAGAGACTGGGGTGGATGGGTTGTAGAGGGGAGAGACTAGGGTGGATGGGTTGAGAGGGGAGAGACTGGGATGGATGGGTTGAGAGGGGAGAGACTGGGGTGGATGGGTTGAGAGGGGAGAGACGGGTGGATGGGTTGAGAGGGGAGAGACTGGGGTGGATGGACTGTAGAGGGGAGAGACTGGGGTGGATGGGTTGAGACAGGAGAAGCTGGGGTGGATGGGTTGAGAGGGGAGAGACTGGGGTGGATGGGTTGAGACGGGAGAAGCTGTACATAGAATAGTAGAGCACAGTACAGGCCCTTCGGGCCACAATGTTGTGCTGACCCTTAAACCCTGCATCCCATATAACCCCCCGCCTTAAATTCCTCCATATACCTGCCCTGTAGTCTCTTAAACTTCACTAGGGTATCTGCCTCCACCACTGGCTCAGGCAGTACATTCCATGCACCAACCACTCTCTGAGTAAAAAACCTTCCTCTAATATCCCCCTTTGAACTTCCCACCCCTTACCTTAAATCCATGTCCTTTTGTATTGAGCAGTGGTGCCCTGGTGAAGAGGCGCTGGCTATCCACTCTATATTCCTCTTAACCATTTATTTCATCATCTAAATCACCCAAAACCAACCTCTGCAGAACACAGCGAGTCACTGTCAGCCAACTGGACAAGGATCTTTTTATTTCTACTCCTGCCTTTTTCCAATCAGCCAATACTCTAATCATGTTAATAATTTTCCTGTAATACCATGGGCGCTGAACTTGGTAAGCAGCCTCGTGTGTTGCGCCTTATTAAAGGCCTTCTGAAAGTCCAAATATACAACATTCACTGCATGCCTTTTATCTATCCTACTTGTAATCTCCTCAAAGAATTCCGACAGGTTCTTCAGACAGGATTTTCCCTGAAGGAAACCATGCTGACTTTGTACTTTCTTGTCCTGTGTCACCCTGTTCTTAACAATTGACTCTAACATCTTCCCAACCACTGAGGTCAGGTTAACTGGTCTATAATTTCCTTTCTGCTGCCTTCATCTTTTCTTAGGGTGGAGTGACATTTTGCCTAGTGGACTTGGCCTCCACCGAGTCTGTAGGAGAGTATTCCACAGATTTACTACTCTGGTTTAAAAAAAATTCCTCCTTACCTCTGTTCTAAAGGGTCATCCTTCAATTCTGAGGCTGTGCCCTCTAGTTCTGGATATCCCACCATGGGAAACATCCTCTCCACATCCACCACATCTAGTCCTTTCAACATTCTGTAGGTTTCAATGAGATCTCCCCGCATTCTTCTAAATTCCAGTGACTACAGGCCCAAAGCTGCCAAACATTCCTCACATGTTAACCCCTTCATTCCCATGAATCATCCTTGTCATTGGAGAGAGTCCAGAGGAGGTTCACATCCTTTCTGAGATATGGATAGGGCCCAAAACTGTTGACAATACTCCAAGTGCAGCCTGACTAGAATCTTATAAAGGCCGAGCATTGTCGCCTTGCTTTTACATTCTCTTCCCCCTGAAATAAAAACCAACATTGCATTTGCCTTCTTTACCACAGACTCAACCTGTAAATTAACCTTGTGGGAGTCTTGCACGAGGTCTGCTAAGTACCTCTGCATCTCTGATGTTTGAACCTTCTCCCCATTTAGATAGTAGTCTGCACTATTGTTCCTTTTCCCAAAATCCATTATCGTACATTTCCCTTTACAGAAACGATGTTGACTTTGACTTATTTTATCATTAATCTCCAAGTACCTCAAAACTTTGTCCTTAATAATAGACTGCAACACTTTCCAACCACTGAGGTTAGGTTAACTGGCTTCTAATTTCCTTTTTTTGCCTTCCTCCCTTCTTAAACAGTGGAGTGACATTTGCAATCATCCAGTCCTCTGGGACATGCCAGAAACAAGTGATTCTTGAAAGACCATAACCATTGCATCTGTTATCTCTTCAGCAACCTCTCTCAGGACTCTGGGATGTAGTCCATCTGGTCCAGGTGACCTATCCACCTTAAGACCTTTGAGTTTGCCTAGCACTTTTTCCTTTGTTGTAGCAACGGCACTCACTCCTGCCCCCTGACACTCATAGACTTCTGCCATACTGCTTGTGTTTTCCACAGTGAAGAAGGATGTGAAGTACCCATTAAGTGCATAAGAACATAACAAATAGGAGCAGGAGTTGGCCATCTATCCCATCGAGCCTGCCCCGCCATTCAATAAGATCATGGCTGATCTGTCCTTAAACTCAGTTCCATCTACCTGCCTTTTCCCTATAACCCTTAATTCCCCTACTGTGTAAAAAGTCTATCTAACTGTTTCTTAAATATATTCAGTGAAGAAGCCTCAACTGCTTCCCTGGGCAGAAAATTCCACAGATTCACCACTCTCTGGGAGAAACAGTTTCTCCTCATTTTCATCCTAAATCTTCTCCCCTGAATCTTGAGGCAATGTCCCCTAGTTTTAGTCTCACCTACCAATGGAAACAACTTTCCTACTTCTATCTAATCTATCCCTTTTAAAAATTTGTATATTTCTATAAGATCCCCTCTCATTCTTCTGAATTCCAGAGAGTATAGTCCCAGGCGACTCAATCTCTCCTCATAGGTTAACCCCTTCATCTCTGAAATCAACCTTGTGAACCTCTTCTGCACTGTCTCCAAAGCTAGTATATCCTTCCCCAAGTATGGAGATCAGAACTGCACACAGTACTCCAGGTGCGGCCTCACCAGTACCCTATATAGTTGCAGCATGATCTCCCTGCTCTTGAATTCAATCCCTCTAGTAATGAAGGCCAACATTCCGTTAGCCTTCTTAATAACCTGTTGTACCTGCAAGCCAACTCTTTGCGATTCATGAACAAGCACTCCCAAGTCCCTCTGCACAACAGCATGCTGCAATCTTTAAATAATAATCTGCTCTTCTATTATTCCTTCCAAAGTGGATGATCTTGCATTTACTGTTTGCCATTTCTCTGCCCCCCCGCCCCCATTACTACCTCACCAGCATCATTTTCCAGTGATCCAATATCAACTCTCACCTCCCTTTTACTTTTTATACAACTGAAAAAGCTTTTGGTATCCTGCTTTATATTATTGGCTAGTCTGCCCTCATATTACATCTTTTCCCTCATTATAGCTTTTTTAGTTGCCTTTTGTTGGATTTTAAAAACTTCCCAATCATCCAACTTCCCATTCACTTCTATTACCTTGTATGCTCTTTCCTTGGCTTTTATACAGTCCTTAACTTTCCTTGTCAGCCATGGTTGCTTACCTCTGCCATTTGAGAACAACTTCTTCTGTGGGTTATAACCATCCTGTGCCTTGTGAACTATTCCCAGAAACTTCAGCCATCTCTGCTCTGCCGTCATCCCTGCCAGTATCCTCCTCCAATCCACCTGGGCAAGCTCCTCTCTCATGCCTCTGTAATTCCCTTTATTCCATTGCGATACTGATACATGTGACTTATGCTTCTCCTTCTGAAATTGTATATTATCATCACTGCCTCCTGTGGGTTCCTTTACATTAAGCTCCCTAATAAGATCTGGGTTATCACACAACACTCAATCTAAGATAGCCTTTCCCCGAGTAGGCTGAAGCACAGGCTGTTCTAGCATTCAATAAATTCCCTCTCTTGCATTCTGACACCAACCTGATTTTCCCAATCTGCTTGTATATTGAAGTCCCCCATCATTACATTTATTACATGTCGTTTCCAGCTCCCTTTGCAATCTCAACCCCACACCTTGGCTATTATTTGGAGGCCTATATATGATTCCCAAAATGTTTCTTTACCCTTGTAATTTCTTAACTCCGCTCGCAGAGATTCAACATTCTCTGACCCTGTGTCACCTCTTTCTAAAGATGTAATTCCATCTCTTACCAACTGACCTACACCACCACCTTTGCCTTTCTGCCTGTCATTTCGATACAAAGTATAGCCTTTGATGTTAAGCTCCCAACTACAGTCTTCTTTCAGCCACAGCTCAGTGATGCCCACAATGTCGTACCGACCACCTTTAATTGCGCCACAAGTTCGTCCACCTTATTCCAAATGCTACACGCATTTAACTACAGCACCTTCAGTCCTGTCTTCTTCACAGATTTGAATTTTGTATCTGGTACAATTTAACTCTTTGCACTGTTTACATTTGCATCCAGACATTGGCTTGTCCTTCCTTAAATTCTTGTTACACCCACCGTCTGCTTGTAAACCTGCTGGATCATACTGGTTCCTATCCCTCGTCCCAATCCACACTTGCCAGATCCTTTCTGATTCCTTCAAAGTTTAGAATCTCAATCTGCCTATCTTTTTCCTTATTTACTTTGAAACTAATGGCATTGTGGTCACTACACAAGCTTCTATTACCTGCCTTGTCTCGTTCCCTAATAGGAGACCTAGTATCGCACATGGTCATATCTTGCTTATTCCTCAGTTCCACCCATAACGCCTCACTAGTTGTGTTGTCCTGACGGAGCACTGCCACGACATCTTCCCTGACCAGTAACGCAACTTGTCCCACTTCAATGCCTCACACTCTATCACTTTAAAATCCCTACAACAGTCCTGTCCCTCCTGCAATCAAGTCTCAATGCTACAATATCATAATTCATAGTCATAGTCATACTTTATTGATCTCGGGGGAAATTGGTTTTCGTTACAGTTGCTCCATAAATAATAAATAGTAATAGAACCATAAATAGTTAAATAGTAATATGTAAATTATGCCAGTAAATTATGAAATTAGTCCAGGACCAGCCTATCGGCTCAGGATGTCTGACCCTCCAAGGGAGGAGTTGTAAAGTTTGATGGCCACAGGCAGGAATGACTTCCTATGACGCTCTGTGTTGCATCTCGGTGGAATGAGTCTCTGGCTGAATGTACTCCTGTGCCCAACCAGTACATTATGTAGTGGATGGGAGACATTGACCAAGATGGCATGCAACTTAGACAGCATCCTCTTTTCAGACACCGCCGTGAGACAGTCCAGTTCCATTCCCACAACATCACTGGCCTTACGAATGAGTTTGTTGATTCTGTTGGTGTCTGCCACCTTCAGCCTGCTGCCCCAGCACACAGCAGCAAACATGATAGCACTGGCCACCACAGACTCATAGAATATCCTCAGCATCATCCGGCAGATGTTAAACATAGAAACATAGAAAATAGGTGCAGGAGTAGGCCATTTGGCCCTTCGAGCCTGCATCACCATTTATTATGATCATGGCTGATCATCCAACTCAGAACCCCGCCCCAGCCTTCCCTCCATACCCCCTGACCCCCGTAGCCACAAGGGCCATATCTAACTCCCTCTTAAATATAGCCAATGAACTGGCCTCAACTGTTTCCTGTGGCAGAGAATTCCACAGATTCACCACTCTGTGTAAAGAAGTTTTTCCTAATCTCGGTCCTAAAAGGCTTCCCCTCTATCCTCAAACTGTGACCCCTCGTTCTGGACTTCCCCAACATCGGGAACAATCTTCCTGCATCTAGCCTGTCCAATCCCTTTAGGATCTTATACGTTTCAATCAGATCCCCCCTCAATCTTCTAAATTCCAACGAGTACAAGCCCAGTTTATCCAGTCTTTCTTCATATGAAAGTCCTGCCATCCCAGGAATCAATCTGGTGAACCTTCTCTGTACTCCCTCTATGGCAAGGATGTCTTTCCTCAGATTAGGGGACCAAAACTGCACACAATACTCCAGGTGTGGTCTCACCAAGGCCTTGTACAACTGCAGTAGTACCTCCCTGCTCCTGTACTCGAATCCTCTCGCTATAAATGCCAGCATACCATTCGCCTTTTTCACCGCCTGCTGTACCTGCATGCCCACTTTCAATGACTGGTGTATAATGACACCCAGGTCTCGTTGCACCTCCCCTTTAACTAATCGGCCACCATTCAGATAATAATCTGTTTTCCTATTTTTGCCACCAAAGTGGATAACTTCACATTTATCCACATTAAATTGCATCTGCCATGAATTTGCCCACTCACCCAACCTATCCAAGTCACCCTGCATCCTCTTAGCATCCTCCTCACAGCTAACACTGCCACCCAGCTTCGTGTCATCCGCAAACTTGGAGATGCTGCATTTAATTCCCTCATCCAAGTCATTAATATATATTGTAAACAACTGGGATCCCAGCACTGAGCCTTGCGGTACCCCACTAGTCACCGCCTGCCATTCTGAAAAGGTCCCGTTTATTCCCACTCTTGGCTTCCTGTCTGCTAACCAACTCTCCACCCACACCAATACCTTACCCCCAATACCGTGTGCTTTAAGTTTGCACACTAATCTCCTGTGTGGGACCTTGTCAAAAGCCTTCTGAAAATCCAAATATACCACATCTACTGGTTCTCCCCTATCCACTCTACTAGTTACATCCTCAAAAAATTCTATGAGATTCGTCAGACATGATTTTCCTTTCACAAATCCATGCTGACTTTGTCCGATCATTTCACCTCTTTCCAAATGTGCTGTTATCACATCCTTGATAACTGACTCCAGCAGTTTCCCCACCACCGACGTTAGGCTAACCGGTCTATAATTCCCCGGTTTCTCTCTCCCTCCTTTTTTAAAAAGTGGAGTTACATTCGCCACCCTCCAATCCTCAGGAACTAGTCCAGAATCTAACGAGTTTTGAAAAATTATCACTAATGCATCCACTATTTCTTGGGCTACTTCCTTAAGCACCCTGGGATGCAGACCATCTGGCCCTGGGGATTTAACTGCCTTCAATCCCTTCAATTTACCTAACACCACTTCCCTACTAACATGTATTTCGTTCAGTTCCTCCATCTCACTGGACCCTCTGCCCCCTACTATTTCTGGAAGATTATTTATGTCCTCCTTAGTGAAGACAGAACCAAAGTAATTATTCAGTTGGTCTGCCATGTCCTTGCTCCCCATAATCAATTCACCTGTTTCTGTCTGCAGGGGACCTACATTTGTTTTTATCAGTCTTTTCCTTTTTACATATCTATAAAAGCTTTTACAGTCCGTTTTTATGTTGCCTGCCAGTTTTCTCTCATAATCTTTTTTCCCCTTCCTAATTAAGCCCTTTGTCCTCCTCTGCTGAACTCTGAATTTCTCCCAGTCCTCAGGTGAGCCACTTTCTCTGGCTAATTTGTATGCTTCTTCTTTGGAATTGATACTATCCCTAATTTCTCTTGTCAGCCACAGGTGCACTACCTTCCTTGATTTATTCTTTTGCCAAACTGGGATGAACATTTGTTGCAGTTCATCCATGCAACCTTTAAATGCTTGCCATTGCATATCCACCGTCAATCCTTTAAGTGTCATTTGCCAGTCTATCTTAGCTAATTCACGTCTCATACCTTCAAAGTTACCCCTCTTTAAGTTCAGAACCTTTGTTTCTGAATTAACTATGTCACTCTCCATCTTAATGAAGAATTCCACCATATTATGGTCACTCTTACCCAAGGGACCTCTCACGACAAGTTTGCTAATTAACCCTTCCTCATTGCTCAAAACCCAGTCCAGAATAGCCTGCTCTCTAGTCGGTTCCTCGACATGTTGGTTCAAAAAACCATCCCGCATACATTCCAAGAAATCCTCTTCCTCAGCACCTTTACCAATTTGGTTCACCCAATCTACATGTAGATTGAAGTCACCCATTATAACTGCTGTTCCACATTTCTAATTTCCTGTTTAATACCATCTCCGACCTCACTACTACTGTTAGGTGGCCTGTACACAACTCCCACCAGCGTCTTCTTCCCCTTAGTGTTACGCAGCTCTACCCATATCGATTCCACATCTTCCCCGCTCATGTCCTTCCTTTCTATTGCGTTAATCTCTTCTTTGACCAGCAACGCCACCCCACCTCCCCTTCCTTCATGTCTATCCCTCCTGAATATTGAATATCCCTGAACGTTGAGCTCCCATCCCTGGTCACCCTGGAGCCATGTCTCTGTGATCCCAACTATATCATAATCATTAATAACAATCTGCACTTTCAATTCATCCACCTTATTACGAATGCTCCTTGCATTGACACACAAAGCCTTCAGGCGCTCTTTTACAACTCTCTTAGCCCTTATACAATTATGCTGAAAAGTGGCCCTTTTTAATGCTTGCCCTGGATTTGTCAGCCTGCCACTTTTACTTTTCTCCACAGTACTTTTTGTTTCTACCCTCACTTTACACCCCTCTGCCTCTCTGCACTGGTTCCCATCCCCCTGTAGTGAACTAACCTCCTCACGCCTAGCCTCTTTAATTTGATTTAAAGGACCTCAGTCTCAGGAAATAGGCACGGCTCTGACCCTTCTTGTAGACAGCCTCAGTATTCTTTGACCATTCCAGTTTATTGTCAATTCGTATCCCCAGGTATTTGTAATCCTCCACCATGTCCACACTGACCCCCTGGATGGAAACAGGGGTCACTGGTGCCTTAGCTCTCCTCAGGTCTACCACCAGCTCGTTAGTCTTTTTCACATTAAGCTGCAGATAATTCTGCTCACACCATGTGACAAAGTTTCCTACTGTAGCCGTAGGTGTTGATCCATGCCTTGAGATCATCTGCCTTTCCTATGATACTTCTTGCATTGAAGTATATGCAGCTCAGGACACTAGTCACACCATGTTCAATCTTTTGATTCCTGACTTTGTCTGAGGTCTTACCAACATCTGTCTCCATAACTGCTCCACTAGCTGTTCTGGCACTCTGGTTCCCATCTCCCTGCAACTCTAGTTTAAACCCCACCATGCAGCACCAGCAAACCTCTCCACTGGTGTATTAAGCCTGTTCCAGTTCAGACATAAACCATCCCTTCCGTACTGGTCTCACCTTCCCTGGAAGAGAGCCCAATGATCCAAAAAATCTTATGCCCTCCCTCATATACCAACTCCTTAGTCACATATTAAAATGTATAATCTTTCTATTTGTGGTCTCACTAGTACATGGCACGGGTAGCAAACCCCTGTCCTTTAACTTAGCACTAAACTCCCTGAACTCACTTTGCAGGACCTCATCACCCTTCCTGCTAATGTCGCTGGTAACAATGTGGACCATGACCTCTGCTTGCACACTCTCCCACTTCAGAATGCTGTTGGCTCGATCTCAGATGTTGCTTACCCTTGCACCTGGGAGGCAATAAACCACCTGGGAATCTTGTTCTCGTCCACAGGATCTCCTGTCTGTTCCCCTAACTGATGAATCCCCTATCACTACAGCTCACCAAAGTGATATACCTGTTGTTGAGGGGGATGGACACAGGGGTACTCTGCACTGGCTGCCTATCCCCTTTCCCCTTCCTGACTGTCACCCAGTTTCCTGTGTCCTGTACCTTGGGTAGAACCACCTCTCTATATGTCCTATCTATCATCCATGCATGGAGGTCAGTGACCAGTGGTGTGCCTCAGGGATCTGTTCTGGAACCCCTTCTCTTTGTGATTTTTATAAATGGCCTGGATGAGGAAGTGGAGGGATGGGTTAGTACATTTGCTGATGACACAAAGGTTGGAGGTGTTGTGGATAGTGTGGAGGGCTGTCGGAGGTTACAGTGGTCATTGATAGGATGCAAAACTGGGCTGAGAAGTGGCAGATGGAGTTCAACCCATATATGGTTCATTTTGGTAGGTCAAATATGATGGCAGAATATAGTATTAATGGTAAGACTCTTAGCAGTGTGGAGGATCAGAGGTATCTTGGGGTCTGAGTCCATAGGACACTCAAAGCTGCTACACAGGTTGACTGTGTGGTTGAGAAGGTGTACGGTGCATTGGCCTTGATCAACCATGGGACTGAGTTTAAGAGCCAAGAGGTAATGCTACAGCTATATTGAACCTTGGTCAGACCCCACTTGGAGTACTGTGCTCAGTTCTGGCCACCTCACTACAGGAAGGATGTGGAAACTATAGGGAGGGTGCAGAGGAGATTTACAAGGATGTTGCCTGGATTGGGGAGCATGCCTTATGAGAATAGGTTGAGTGAACTCGGCCTTTTCTCCTTGGAGTGATGGAGGATGAGAGGTGACCTGATAGAGGTGTATAAGATATGAGAGGAATTGATCGTGTGGATATTCACAGGCTTTTTCCCGTGGTTGAAAAGGCTAGCATGAGAGGGCATAGTTTTAAGATGCTTGGAAGTAGGTACAGAGGAGATGTCAGGAGTAAGTTTTTTACGCAGAGAGTGGTGAGTGCGTGGAATGGGCTGCCGACGACGGTGGTGGAGGCGAATATGATATGGTCTTTTCAGAGACTCCTGGATGGGTACATGGAGCTTAGAAAAATAGTGGGCTATGGGGAACCCAAGGTAAGTTCTAAAGTAAGAACATGTTCAGCACAGCGCTGTGAACCGAAGGGCCTGTATTGTGCTGCAGATTTTCTATCTTTCTATCCTTTCAGCCTCCCGAATGATCCAGAGTTCACCGTGGATTGTTGGAAGCTGCAGCTGGATGCACTCCTTGCAGTTGTAGTCGTTAGGGACAGTGGATCTGCTGCAAAAGGAGAGACGAGGGGTGAAGGGGAGGGTGGGGAATACAGGCGGGGGTCCATGACCCACACTGACAAAGTGTTCCACAGGTACAGATGGAGCCGCCTCCAGTTATCAACTGAAACAGCTGGAGGAGCAGAACAGTCGGCTGAAAGAAGCTCTGGTCAGGTCAGTGTCCCAAAAAGCAAACACTCACAATCGCACTTCCCTCCACCCTTTCCTGGGCTCCCCACCCCCCAACCACCCTTTCTTGGGCTTTTCCCCACCTGAAACTCTTCCCCACTCTCTCTGCCCCTCTGCCCCCCCCCCCCCCACCCCAGCCCTCTCACCCTCTGACTCTGACTCTGTGTGCCGGGTAGGATGCGGGACCTGTCAGCTTCGGAGAAGCAGGAACACAGCAAGCTGCAGAAGGCGATGGAGCGCAAAGCGTCGGAGCTGGAGAGCCTGAGGGTGCAGCGGGACAGACTGGAGGAGGAGCTGCGACAGGCTGAGAGCACCATCGACGAGCTGAAGGAGCAGGTGTGTCCGGGCTGGGCTGGGGCTGCTGTCCACGTGCCGCACAGCCTTTCACAGGGCGGTGTGGGGCTGGGCATTGGTTGAGGGACTGCAGTGGAGTGGAGTGTCTGGGGGAGTGGGATTGAGACTGAGAGTGAGGAGTACTGTGCTGACCTGACACTCTGTGCCAGGTGGATGCCGCGCTGGGGGCCGAGGAGATGGTGGAGACCCTGACCGACAGGAACCTGGACCTCGAGGAGAAAGTGCGGGAACTGAGAGAGACAGTCAGCGACTTGGTGAGTTCAAACGCCTGTTCCCGGGTCACCACAGGGTCAGGGGTCATGTTTGACAGTGAAGGCAGTCATCAAGAATCAGAGATATCTGAACCTGAGGGACAACTTTTACACCCAGGAAGGGGTCGGGGTCAGTGTATTGAATGAGTTGTGGTCGGGGTCAGGGCTGTGACCCAGTGGTCGGGGTCAGTGTATTGAATGAGTTGTGGTCGGGGTCAGGGCTGTGACCCAGGAAGGGGTCGGGGTCAGTGTATCGAATGAGTTGTGGTCGGGGTCAGGGCTGTGACCCAGTGGGAGGGGTCAGTGTATTGAATGAGTTGTGGTTGGGGTCAGGGCTGTGACCCAGGAAGGGGTCGGGGTCAGTGTATTGAATGAGTTGTGGTCGGGGTCAGGGCTGTGACCCAGGAAGGGGTCGGGGTCAGTGTATTGAATGAGTTGTGGTCGGGGTCAGGGCTGTGACCCAGTGGTCGGGGTCAGTGTATTGAATGAGTTGTGGTCGGGGTCAGGGCTGTGACCCAGTGGGACAGGGTTCGAGGTTGTGTCAGGACATCAGTGGAAGGAGGGGCGCGGGATAGTCGATGCTGAATCGGGAACAACATCGGGGTCGGGCCGTGCTCCAGTATGAATCTGCCGTCCCCTACATGCCCGGGGAGGAATTCTGACATGGCTGTGGTTACGGTACAGGGATAGGGGTTGGGGATTATTAGGAATGCCGGTCAAGTGCCAGTGCTGTGACCCAGTTGCTGCCATCCCACCCACTCCACCTCCCCTTTGTAGGAGGCCATTAACGAAATGAATGACGAGCTGCAAGAAAATGCGCGTGAGACGGAACTGGAGCTGCGTGAGCAGCTGGACATGGGGGCTGCGCGTGTGCGTGAGGCGCAGAGACGTGCAGAGGCTGCACAGGAGACAGTGGCTGACTACCAACAGACCATCCACAAGTACCGCCAGCTCACCTCACACCTGCAGGTAAAGTCCTCAAACACACTCTCTACACCCCGGCACGTTCCCTTCTCCCCACACTCTCTACACCCCGGCACGTTCCCCTCTCCCCACACTCTACACCCCGGCACGTTCCCCTCTCCCCACACTCTCTACACCCCGGCACGTTTCCCTCTCCCCACACTCTCTACACCCCGGCACGTTCCCTTCTCCCCACACTCTCTACACCCCGGCACGTTCCCTTCTCCCCACACTCTACACCCCGGCACGTTCCCCTCTCCCCACACTCTCTACACCCCGGCACGTTCCCCTCTCCCCACACTCTACACCCCGGCACGTTCCCCTCTCCCCACACTCTCTACACCCCGGCACGTTTCCCTCTCCCCACACTCTCTACACCCCGGCACGTTCCCTTCTCCCCACACTCTACACCCCGGCACGTTCCCCTCTCCCCACACTCTCTACACCCCGGCACGTTCCCCTCTCCCCACACTCTACACCCCGGCACGTTCCCCTCTCCCCACACTCTCTACACCCCGGCACGTTTCCCTCTCCCCACACTCTCTACACCCCGGCACGTTCCCTTCTCCCCACACTCTACACCCCGGCACGTTCCCCTCTCCCCACACTCTCTACACCCCGGCACGTTTCCCTCTCCCCACACACTCTACACCCCGGCATGTTCTCCTCTCCCCACACTCTACACCCTGGCACGTTCCCTTCTCCCCACACACTCTACACCCCAGCACGTTCCCCTCTCCCCACACACTACACCCCGGCATGTTCCCTTCTCCCCACACTCTCTACACCCCAGCACGTTCCCCTCTCCCCACACTCTACACCCCGGCACATTCCCCTCTCCCCACACTCTCTACACCCCGGCACGTTCCCCTCTCCCCACACTCTACACCCCGGCACGTTCCCCTCTCCCCACACTCTACACGCAGCACGTTCCCCTCTCCCCACACTCTCTACACCCCGGCACGTTCCCCTCTCCCCACACTCTCTACACCCCGGCACGTTTCCCTCTCCCCACACTCTCTACACCCCGGCACGTTCCCTTCTCCCCACACTCTACACCCCGGCACGTTCCCCTCTCCCCACACTCTCTACACCCCGGCACGTTTCCCTCTCCCCACACACTCTACACCCCGGCATGTTCTCCTCTCCCCACACTCTACACCCTGGCACGTTCCCTTCTCCCCACACACTCTACACCCCAGCACGTTCCCCTCTCCCCACACACTACACCCCGGCACGTTCCCTTCTCCCCACACTCTCTACACCCCAGCACGTTCCCCTCTCCCCACACTCTACACCCCGGCACATTCCCCTCTCCCCACACTCTACACCCCGGCACGTTCCCCTCTCCCCACACTCTACACCCCGGCACGTTCCCCTCTCCCCACACTCTACACGCAGCACGTTCCCCTCTCCCCACACTCTCTACACCCCGGCACGTTCCCTTCTCCCCACACTCTACACCCCGGCACGTTCCCCTCTCCCCACACTCTCTACACCCCGGCACGTTCCCCTCTCCCCACACTCTACACCCCGGCACGTTCCCCTCTCCCCACACTCTCTACACCCCGGCACGTTTCCCTCTCCCCACACTCTCTACACCCCGGCACGTTTCCCTCTCCCCACACTCTCTACACCCCGGCACGTTCCCTTCTCCCCACACTCTACACCCCGGCACGTTTCCCTCTCCCCACACTCTCTACACCCCGGCACGTTCCCCTCTCCCCACACTCTACACCCCGGCACGTTCCCCTCTCCCCACACTCTCTACACCCCGGCACGTTTCCCTCTCCCCACACTCTCTACACCCCGGCACGTTCCCTTCTCCCCACACTCTACACCCCGGCACGTTCCCCTCTCCCCACACTCTCTACACCCCGGCACGTTTCCCTCTCCCCACACACTCTACACCCCGGCATGTTCTCCTCTCCCCACACTCTACACCCTGGCACGTTCCCTTCTCCCCACACACTCTACACCCCAGCACGTTCCCCTCTCCCCACACACTACACCCCGGCATGTTCCCTTCTCCCCACACTCTCTACACCCCAGCACGTTCCCCTCTCCCCACACTCTACGCCCCGGCACATTCCCCTCTCCCCACACTCTCTACACCCCGGCACGTTCCCCTCTCCCCACACTCTACACCCCGGCACGTTCCCCTCTCCCCACACTCTACACGCAGCACGTTCCCCTCTCCCCACACTCTCTACACCCCGGCACGTTCCCCTCTCCCCACACTCTCTACACCCCGGCACGTTTCCCTCTCCCCACACTCTCTACACCCCGGCACGTTCCCTTCTCCCCACACTCTACACCCCGGCACGTTCCC
This sequence comes from Mobula birostris, assembly GCF_030028105.1. Taxonomy (NCBI): domain Eukaryota; kingdom Metazoa; phylum Chordata; class Chondrichthyes; order Myliobatiformes; family Myliobatidae; genus Mobula; species Mobula birostris. Next base: position 207,791,117 of record NC_092373.1, read on the forward strand.
CTCTCCCCACACTCTCTACACCCCGGCACGTTTCCCTCTCCCCACACACTCTACACCCCGGCATGTTCTCCTCTCCCCACACTCTACACCCTGGCACGTTCCCTTCTCCCCACACACTCTACACCCCAGCACGTTCCCCTCTCCCCACACACTACACCCCGGCACGTTCCCTTCTCCCCACACTCTCTACACCCCAGCACGTTCCCCTCTCCCCACACTCTACACCCCGGCACATTCCCCTCTCCCCACACTCTACACCCCGGCACGTTCCCCTCTCCCCACACTCTACACCCCGGCACGTTCCCCTCTCCCCACACTCTACACGCAGCACGTTCCCCTCTCCCCACACTCTCTACACCCCGGCACGTTCCCTTCTCCCCACACTCTACACCCCGGCACGTTCCCCTCTCCCCACACTCTCTACACCCCGGCACGTTTCCCTCTCCCCACACACTCTACACCCCGGCATGTTCTCCTCTCCCCACACTCTACACCCTGGCACGTTCCCTTCTCCCCACACACTCTACACCCCAGCACGTTCCCCTCTCCCCACACACTACACCCCGGCACGTTCCCTTCTCCCCACACTCTACACCCCGGCACGTTCCCCTCTCCCCACACTCTCTACACCCCGGCACGTTTCCCTCTCCCCACACACTCTACACCCCGGCATGTTCTCCTCTCCCCACACTCTACACCCTGGCACGTTCCCTTCTCCCCACACACTCTACACCCCAGCACGTTCCCCTCTCCCCACACACTACACCCCGGCACGTTCCCTTCTCCCCACACTCTCTACACCCCAGCACGTTCCCCTCTCCCCACACTCTACACCCCGGCACATTCCCCTCTCCCCACACTCTACACCCCGGCACGTTCCCCTCTCCCCACACTCTACACCCCGGCACGTTCCCCTCTCCCCACACTCTACACGCAGCACGTTCCCCTCTCCCCACACTCTACACCCCGGCACGTTCCCCTCTCTCCACACTCTACACCCCGGCACGTTCCCCTCTCCCCACACTCTCTACACCCCGGCACGTCCCCCTCTCCCCACACTCTCTACACCCCGGCACGTTCCCTTCTCCCCACACTCTCTACACCCCGGCACGTTCCCCTCTCCCCACACTCTACACCCTGGCACGTTCCCCTCTCCCCACACTCTACACCACGGCACGTTCCCCTCTCCCCACACTCTACACCCCGGCACGTTCCCCTCTCCCCACACTCTACACCCCGGCACGTTCCCCTCTCCCCACACTCCACACCCCGGCACGTTCCCCTCTCCCCACACACTCTACGCCCCGGCACGTTCCCCTCTCCCCACACACTCTACGCCCCGGCACGTTGCCCTCTCCCCACACACTCTACGCCCCGGCACGTTGCCCTCTCCCCACACACTCTACGCCCCGGCACGTTGCCCTCTCCCCACACACTCTACGCCCCGGCACGTTGCCCTCTCCCCACACACTCTACGCCCCGGCACGTTCCCCTCTCCCCACACACTCTACGCCCCGGCACGTTCCCCTCTCCCCACACACTCTACGCCCCGGCACGTTCCCCTCTCCCCACACACTCTACGCCCCGGCACGTTCCCCTCTCCCCACACACTCTACACCCCAGCACGTTCCCCTCTCTCCTCCCCTCCGGTACCCGGCAAGTTCCCCTCCCCCCTCCGGTTCCCGGTACGTTTCCCTCCCCCCTCCAGTACCCGACACGTTCCCCTCTTTCCTCCCCTCTGGTACCCGGCACGTTCATCTCTCTCCTCCCCTCTGGTACCTGGCATGTTCCCCTCTCTCCTCCCCTCCGGTACCCAGCACGTTCCCCTCTCTCCCCTCCGGGACCCGACACGTTCCCCTCTCTCCTCCCCTCCGGTACCCAGCACGTTCCCCTCTCTCCTCCCCTCCGGTACCCGGCACGTTCCCCTCCCCCCTCCGGTACCCGGCACGTTTCCCTCTCTACCCCGCGATACCCAGCACGTTCCCCTCCCCCCTCCGGTACCCGGCAAGTTCCCCTCTTTCCTCCCCTCTGGTACCCGGCACGTCCCCCTCCCTCCTCCCCTCCGGTACCCGGCACGTTCCCCTCCCCCCTCCAGTACCCAGCACGTTCCCCTCTTTCCTCCCCTCCGGTACCCGGCATGTTCCCCTCTCGCCTCCCCTCCGGTACCCGGCACGTTCCCCTCTCTCCTCCCCTCCGGTACCCGGCACGTTCCCCTCTCTCCTCCCCTCCGGTACCCGGCACGTTCCCCTCTCTCCTCCCCTCTGGTACCCGGCACGTTCCCCCCTCCCCTCCCACTGTGCTGTGTGTCGTGTGTTGACCAGACGCCCTGCCCCTGTCCCACTGTGCAGAGTGCCATTTGTTGACCTGCTGCACCTTGCCCCTGTCCCAGGAGGTGAACCGTGAGCTGATGAGCCAGCAGGAAGCCTCGGCTGAGCGGGAACAGCAGCCTGCCCCCGACATCATCGACTTCAAGATCAAGTTTGCTGAGACCAAGGCTCATGCCAAGGTAAGGTGACGTCTGCTCTCCCGCCAGTCGACTCTACTTCTAGCACTCGCCATATCCCCACCCCTCCTACACATCTCATCGCCCTGTGTATGAGATTGGAACCAGCCCACCAATCCCTCCTTGAGCTGAAATATTCCATCCCAGGCAGTGTCCTGGTGAATCCACTCTACACCCTCTCCAGGGCTCTCAGATACTTGGTGACCAAAACTGTACACAGTTTGCCAGCTGAGGTCTGACCAGGATTTTGTAACCTCCCTGCTCCTGTACTCAGTACCACACCAATGCAGATTAGTATCCCATTTGCCTTTTAACCAGGTTATCTGCCTGAACTGCCACTTTCAACGACCTTTAGATTTGCAAACCAAGGGCCCTCCCCTCGTCAAGCAACCCCCTCTCCGGTGTTGAGCTCCCTCACTCCCGGCTCTGTGTGTGATGTGGTCCCTGTGTGGAGCTCCCTCACTCCCGGCTCTGTGTGTGATGTGGTCCCTGTGTGGAGCTCCCTCACTCCCGGCTCTGTGTGTGATGTGGTCCCTGTGTGGAGCTCCCTCTCTCCCTGGTCTGTGTGTAACGTGGCTCCATGCAATAAGGTGCCTCACACGAGGCTGCTTAACAAAATAAAATCCCATGACATTACAGGAAAGATACTGGCATGGATGGAGCAATGGCTGACAGGCGAGGCAGCGAGTACGAATAAAAGGGGCCTTTTCTGGTGGCTTGCCGGTGACCAGTTGTGTTCCTTGGGGGTTGGGACCGCTACTTTTCACATTGTTTGTCAGTGATTTAGATAATGAAATCGATGGCTTTTTGGCAAAGTTTGTGGATGATACGAAGATAGGTGGAGGGGTAGGTAGTGCTGAGGAAGCAATGTGATTGCAGCAGGACTTAGACAAATTGGAAGAATGGGCAAAAAGTGGCAGATGGAATGCAGTGTTGGGAAATGTATGATGATGCATTTTGGTAAAAGGAACAATAGTGCAGACTGTTATCTAAATGGGGAGAAGGTTCAAACATCAGACGTGCAGAGGGACTGGGGAGTCCTCGTGCAAGACTCCCAGAAGGTTAATTTGCTGGTTGAGTCTGTGGTAAAGAAGGCAAATGCAATGTTGGCATTTATTTAAAAGCAAGGAAATAATGTTCAGCTTTTATAAGATGCTAGTCAGGCTGCACAGAGTATTGTGAACAGTTTTGGGTCCTATCTGAGAAAGGATGTGTTGTCGTTGGAGAGACTCCAGAGGAAGTTCACAAGGCTGATTCTGGGAATGAAGGGGTTAACCTGTGAGGAGCATTTGGAAGTTTTGGGTCTGTACTCACTGGAATTTAGAAGAATGTGTGGGATCTCATTGAAATCTACAGAATGTTGAAAAGACTAGATAGGGTGGATGTGGAGAGACTCCCTTTCCCCCTGGACTGTGTGTAACTTGACCCCAGTGTGTGTCTCCCTCTCCCCTGGACTGTGTGTAACTTGACCCCAGTGTGTGTCTCCCTCTTCCCTGGACTGTGTGTAACTTGACCCCAGTGTGTGTCTCCCTCTCCCCTGGACTGTGTGTAACTTGACCCCAGTGTGTGTCTCCCTCTCCCCTGGACTGTGTGTAACTTGACCCCAGTGTGTGTCTCCCTCTCCCCTGGAGTGTGTGTAACTTGACCCCAGTGTGTGTCTCCCTCTCCCCTGATCGATGTGTAACTTGACCCCAGTGTGTGTCTCCCTCTCCCCTGGACTGTGTGTAATTTGACCCCAGTGTGTGTCTCCCTCTCCCCTGCACTGTGTGTAACTTGACCCCAGTGTGTGTCTCCCACTCCCCTGGAGTGTGTGTAACTTGACCCCAGTGTGTGTCTCCCTCTCCCCTGGACTGTGTGTAATTTGACCCCAGTGTGTGTCTCCCTCTCCCCTGCACTGTGTGTAACTTGACCCCAGTGTGTGTCTCCCTCTCCCCTGGAGTGTGTGTAAATTGACCCCAGTGTGTGTCTCCCTCTCCCCTGATCGATGTGTAACTTGACCCCAGTGTGTGTCTCCCTCTCTCCTGATCGATGTGTAACTTGACCCCAGTGTGTGTCTCCCTCTCCCCTGGACTGTGTGTAACTTGACCCCAGTGTGTGTCTCCCTCTCCCCTGGACTGTGTGTTACTTGACCCCAATGTGTGTCTCCCTCTCGCCTGGACTGTGTGTAACTTGACCCCAATGTGTGTCTCCCTCTCCCCTGGACTGTGTGTAACTTGACCCCAGTGTGTCTCCCCCTCTCCCCTGGAGTGTGTGTAATTTGACCCCAGTGTGTGTCTCCCTCTCCCCTGGACTGTGTGTAACTTGACCCCAGTGTGTGTCTCTCTCTCCCCCGCACTGTGTGTGACATTCTGGATCTGAACCCTGTCTCTCGGCAGGCAATCGAAATGGAGCTGCGCCAGATGGAAGTCCAGCAGGCGAACCGTCATGTCTCACTGCTAACCTCCTTCATGCCCGATTTCTTCCTGCGTCACGGTGGGGACCACGACTCCATCCTCGTCCTGCTGCTCATCCCACGGCTCATCTGCAAGGTGGGTGAGGCTCATGGGGATGTAGACTGTGGAGGCTGGGACAGGGAGGCAGTGGGACGGAGGGGAAGTGTGAGGTGGGATGAGTTGTGCATGTGGGGTGAAGGTGATTGGGAGGGGATGGATGTAGAGCCGGAGAGAGATGTGGTTGGGAGGGGAAGGGAGGGGAAAGGAGGAGGAGTGGGCTGTGGGGATGGGAAGGGAGGAATGTGAGGCAGAGTGATGATGATGGTATGGATGGGACGAGAAAGTATGAGGTGTGGGGAGGAGGGAGATGGGGGGAGGTTGTGGTGGCAGGGAGCAGCTGGGCTAACTGCTTTGTGTGTCTCAAGGCTGAGCTGATCAGCAGGCAGGCTCAGGAGCGTTTCGAGCTGAACGAAGATTACAGCCAGCGTCCCGGACTGCGGGGGGCTACGGGCGAACAGCTGAGCTTTGGGGCCGGGCTCGTCTATTCCCTCACTCTGCTGCAGGCTACGCTGCATAAATACCAGCAGTGAGTACCTCGCCCCTCGTACGCAAGTCTTAGCCCCGTAACACAGTCCAGGCTGTTGTTCAGAGTTCATGGCCAGGGTGACGGGTTAAAGGTCCTGTTGGCCCTTCCCTCACAACCCGGCCAAATGTGAGGTGTTGTACGTTGGTTGGTGAAATGTAAAGCGACGGTACACTGTGATGAACAGTGGGAAGTTGCTACACAGGTTGAGGGGGTTAGGAATGCATATGCCATACTTGCCTTTATTCGCCAAGAAATTGAGTTCAAGAGACCATAAGACATAGGAGCAGAAATAGGCCATTCGGCCCATCGAGTCTGCTCCGTCATTTCATCGTGGCTGATTTATTATCCCTCTCAAGTCCTCCCTTCTTCCCAAAACCTTTGACACCCTGACTAATCAAAAACCTATCAACATGTGCTTTAAATAAACCTCCAGAGTGGTGATGAATTACACAGATCCAGCACCCGCTGTCTTAAGTCTTCCTCATCTCTGTTCTAAATAAATGACCCTCCATTCTGAGGCTGTGCTCCCCCACCATTGGAAATGTCCTCTCCACATCCACTCCATCATTGGAAACATCCTCTCCACATCCACTCCACCATTGGAAACGTCCTCTCCACATCCACTCCACCATTGGAAATATCCTCTCCACATCCAGTCCACCATTGGAAACGTCCTCTCCACATCCACTCCACCATTGGAAACGTCCTCTCCACATCCACTCCACCATTGGAAACATCCTCTCCACATCCACTCCACCATTGGAAATATCCTCTCCACATCCACTCCACCATTGGAAACGTCCAACTCCACCATTGGAAATATCCTCTCCACATCCACTCCACCATTGGGAACATCCTCTCCACATCCACTCCACCGTTGGGAACATCCTCTCCACATCCACTCCACCATTGGGAACGTCCTCTCCACATCCACTCCACCATTGGAAATGTCCTCTCCACATCCACTCCATCATTGGAAATATCCTCTCCACATCCACTCCATCATTGGAAATATCCTCTCCACATCCACTCCACCATTGGAAACGTCCTCTCCACATCCACTCCATCATTGGAAACGTCCTCTCCACTTCCACTCCATCATTGGAAACATCCTCTCCACATCCACTCCACCATTGGAAACGTCCTCTCCACATCCACTCCATCATTGGAAATGTCCTCTCCACATCCACTCCATCATTGGAAATGTCCTCTCCACTTCCACTCCATCATTGGAAATATCCTCTCCACATCCACTCCACCATTGGAAATATCCTCTCCACATCCACTCCATCCAGGCCTTTCAATGGGATCCTCCTTCATTCTTCTAAACTCCAGCGAGTACAGGCCCAGAGCCATTAAGCACTACTCATATGTTAACCCTATTATTCACGTGAACCTCTTCTGGATCTTCTCAACAAGTTTTGTTGCAACTTTATAAAGCTCTAGTTAGGCTACATCTAGAGTATTGCATACAATTTTGGTTCCCCCCATTATATGAAGGATGTTGAGGCTTTGGAGAGGGTGCAGAAGAGATTTAGCAGAATGCTGCCTGTATTAGAGGGCGGGTGATATAATGATGGGTTTGGACAAACTTGGGTTGCTTTCTCAGTAACAGTGGATGCTGAGATATTGATAAATGTTGATAAGATTATGAAAGGCACGTATAGCATAGACCAGGGGTCCCCAACCTTTTTTGCACTGTGGATCAGTTTAATATTGACAATATTCTTGCGGACCGGTCAACGGGCTGGGGGTGGTGTTCAAGTAGGGTTAAACTCAGCTCAACATGTCTTTTACAGTTAGGGTTGCCAACTTTCTCACTCCCAAATAAGGGACAAAAGTAGCAGTCAAATCCCGGGACACTTTACCCCAGGAAAGACTACCATGACCATGAAGCCTTGCGCGGGCACCTGTGTGTGCATGCGTGACGTGCGCGTGCACCTACATGCCGATTTTTTTTCCCCACAAATCGGTTTTGCCTTCATCTTCCCGATTATACTGTACATACATTATTTCTACTTTATATAGGCTGCATTTGTCATATAATTCTTGCTTTTACTATATGTTAATGTTATTTATTTTCAGTTTTATGTGTTATTTGGTATGATTTGTTAGGTTATTTTTTGGATCTGGGAACGCTCAAAATTTTTCCCATATGGTAATTGTTTTTTCACTTCACGCCATTTCGGCACGTAAGGTTTCATAGGAATGCTCTACCTTTGCGGGGGAAATACGGGACAAACCAATTTTGCCCAATATACAGGATGTCCTGGCAAATACGGGACAGTTGGCAACTCTATGTTCAAGTTCAACAGAGGGCGTGACAGGGAATGAGGAAAGGTGCAGCTGACTCGTATCGTTTCCTCGCGGCCCGGTAGCACATGCATTGCGGCCCGCTGGTTGGGGACCGCTGGAGTAGACGGATCGTATCTTTCTCCCAGGGTTGAAATGTCTAGTACATGAGGACATGCATTTAAGGTGAGGGGGGGTAATTTCAAGGGAGACGTGAAAGGGCAAGTTTTTTACACAGAGGAAGGTGGCTGTTTGGAATGCATCGGCTGGGTGGTGGTAGAGACAGATTGGTTATGGACTTTGTAGGGACCTTTAGATAGGCACATGAATGTGAGGAAAATGGAAGGATATGGACACTGTGTAAGTAGAAGGGATTAGTTTAGCTTAGTTGGCCTCTAATTTATTTGGTTCAGCAAAACATTATGGGTCAAGGGTCAGGGGCTGTTCCTCTGCTATACTGTTCCACAGTACAGTTGGCCCATCTTATCCACAAGTTCCGCATGCGCGAATTCAACCAACCGCGAGTCGAGAAAACCCGGAAGTGCTCTTCCAGCACTTGCTGTTCAAACATGTACAGACTTTTTTTTCTTGTCATTATTCCCTAAACAATGCAGTATAACAGCTACTTTACATAGCATTTACATTGTATTAGGTATTATAAGTAATCTAGAGATGATTTAAAGTATACGGGAGGATGTGCGTAGGTGATCGTGGATTGGGATCGAAAAAAAAGCTGGAAGTTCTCTTAGTAAGTAAGTCGGAACAGGTACATCCGGTATTATTTAGCATCAGTTAGTCAAACGTTTGTCTTAGTATATAGCATATATTTTACCTTTCTATGCATATAAAACACTTATGAAATGTATGTTTCAGTGCTGGGCTCGGGAACGGAAATTTCCGAGTTCGATCCAGTGACAGATCGCTCCCAAGCGCACTCTCCATCCGTGCCAGGTTGATGTGGAGGAACAAAACCCCAAAACCCAATAATTAAACCCCTGCGTTGCTTAGTAATAATTGTAGCTTTCATGGGGCAGGGCTTTTCTCACTTTATCCTTTAAAATTGTTCCGATCATTGACTGACTGTAGCCTAACGCTTTTCCAACGACCGATGGCGTTTCACCTCTTTCCAATCGCTTTATTATTTCCACTTTTTTTAAAATCGCGATCGTGATTATTTTTGTGAACAGAAACACTGCGGATTCAGAGCTCCGCCGCCGGGTCCTAATGCCCACTGCACTGTGACAGGTTAAATAAGGTTCGGGGTTCTGCTGGGTCCTAAGGTCCACCGCATTTAGGCAGGTTGAATAAGTGACTTAAGCATCTGCATTTTTTAGTATCCGTGAGGGATCCCGGAACCAGTCCCTCGCGGATAAGGAGGGCTGAATGTATGTTCCAAATATGGGTCAAGGATCAGAGGTCCAGGATCGGGAGTTTACAGGGATAGGTGTTGGGGATCAGAGGTGCCCAGGGTCAGGGCTCGAAGATTGTGTCTGCTGATTGTTTGCTGTTTCCAGGGCCCTGGAACAGTGCAGTGTGGATGTTTATAAACGGATTGGCGGCCTTTATGCAGAGATGAGTGTGCATGAGAGGTCACTCGATTCCCTGATCGAGCTGCTGCACCGAGACCAGCTCGACGAGACAGTCAACGTGGAGCCTCTGACCAAGGCCATCAAATACTACCAGGTACTGCCAGCAATCACTGTCAGCCCCTTCCCTGTCACCCACTTCCATGTCACTGCATACCCTTTCAGCCATCCCCCCATCTACCTTTTAACCGACTGAAACACTGCCTTCCACTCCTTTTAAGCCTACCAGGACCCCATTTCCCAGTCCCTTTAAACCTACCGGGACCCCATTTCCCACTCCATTTAAACCTTCCGGGACCCCATTTCCCACTCCATTTAAACCTTCCGGGACCCCATTTCCCACTCTGTTTAAACCTACCAGGACCCCATTTCCCAGTCCCTTTAAACCTTCCGGGACCCCATTTCCCACTCCATTTAAACCTTCTGGGACCCCATTTCCCACTCCCTTTAAACATACTGGGACCCCATTTCCCAGTCCCATCTAAACATACCGGGACCCCATTTGCCACTCCCTTTAAACCTACCGGGACCCCATTTCCCACTCCATTTAAACCTTCCGGGACCCCATTTCCCACTCCATTTAAACCTTCCGGGACCCCATTTCCCACTCCCTTTAAACATACTGGGACCCCATTTCCCACTCTGTTTAAAGCTACCAGGACCCCATTTGCCACTCCCTTTAAACCTACCGGGACCCCATTTCCCAGTCCCATCTAAACATACCGGGACCACATTTGCCACTCCCTTTAAACCTACCGGGACCCCATTCCACACTTCATTTAAGTATACTGGGACCCCATTCCCCCCTCCCATTGGATCCAGGGGACCTCATTTCTCTCTCCCTCCGCCACCCCCAGTAGAACCCACCAGGGCCCTGTTCGCCCCTCCCGTTGAACCCACTGGGACTTCACCTCCCACTCCCAGCTCGCATCATACTCCCCTTTCACTGCTGCACGCCCCATTGCCTTTTACCTACAGTCCCTGATCCCCACCCTCACCACCTACCCTCGTCTGTGAGTTCAGTCACTGACTCCCTCTGGAGACTGTGTGCCACAATGTCCCCCTACCCTCTACCGCATAAACGCCCACGTCACAATGTGACTGGGTGAGGTGGTGGGGGGGGGGGGGGTCAGTCTGTGTACCACAGTGTCCCACTACCCACCCCCCCAATAAACCCTCATATTGTTGTGTGACCGACATGGCGGTGGGACACAAACCGACCCACACGTCCACACACCACACCCCCCAGGTAAATGCCAATGTCACAGTATGTCTGACGGGTGCTGAGGAGGGGGTCAGTCTGTGTCCCACAGCGTCGCCCTGCCCCAGGGTAAACATGTTGCATTCAGCATCTCTGGGCCTGGAGGGGATGGGTGAGTGATGGTCTCTCTCCTCTCACAGCACCTGTACAGCATCCACCTGACAGATCAGACTGAGGACTGCACCCTGCAGCTGGCCGACCACATCAAGGTGAGAGCCTCTTCGGCACTGCTCCTCCATGCATAAATTCTCCCTCCTTCCCTCTGTTGACCCTAGCTCGTTCCACACTGCCTCTCCCTCCCTTCTCCTGCCCCTCCCTCCCTCAAGACGTTGCAGGAGCGTGATCAACGTTTCAACCATGCTTCAGTAGCTCCACAGGTCATTGTGTTACCCACAGCAGGGAACGGGAAGCTGAACGGTCTGTCTTGACTGGTCTTTATACACAGGAAACGGGAAGCTGAATGGTTTGTGTTGACTGGTGTTTATACACAGGGAAAGTGAAGCTGAACGGTTTGTGTTGTCTGGTGTTTATACACAGGGAACGTGAAGCTGAACGGTTTGTGTTGACTGTGGTGTTTATACACGGTGAACGGGAAACTGAATGGTTTGTGATGACTGTGGTGTTTATACACAGGGAACGGGAAGCTGAACGGTTTGTGTTGACTGTGGTGTTTATACACAGGGAACGGGAAGCTGAACGGTTTGTGTTGACTGTGGTGTTTATACACAGGAAACGGGAAGCTGAACGATTTGTGTTGTCTGGTGTTTATACACAGGAAACGGGAAGCTGAATGGTTTGTGTTTTATACACAGGGAACGTGAAGCTGAACGGTTTGTGTTGACTGGTGTTTATACACGGAACGGGAAGCTGAACACTTTGTGTTGACTGTGGTGTTTATGCACAGGAAACGTGAAGCTAAACGGTTTGTGTTGACTGGTGTTTTATACACAGGGAACGTGAAGCTGAACGGTTTGTGTTGACTGTGGTGTTTATACACGGTGAACGGGAAACTGAACGGTTTGTGATGACTGTGGTGTTTATACACAGGGAACGGGAAGCTGAACGGTTTGTGTTGACTGTGGTGTTTATACACAGGGAATGGGAAGCAGAACGGTTTGTGTTGACTGGTGTTTATACACAGGGAACGGGAACCTGAACGATTTGTGTTGACTGGTGTTTATACACAGGGAACGGGAACCTGAACGGTTTGTGTTGACTGGTGTTTATACACAGGAAATGTGAAGCTGAACGGTTTGTGTTGACTGTGGTGTTTATACACAGGGAACGGGAAGCTGAGCGGTTTGTGTTGACTGTGGTGTTGATACACAGGAAACGGGAAGCTGAACGGTTTGTGTTGACTGGTGTTTATACACAGGGAACGTGAAGCTGAACGGTTTGTGTTGTCTGGTGTTTATACACAGGAAAAATGAAGCTGAATGGTTTGTGTTTTATACACGGAACGTGAAGCTGAAGGGTTTGTGTTCACTGGTGTTTATACACAGGAAAAGTGAAGCTGAACATTTGTGTTGACTGGTGTTTATACACAGGAAACGGGAAGCTGAGCAGTTTGTGTTGACTGGTGTTTATACACAGGGAACGTGAAGCTGAACGGTTTGTGTTAACTTGTGTTTATACACAGGGAACGTGAATCTCTACGGTTTGTGTTGACTGGTGTTTATACACAAGAAAGCTGAACGGTTTGCGTTTTATACACAGGGAACGTGAAGCTGAACGGTTTGTGTTGACTGGTGTTTATACACAGGAAACGGGAAGCTGAACGGTTTGTGTTGACTGTGGTGTTTATATACAGGGAATGGGAAGTTGAACAGTTTGTGTTGACTGGTGTTTATAGATAGGGAACGTGAAGCTGAACCGTTTGTGTTGACTGTGGTGTTTATAGACAGGAAATGTGAAGCTGAATGGTTTGTGTTGACTGGTGTTTATAGACAGGAAATGTGAAGCTGAACGGTTTGTGTTGACTGGTGTTTCCACACAGGAAACGGGAGGCTGAACGTTTTGTGTTGACTGGTGTTTATACACAGGGAACGTAAAGCTGAACGGTTTGCGTTGACAGGTGTTTATACACAGGGAACTTTAAGCTGAACGGTTTGTGTTGACTGTGGTGTTTATATACAGGGAATGGGAAGTTTAACAGTTTGTGTTGACTGGTGTTTATAGATAGGGAACGTGAAGCTGAACCGTTTGTGTTGACTGTGGTGTTTATAGACAGGAAATGTGAAGCTGAATGGTTTGTGTTGACTGGTGTTTATAGACAGGAAATGTGAAGCTGAACGGTTTGTGTTGACTGGTGTTTCCACACAGGAAACGGGAGGCTGAACGTTTTGTGTTGACTGGTGTTTATACACAGGGAACGTGAAGCTGAATGGTTTGTGTTTTATACGCAGGGAACGTGAAGCTGAACGGTTTGTGTTGACTGTGTTGTTTATACACAGGGAAGGTGAAGCTGAACGGTTTGTGTTGACTGGTGTTTATACACAGGAAACGGGAAGCTGAACGGTTTGTGTTGACTGGTGTTTATACACAGGAAACGGGAAGCTGAACAGTTTGTGTTGACTGGTGTTTATACACAGGAAACGGGAAGATGAACGGTTTGTTTTGACTGGTGTTTATACACAGGAAACGGGAGGATGAACGTTTTGTGTTGACTGGTGTTTATACACAGGGAACGTGAAGCTGAACGGTTTGTGTTAACTGGTGTTTATACACAGGGAACGTGAAGCTCTATGGTTTGTTTTGACTGGCATTATACACAGGAAACCTGAAGCTGAATGGTTTGTGTTTTATACACAGGGAACGTGAAGCTGAACGGTTTGTGTTGACTGGTGTTTATACACAGGGAACGTGAAGCTGAATGGTTTGTGTTGACTGTGGTGTTTATACACAGGGAACGTGAAGCTGAACGGTTTGTGTTGACTGGTGTTTATACACAGGGAACGTGAATCTCTACGGTTTGTGTTGACTGGTGTTTATACAGAGGAAACGGGAAGCTGAACGGTTTGTGTTGTCTGTGGTGTTTATACATAGGAAACGGGAAGCTGAATGGTTTGTGTTTTATACGCAGGGAACGTGAAGCTGAACGGTTTGTGTTGACTGGTCTTTATACACAGGAAACAGGAAGATGAACGGTTTGTGTTGACTGGTGTTTATACACAGGAAACGGGAGGATGAACGTTTTGTGTTAACTGGTGTTCATACACAGGGAACGTGAAGCTCTATGGTTTGTTTTGACTGGCATTATACACAGGAAACCTGAAGCTGAATGGTTTGTGTTTTATACACAGGGAACGTGAAGCTGAACGGTTTGTGTTGACTGGTGTTTATACACAGGAAACGGGAAGCTGAACGGTTTGTGTTGACTGTGGTGTTTATATACAGGGAATGGGAAGTTGAACAGTTTGTGTTGACTGGTGTTTATACACAGGGAACGTAAAGCTGAACGGTTTGCGTTGACAGGTGTTTATACACAGGGAACTTTAAGCTGAACGGTTTGTGTTGACTGTGGTGTTTATATACAGGGAATGGGAAGTTTAACAGTTTGTGTTGACTGGTGTTTATAGATAGGGAACGTGAAGCTGAACCGTTTGTGTTGACTGTGGTGTTTATAGACAGGAAATGTGAAGCTGAATGGTTTGTGTTGACTGGTGTTTATAGACAGGAAATGTGAAGCTGAACGGTTTGTGTTGACTGGTGTTTCCACACAGGAAACGGGAGGCTGAACGTTTTGTGTTGACTGGTGTTTATACACAGGGAACGTGAAGCTGAATGGTTTGTGTTTTATACGCAGGGAACGTGAAGCTGAACGGTTTGTGTTGACTGTGTTGTTTATACACAGGGAAGGTGAAGCTGAACGGTTTGTGTTGACTGGTGTTTATACACAGGAAACGGGAAGCTGAACGGTTTGTGTTGACTGGTGTTTATACACAGGAAACGGGAAGCTGAACAGTTTGTGTTGACTGGTGTTTATACACAGGAAACGGGAAGATGAACGGTTTGTTTTGACTGGTGTTTATACACAGGAAACGGGAGGATGAACGTTTTGTGTTGACTGGTGTTTATACACAGGGAACGTGAAGCTGAACGGTTTGTGTTAACTGGTGTTTATACACAGGGAACGTGAAGCTCTATGGTTTGTTTTGACTGGCATTATACACAGGAAACCTGAAGCTGAATGGTTTGTGTTTTATACACAGGGAACGTGAAGCTGAACGGTTTGTGTTGACTGGTGTTTATACACAGGGAACGTGAAGCTGAATGGTTTGTGTTGACTGTGGTGTTTATACACAGGGAACGTGAAGCTGAACGGTTTGTGTTGACTGGTGTTTATACACAGGGAACGTGAATCTCTACGGTTTGTGTTGACTGGTGTTTATACAGAGGAAACGGGAAGCTGAACGGTTTGTGTTGTCTGTGGTGTTTATACATAGGAAACGGGAAGCTGAATGGTTTGTGTTTTATACGCAGGGAACGTGAAGCTGAACGGTTTGTGTTGACTGGTCTTTATACACAGGAAACAGGAAGATGAACGGTTTGTGTTGACTGGTGTTTATACACAGGAAACGGGAGGATGAACGTTTTGTGTTAACTGGTGTTCATACACAGGGAACGTGAAGCTCTATGGTTTGTTTTGACTGGCATTATACACAGGAAACCTGAAGCTGAATGGTTTGTGTTTTATACACAGGGAACGTGAAGCTGAACGGTTTGTGTTGACTGGTGTTTATACATCGGGAACGTGAAGCTGAACGGTTTGTGTTGACTGTGGTGTTTATACACAGGGAAGGTGAAGCTGAACGGTTTGTGTTGACTGGTGTTTATACACAGGAAACAGGAAGCTGAACGGTTTGTGTTGACTGGTGTTTATACATCGGGAACGTAAAGCTGAATGGTTTGTGTTGACTGTGGTGTTTATACACAGGGAATGTGAAGCTGAGCCGTTTGTGTTGACTGGTGTTTATACAGAGTGAACATGAAGCTGAATGGTTTGTGTTGACTGGTGTTTATACACGGAACGTGAAGCTGAATGGTTTGTGTTGACTGTGGTGTTTATACACAGGGAACGGGAAGCTGAACGGTTTGTGTTGACTGTGGTGTTTATACACAGGGAATGTGAAGCTGAACGGTTTGTGTTGACTGGTGTTTATACACAGGGAACGTGAAGCTGAATGGTTTGTGTTGACTGTGGTGTTTATACACAGGGAACGTGAAGCTGAACGGTTTGTGTTGACTGGTGTTTATACACAGGGACCGTGAAGCTCTACGGTTTGTTGACTGTGGTGTTTATACACAGGAAACGGGAAGCTGAACGGTTTGTGTTGACTGGTCTTTATACACAGGAAACGGGAGGATGAACGTTTTGTGTTAACTGGTGTTCATACACAGGGAACGTGAAGCTCTATGGTTTTTTTTTTACTGGCATTATACACAGGAAACCTGAAGCTGAATGTTTTGTGTTTTATACACAGGGAACGTGAAGCTGAACGGTTTGTGTTGACTGGTGTTTATACATCGGGAACGTGAAGCTGAACGGTTTGTGTTGACTGGTGTTTATACACAGGAAACAGGAAGCTGAACGGTTTGTGTTGACTGGTGTTTATACATCGGGAACGTAAAGCTGAATGGTTTGTGTTGACTGTGGTGTTTGTACACAGGGAATGTGAAGCTGAGCCGTTTGTGTTGACTGGTGTTTATACAGAGTGAACATGAAGCTGAATGGTTTGTGTTGACTGGTGTTTATACACGGAACGTGAAGCTGAATGGTTTGTGTTGACTGTGGTGTTTATACACAGGGAATGGGAAACTGAGCGGTTTGTGTTGACTGGTGTTTATACACAGTGAACGGGAAGCTGAGCGGTTTGTGTTGACTGGTGTTTACACACAGGAAACGGGAAGTTGAACAGTTTGTGTTGACTGGTGTTTATACACAGGGTACGGGAAGCTGAACGGTTTGTGTTGACTGGTGTTTATACACAGGGAATGGGAAGCTGAACGGTTTGTGTTGACCGTGGTGTTTATGCACAGGAAACGGGAAGTTGTACAGTTTGTGTTGACTGGTGTTTATACACAGGGAACGTGAAGCTAAACGGTTTGTGTTGACTGTGGTGTTTATACACAGGGAACGTAAAGCTGAACGGTTTGTGTTGACTGGTGTTTATACACAGTGAACATGAAGCTGAATGGTTTGTGTTGACTGGTGTTTATACACAGGGAACGTGCAGCTGAACAGTTTGTGTTGACTGGTGTTTATACACAAGAAACGGGAAGCTGAACGGTTTGTGTTGACTGTGGTGTATATATACAGGGAACGGGAAGCTGAACGGTTTGTGTTGACTGGTGTTTATACACAGGGACCGTGAAGCTCTACGGTTTGTTGACTGTGGTGTTTATACACAGGGAACAGGAAGCTGAGCGGTTTGTGTTGACTGGTGTTTATACACAGGGAACGGGAAGCTGAGCGGTTTGTGTTGACTGTGGTGTTTATACACAGGGAACAGGAAGCTGAACGGTTTGTGTTGACTGGTGTTTATACACAGGAAACAGGAAGCTGAATGGTTTGTGTTGACTGGTGTTGATACACAGGGAACGTGCAGCTGAACAGTTTGTGTTGACTGGTGTTTATACACAAGAAACGGGAAGCTGAACAGTTTGTGTTGATTGTGGTGTGTATATACAGGGAACGGGAAGCTGAACGGTTTGTGTTGACTGGTGTTTATACACAGGGACCGTGAAGCTCTACGGTTTGTTGACTGTGGTGTTTATACACAGGGAACGTGAAGCTGAACGGTTTGTGTTGACTGGTCTTTATACACAGGAAACGGGAGGATGAACGTTTTGTGTTAACTGGTGTTCATACACAGGGAACGTGAAGCTCTGTGGTTTGTTTTGACTGGCATTATACACAGGACACCTGAAGCTGAATGTTTTGTGTTTTATACACAGGGAACGTGAAGCTGAACGGTTTGTGTTGACTGGTGTTTATACATCGGGAACGTGAAGCTGAACGGTTTGTGTTGACTGGTGTTTATACACAGCAAACAGGAAGCTGAACGGTTTGTGTTGACTGGTGTTTATACATCGGGAACGTAAAGCTGAATGGTTTGTGTTGACTGTGGTGTTTATACACAGGGAATGTGAAGCTGAGCCGTTTGTGTTGACTGGTGTTTATACAGAGTGAACATGAAGCTGAATGGTTTGTGTTGACTGGTGTTTATACACGGAACGTGAAGCTGAATGGTTTGTGTTGACTGTGGTGTTTATACACAGGGAATGGGAAACTGAGCGGTTTGTGTTGACTGGTGTTTATACACAGTGAACGTGAAGCTGAACGGTTTGTGTTGACTGGTGTTTATACACAGTGAACGGGATGCTGAGCGGTTTGTGTTGACTGGTGTTTACACACAGGAAACGGGAAGTTGAACAGTTTGTGTTGACCGTGGTGTTTATGCACAGGAAACGGGAAGTTGTACAGTTTGTGTTGACTGGTGTTTATACACAGGGAACGTGAAGCTAAACGGTTTGTGTTGACTGTGGTGTTTATACACAGGGAACGTAAAGCTGAACGGTTTGTGTTGACTGGTGTTTATACACAGTGAACATGAAGCTGAATGGTTTGTGTTGACTGGTGTTTATACACAGGGAACGTGCAGCTGAACAGTTTGTGTTGAATGGTGTTTATACACAAGAAACGGGAAGCTGAACGGTTTGTGTTGACTGTGGTGTGTATATACAGGGAACGGGAAGCTGAACGGTTTGTGTTGACTGGTGTTTATACACAGGGACCGTGAAGCTCTACGGTTTGTTGACTGTGGTGTTTATACACAGGGAACGGGAAGCTGAGCGGTTTGTGTTGACTGTGGTGTTTCTACACAGGGAACGGGAAGCTGAGCGATTTGTGTTGACTGGTGTTTATACACAGGAAACGTGAAGCTGAGCGGTTTGTGTTGACTCTGGTGTTTAAACACAGGGAACAGGAAGCTGAACGGTTTGTGTTGACTGGTGTTTATACACAGGAAACAGGAAGCTGAACGGTTTATGTTGACTGGTGTTTATACATCGGGAACGTAAAGCTGAATGGTTTGTGTTGACTTTGGTGTTTATACAGAGTGAACATGAAGCTGAATGGTTTGTGTTGACTGGTGTTTATACACGGAATGTGAAGCTGAACGGTTTGTGTTGACCGTGGTGTTTATGCACAGGAAACGGGAAGTTGTACAGTTTGTGTTGATTGGTGTTTATACACAGGGAACGTGAAGCTAAACGGTTTGTGTTGACTGTGGTGTTTATACACAGGGAACGTAAAGCTGAACGGTTTGTGTTGACTGGTGTTTATACACAGTGAACATGAAGCTGAATGGTTTGTGTTGACTGGTGTTTATACACAGGGAACGTGCAGCTGAACAGTTTGTGTTGACTGGTGTTTATACACAAGAAACGGGAAGCTGAACGGTTTGTGTTGACTGTGGTGTGTATATACAGGAAACGTGAAGCTGAACGGTTTGTGTTGACTGTGGTGTTTATACACGGGGAACAGGAAGCTGAACGGTTTGTGTTGACTGGTGTTTATACACAGGGAACGTGAAGCTGAATGGTTTGTGTTTTATACACAGGGAACGGGAAGCTGAATGGTTTGTGTTTTATACACAGGGAACGTGAAGCTGAAGGGTTTGTGTTCACTGTTGTTTATACACAGGAAAAGTGAAGCTGAACGTTTGTGTTGACTGGTGTTTATACACAGGAAACGGGAAGCTGAGCAGTTTGTGTTGACTGGTGTTCATACACAGGAAAGCTGAACAGTTTGCGTTTTATACACAGGGAACGTGAAGCTGAACGGTTTGTGTTGTCTGGTGTTTATACACAGGGAACGGGAAGTTGAACGGTTTGTGTTGACTGTGGTGTTTATATACAGGGAATGGGAAGTTTAACAGTTTGTGTTGACTGGTGTTTATACACAGGGAACGGGAAGCTGAACAGTTTGTGTTGACTGTGGTGTTTATGCACAGGAAACGTGAAGCTAAACGGTTTGTGTTGTCCGTGGTGTTTATACATAGGAAACGGGAAGCTGAACGGTTTGTGTTGACTGGTGTTTATACATCGGGAACGTAAAGCTGAATGGTTTGTGTTGACTGTGGTGTTTATACACAGGGAATGTGAAGCTGAGCCGTTTGTGTTGACTGGTGTTTATACAGAGTGAACATGAAGCTGAATGGTTTGTGTTGACTGGTGTTTATACACGGAACGTGAAGCTGAATGGTTTGTGTTGACTGTGGTGTTTATACACAGGGAATGGGAAACTGAGCGGTTTGTGTTGACTGGTGTTTATACACAGTGAACGTGAAGCTGAACGGTTTGTGTTGACTGGTGTTTATACACAGTGAACGGGATGCTGAGCGGTTTGTGTTGACTGGTGTTTACACACAGGAAACGGGAAGTTGAACAGTTTGTGTTGACCGTGGTGTTTATGCACAGGAAACGGGAAGTTGTACAGTTTGTGTTGACTGGTGTTTATACACAGGGAACGTGAAGCTAAACGGTTTGTGTTGACTGTGGTGTTTATACACAGGGAACGTAAAGCTGAACGGTTTGTGTTGACTGGTGTTTATACACAGTGAACATGAAGCTGAATGGTTTGTGTTGACTGGTGTTTATACACAGGGAACGTGCAGCTGAACAGTTTGTGTTGAATGGTGTTTATACACAAGAAACGGGAAGCTGAACGGTTTGTGTTGACTGTGGTGTGTATATACAGGGAACGGGAAGCTGAACGGTTTGTGTTGACTGGTGTTTATACACAGGGACCGTGAAGCTCTACGGTTTGTTGACTGTGGTGTTTATACACAGGGAACGGGAAGCTGAGCGGTTTGTGTTGACTGTGGTGTTTCTACACAGGGAACGGGAAGCTGAGCGATTTGTGTTGACTGGTGTTTATACACAGGAAACGTGAAGCTGAGCGGTTTGTGTTGACTCTGGTGTTTAAACACAGGGAACAGGAAGCTGAACGGTTTGTGTTGACTGGTGTTTATACACAGGAAACAGGAAGCTGAACGGTTTATGTTGACTGGTGTTTATACATCGGGAACGTAAAGCTGAATGGTTTGTGTTGACTTTGGTGTTTATACAGAGTGAACATGAAGCTGAATGGTTTGTGTTGACTGGTGTTTATACACGGAATGTGAAGCTGAACGGTTTGTGTTGACCGTGGTGTTTATGCACAGGAAACGGGAAGTTGTACAGTTTGTGTTGATTGGTGTTTATACACAGGGAACGTGAAGCTAAACGGTTTGTGTTGACTGTGGTGTTTATACACAGGGAACGTAAAGCTGAACGGTTTGTGTTGACTGGTGTTTATACACAGTGAACATGAAGCTGAATGGTTTGTGTTGACTGGTGTTTATACACAGGGAACGTGCAGCTGAACAGTTTGTGTTGACTGGTGTTTATACACAAGAAACGGGAAGCTGAACGGTTTGTGTTGACTGTGGTGTGTATATACAGGAAACGTGAAGCTGAACGGTTTGTGTTGACTGTGGTGTTTATACACGGGGAACAGGAAGCTGAACGGTTTGTGTTGACTGGTGTTTATACACAGGGAACGTGAAGCTGAATGGTTTGTGTTTTATACACAGGGAACGGGAAGCTGAATGGTTTGTGTTTTATACACAGGGAACGTGAAGCTGAAGGGTTTGTGTTCACTGTTGTTTATACACAGGAAAAGTGAAGCTGAACGTTTGTGTTGACTGGTGTTTATACACAGGAAACGGGAAGCTGAGCAGTTTGTGTTGACTGGTGTTCATACACAGGAAAGCTGAACAGTTTGCGTTTTATACACAGGGAACGTGAAGCTGAACGGTTTGTGTTGTCTGGTGTTTATACACAGGGAACGGGAAGTTGAACGGTTTGTGTTGACTGTGGTGTTTATATACAGGGAATGGGAAGTTTAACAGTTTGTGTTGACTGGTGTTTATACACAGGGAACGGGAAGCTGAACAGTTTGTGTTGACTGTGGTGTTTATGCACAGGAAACGTGAAGCTAAACGGTTTGTGTTGTCCGTGGTGTTTATACATAGGAAACGGGAAGCTGAACGGTTTGTGTTGACTGGTGTTTATACGCAGGGAACGTGAAGATGAACGGTTTGTGTTGACTGTGTTGTTTATACACAGGGAAGGTGAAGCTAAACGGTTTGTGTTGACTGGTCTTTATACACAGGGAACGTGAAGCTGAACGGTTTGTGTTAACTGGTGTTTATACACAGGGAACGTGAAGCTCTATGGTTTGTTTTGACTGGCATTATACACAGGAAACCTGAAGCTGAACGGTTTGTGTTTTATACACAGGGAACGTGAAGCTGAACGGTTTGTGTTGACTGGTGTTTATACACAGGGAACGTGAATCTCTACGGTTTGTGTTGACTGGTGTTTATACACATGGAACGGGAAGCTGAACAGTTTGTGTTGACTGTGGTGTTTATGCACAGGAAACGTGAAGCTAAACGGTTTGTGTTGACTGTGGTGTTTATACATAGGAAACGGGAAGCTGAATGGTTTGTGTTTTATACGCAGGGAACGTGAAGCTGAATGGTTTGTGTTGACTGTGTTGTTTATACACAGGGAAGGTGAAGCTGAACGGCTTGTGTTGACTGGTGTTTATACACAGGAAACAGGAAGATGAATGGTTTGTGTTGACTGGTGTTTATACATCGGGAACGTAAAGCTGAATGGTTTGTGTTGACTGTGGTGTTTATACACAGGAATGTGAAGCTGAGCCGTTTGTGTTGACTGGTGTTTATACAGAGTGAACATGAAGCTGAATGGTTTGTGTTGACTGGTGTTTATGCACGGAACGTGAAGCTGAATGGTTTGTGTTGACTGTGGTGTTTATACACAGGGAATGGGAAACTGAGCGGTTTGTGTTGACTGGTGTTTATACACAGTGAACGGGAAGCTGAGCGGTTTGTGTTGACTGGTGTTTACACACGGGAAACGGGAGGATGAACGTTTTGTGTTAACTGGTGTTCATACATAGGGAACGTGAAGCTCTATGGTTTGTTTTGACTGGCATTATACACAGGAAACCTGAAGCTGAATGTTTTGTGTTTTATACACAGGGAACGTGAATCTGAACGGTTTGTGTTGACTGGTGTTTATACATCGGGAACGTGAAGCTGAACGGTTTGTGTTGACTGGTGTTTATACACAGGAAACAGGAAGCTGAACGGTTTGTGTTGACTGGTGTTTATACATCGGGAACGTAAAGCTGAATGGTTTGTGTTGACTGTGGTGTTTATACACAGGGAATGTGAAGCTGAGCCGTTTGTGTTGACTGGTGTTTATACAGAGTGAACATGAAGCTGAATGGTTTGTGTTGACTGGTGTTTATACACGGAACGTGAAGCTGAATGGTTTGTGTTGACTGTGGTGTTTATACACAGGGAATGGGAAACTGAGCGGTTTGTGTTGACTGGTGTTTATACACAGTGAACGTGAAGCTGAACGGTTTGTGTTGACTGGTGTTTATACACAGTGAACGGGAAGTTGAGCGGTTTGTGTTGACTGGTGTTTACACACAGGAAACGGGAAGTTGAACAGTTTGTGTTGACCGTGGTGTTTATGCACAGGAAACGGGAAGTTGTACAGTTTGTGTTGACTGGTGTTTATACACAGGGAACGTGAAGCTAAACGGTTTGTGTTGACTGGTGTTTATACACAGGGAACGTGAAGCTAAACGGTTTGTGTTGACTGTGCTGTTTATACACAGGGAACGTAAAGCTGAACGGTTTGTGTTGACTGGTGTTTATACACAGTGAACATGAAGCTGAATGGTTTGTGTTGACTGGTGTTTATACACAGGGAATGTGCAGCTGAACAGTTTGTGTTGACTGGTGTTTATACACAAGAAACGGGAAGCTGAACGGTTTGTGTTGACTGTGGTGTGTATATACAGGGAACGGGAAGCTGAACGGTTTGTGTTGACTGGTGTTTATACACAGGGACCGTGAAGCTCTACGGTTTGTTGACTGTGGTGTTTATACACAGGGAACGGGAAGCTGAGCGGTTTGTGTTGACTGGTGTTTATACACAGGGAACGGGAAGCTGAGCGGTTTGTGTTGACTGTGGTGTTTCTACACAGGGAACGGGAAGCTGAGCGATTTGTGTTGACTGGTGTTTATACACAGGAAACGTGAAGCTGAGCGGTTTCTGTTGACTCTGGTGTTTAAACACAGGGAACAGGAAGCTGAACGGTTTGTGTTGACTGGTGTTTATACATCGGGAACGTAAAGCTGAATGGTTTGTGTTGACTTTGGTGTTTATACACAGGGAATGTGAAGCTGAGCCGTTTGTGTTGACTGGTGTTTATACAGAGTGAACATGAAGCTGAATGGTTTGTGTTGACTGGTGTTTATACACGGAATGTGAAGCTGAATGGTTTGTGTTGACTGGTGTTTATACACAGGGACCGTGAAGCTGTACGGTTTGTTGACTGTGGTGTGTATATACAGGGAACGGGAAGCTGAACAGTTTGTGTTGACTGGTGTTTATACACAGGGACCGTGAAGCTCTACGGTTTGTTGACTGTGGTGTTTATACACAGGGAACGGGAAGCTGAGCGGTTTGTGTTGACTGTTGTTTATACACAGGGAACGTGAAGCTGAGCGGTTTGTGTTGACTGTGGTGTTTATACACAGGGAACGGGAAGCTGAGCGGTTTGTGTTGACTGGTGTTTATACACAGGAAACGTGAAGCTGAACGGTTTGTGTTGACTGTGGTGTTTATACACGGGGAACAGGAAGCTGAACGGTTTGTGTTGTCTGGTGTTTATACACAGGGAACGTGAAGCTGAGCGGTTTGTGTTGACTGGTGTTTATACACAGGAAACGTGAAGCTGAACGGTTTGTGTTGACTGTGGTGTTTATACACGGGGAACAGGAAGCTGAACGGTTTGTGTTGACTGGTGTTTATACACAGGGAACGTGAAGCTGAATGGTTTGTGTTTTATACACAGGGAACGGGAAGCTGAATGGTTTGTTTTATACACAGGGAACGTGAAGCTGAAGGGTTTGTGTTCACTGTTGTTTATACACAGGAAAAGTGAAGCTGAACGTTTGTGTTGACTGGTGTTTATACACAGGAAACGGGAAGCTGAGCAGTTTGCGTTGACTGGTGTTCATACACAGGAAAGCTGAACAGTTTGCGTTTTATACACAGGGAACGTGAAGCTGAACGGTTTGTGTTGTCCGGTGTTTATACACAGGGAACGGGAAGCTGAACGGTTTGTGTTGACTGTGGTGTTTATATACAGGGAATGGGAAGTTGAACAGTTTGTGTTGATTGGTGTTTATACATAGGGAACGTGAAGCTGAATGGTTTGCGTTGACAGGTGTTTATACACAGGGAACTTTAAGCTGAACGGTTTGTGTTGATTGTGGTGTTTATATACAGGGAATGGGAAGTTTAACAGTTTGTGTTGACTGGTGTTTATACACAGGGAACGGGAAGCTGAACAGTTTGTGTTGACTGTGGTGTTTATGCACAGGAAACGTGAAGCTAAACGGTTTGTGTTGTCTGTGGTGTTTATACATAGGAAACGGGAAGCTGAACGGTTTGTGTTGACTGGTGTTTATACACAGGGAACGTGAAGATGAACGGTTTGTGTTGACTGTGTTGTTTATACACAGGGAAGGTGAAGCTAAACGGTTTGTGTTGACTGGTCTTTATACACAGGGAACATGAAGCTGAATGGTTTGTGTTAACTGGTGTTTATACACAGGGAACGTGAAGCTCTATGGTTTGTTTTGACTGGCATTATACACAGGAAACGTGAAGCTGAACGGTTTGTGTTTTATACACAGGGAACGTGAAGCTGAACGGTTTGTGTTGACTGGTGTTTATACACATGGAACGGGAAGCTGAACAGTTTGTGTTGACTGTGGTGTTTATGCACAGGAAACGTGAAGCTAAACGGTTTGTGTTGACTGTGGTGTTTATACATAGGAAACGGGAAGCTGAATGGTTTGTGTTTTATACGCAGGGAACGTGAAGCTGAACGGTTTGTGTTGACTGTGTTGTTTATACACAGGGAAGGTGAAGCTGAACGGCTTGTGTTGACTGGTGTTTATACACAGGAAACAGGAAGATGAACGGTTTGTGTTGACTGGTGTTTATACATCGGGAACGTAAAGCTGAATGGTTTGTGTTGACTGTGGTGTTTATACACAGGGAATGGGAAGCTGAACGGTTTGTGTTGACTGGTGCTTATACAGAGTGAACATGAAGCTGAATGGTTTGTGTTGACTGGTGTTTATACACGGAACGTGAAGCTGAATGGTTTGTGTTGACTGTGGTGTTTATACACAGGGAATGGGAAACTGAGCGGTTTGTGTTGACTGGTGTTTACACACAGGAAACGGGAAGTTGAACAGTTTGTGTTGACTGGTGTTTATGCACAGGGAACGGGAAGCTGAACGGTTTGTGTTGACTGGTGTTTATACACAGGGAACGGGAAGCTGAACGGTTTGTGTTGACTGGTGTTTATACACAGGGAATGGGAAGCTGAACGGTTTGTTGACTGTGGTGTTTATACACAGGGAATGGGAAGCTGAGCGGTTTGTGTTGACTGGTGTTTATACACAGGGAACGTGAAGCTGAGCGGTTTGTGTTGACTGGTGTTTATACACAGGGAACGGGAAGCTGAGCGGTTTGTGTTGACTGTGGTGTTTATACACAGGGAACGGGGAGCTGAGCGGTTTGTGTTGACTGTGGTGTTTATACACAGGGAACAAGAAGCTGAACGGTTTGTGTTTTATACACAGGGAACGTGAAGCTGAAGGGTTTGTGTTCACTGGTGTTTATACACAGGAAAAGTGAAGCTGAATGTTTGTGTTGACTGGTGTTTATACACAGGAAACGGGAAGCTGAGCAGTTTGTGTTGACTGGTGTTCATACACAGGAAAGCTGAACGGTTTGCGTTTTATTCACAGGGAACGTGAAGTTGAACGGTTTGTGTTGACTGGTGTTTATACACAGGGAACGGGAAGCTGAACGGTTTGTGTTGACTGTGGTGTTTATATACAGGGAATGGGAACTTGAACAGTTTGTGTTGACTGGTGTTTATACATAGGGAACGTGAAGCTGAATGGTTTGTGTTGACAGGTGTTTATACACAGGGAACTTTAAGCTGAACGGTTTGTGTTGATTGTGGTGTTTATATACAGGGAATGGGAAGCTGAACGGTTTGTGTTGACTGGTGTTTATACGCAGGGAACGTGAAGATGAACGGTTTGTGTTGACTGTGTTGTTTATACACAGGGAAGGTGAAGCTAAACGGTTTGTGTTGACTGGTGTTTATACACAGGAAACGGGAAGCTGAACGGTTTGTGTTGACTGGTGTTTATACATAGGGAACGTGAAGCCGAACGGTTTGTGTTGACTGGTGTTTATACACAGGGAACGTAAAGCTGAATGGTTTGTGTTGACTGTGGTGTTTATACACAGGGAATGGGAAGCTGAGCGGTTTGTGTTGACTGGTGTTTATACACAGGGAACGGGAAGCTGAACGGTTTGTGTTGACTGGTGTTTATACACAGGAAACGGGAAGTTGTACAGTTTGTGTTGACTGGTGTTTATACACAGGGAACGTAAAGCTGAACGGTTTGTGTTGACTGGTGTTTATACAGAGTGAACATGAAGCTGAATGGTTTGTGTTGACTGGTGTTTATACACGGAATGTGAAGCTGAATGGTTTGTGTTGACTGGTGTTTATACACAGGGACCGTGAAGCTGTACGGTTTGTTGACTGTGGTGTGTATGTACAGGGAACGGGAAGCTGAACAGTTTGTGTTGACTGGTGTTTATACACGGACCGTGAAGCTCTACGGTTTGTTGACTGTGGTGTTTATACACAGGGAACGGGAAGCTGAGCGGTTTGTGTTGACTGTTGTTTATACACAGGGAACGTGAAGCTGAGCGGTTTGTGTTGACTGTGGTGTTTATACACAGGGAACGGGAAGCTGAGCGGTTTGTGTTGACTGGTGTTTATACACAGGAAACGTGAAGCTGAACGGTTTGTGTTGACTGTGGTGTTTATACACGGGGAACAGGAAGCTGAACGGTTTGTGTTGACTGGTGTTTATACACAGGGAACGTGAAGCTGAATGGTTTGTGTTTTATACACAGGGAACGGGAAGCTGAATGGTTTGTGTTTTATACACAGGGAACGTGAAGCTGAAGGGTTTGTGTTCACTGTTGTATATACACAGGAAAAGTGAAGCTGAACGTTTGTGTTGACTGGTGTTTATACACGGGGACCGTGAAGCTCTACGGTTTGTTGACTGTGGTGTTTATACACAGGGAACGGGAAGCTGAGCTGTTTGTGTTGACTGGTGTTTATACACAGGGAACGGGAAGCTGAGCGGTTTGTGTTGACTGTGGTGTTTATACACAGCTAACGGGAAGCTGAGCGGTTTGTGTTGACTGGTGTTTATACACAGGGAACGTGAAGCTGAATGGTTTGTGTTTTATACACAGGGAACGGGAAGCTGAATGGTTTGTGTTTTATACACAGGGAACGTGAAGCTGAAGGGTTTGTGTTCACTGTTGTTTATACACAGGAAAAGTGAAGCTGAACGTTTGTGTTGACTGGTGTTTATACACAGGAAACGGGAAGCTGAGCAGTTTGTGTTGACTGGTGTTCATACACAGGAAAGCTGAACAGTTTGCGTTTTATACACAGGGAACGTGAAGCTGAACGGTTTGTGTTGTCTGGTGTTTATACACAGGGAACGGGAAGCTGAACGGTTTGTGTTGACTGTGGTGTTTATATACAGGGAATGGGAAGTTGAACAGTTTGTGTTGATTGGTGTTTATACATAGGGAACATGAAGCTGAATGGTTTGTGTTGACAGGTGTTTATACACAGGGAACTTTAAGCTGAACGGTTTGTGTTGATTGTGTTTATATACAGGGAATGGGAAGTTTAACAGTTTGTGTTGACTGGTGTTTATACACAGGGAACGGGAAGCTGAACAGTTTGTGTTGACTGTGGTGTTTATGCACAGGAAACGTGAAGCTAAACGGTTTGTGTTGTCTGTGGTGTTTATACATAGGAAACGGGAAGCTGAACGGTTTGTGTTGACTGGTGTTTATACGCAGGGAACGTGAAGATGAACGGTTTGTGTTGACTGTGTTGTTTAAACACAGGGAAGGTGAAGCTAAACGGTTTGTGTTGACTGGTGTTTATACACAGGGAACGTGAAGCTCTATGGTTTGTTTTGACTGGCATTATACACAGGAAACCTGAAGCTGAACGGTTTGTGTTTTATACACAGGGAACGTGAAGCTGAACGGTTTGTGTTGACTGGTGTTTATACACAGGGAACGTGAATCTCTACGGTTTGTGTTGACTGGTGTTTATACACATGGAACGGGAAGCTGAACAGTTTGTGTTGACTGTGGTGTTTATGCACAGGAAACGTGAAGCTAAACGGTTTGTGTTGACTGTGGTGTTTATACATAGGAAACGGGAAGCTGAATGGTTTGTGTTTTATACGCAGGGAACGTGAAGCTGAACGGTTTGTGTTGACTGTGTTGTTTATACACAGGGAAGGTGAAGCTGAACGGCTTGTGTTGACTGGTGTTTATACACAGGAAACAGGAAGATGAACGGTTTGTGTTGACTGGTGTTTATACATCGGGAACGTAAAGCTGAATGGTTTGTGTTGACTGTGGTGTTTATACACAGGAATGTGAAGCTGAGCCGTTTGTGTTGACTGGTGCTTATACAGAGTGAACATGAAGCTGAATGGTTTGTGTTGACTGGTGTTTATACACGGAACGTGAAGCTGAATGGTTTGTGTTGACTGTGGTGTTTATACACAGGGAATGGGAAACTGAGCGGTTTGTGTTGACTGGTGTTTATACACAGTGAACGGGAAGCTGAGCGGTTTGTGTTGACTGGTGTTTACACACAGGAAACGGGAAGCTGAGCGGTTTGTGTTGACTGTGGTGTTTATACACAGGGAACGGGGAGCTGAGCAGTTTGTGTTGACTGTGGTGTTTATACACAGGGAACAGGAAGCTGAACGGTTTGTGTTGACTGGTGTTTATACACAGGGAACGTGAAGCTGAATGGTTTGTGTTTTATACACAGGGAACGGGAAGCTGAATGGTTTGTGTTTTATACACAGGGAACGTGAAGCTGAATGGTTTGTGTTTTATACACAGGGAACGGGAAGCTGAATGGTTTGTGGTTTATGCACAGGGAACGTGAAGCTGAAGGGTTTGTGTTCACTGGTGTTTATACACAGGAAAAGTGAAGCTGAATGTTTGTGTTGACTGGTGTTTATACACAGGAAACGGGAAGCTGAGCAGTTTGTGTTGACTGGTGTTCATACACAGGAAAGCTGAACGGTTTGCGTTTTATACACAGGGAACGTGAAGCTGAACGGTTTGTGTTGACTGGTGTTTATACACAGGGAACGGGAAGCTGAACGGTTTGTGTTGATTGTGGTGTTTATATACAGGGAATGGGAAGTTTAACAGTTTGTGTTGACTGGTGTTTATACACAGGGAACGGGAAGCTGAACAGTTTGTGTTGACTGTGGTGTTTATGCACAGGAAACGTGAAGCTAAACGGTTTGTGTTGTCTGTGGTGTTTATACATAGGGAACGTGAAGCCGAACGGTTTGTGTTGACTGGTGTTTATACACAGGGAACGTAAAGCTGAATGGTTTGTGTTGACTGTGGTGTTTATACACAGGGAATGGGAAGCTGAGCCGTTTGTGTTGACTGGTGTTTATACAGAGTGAACATGAAGCTGAATGGTTTGTGTTGACTGGTGTTTATACACGGAACGTGAAGCTGAATGGTTTGTGTTGACTGTGGTGTTTATACACAGGGAATGGGAAGCTGAGCGGTTTGTGTTGACTGGTGTTTATACACAGGGAACGGGGAGCTGAGCGGTTTGTGTTGACTGTGGTGTTTATACACAGGGAACAAGAAGCTGAACGGTTTGTGTTGACTGGTGTTTATACACAGGGAACGTGAAGCTGAATGGTTTGTGTTTTATACACAGTGAACGGGAAGCTGAATGGTTTGTGTTTTATACACAGGGAACGTGAAGCTGAAGGGTTTGTGTTCACTGGTGTTTATACACAGGAAAAGTGAAGCTGAATGTTTGTGTTGACTGGTGTTTATACACAGGAAACGGGAAGCTGAGCAGTTTGTGTTGACTGGTGTTCATACACAGGAAAGCTGAACGGTTTGCGTTTTATACACAGGGAACGTGAAGTTGAACGGTTTGTGTTGACTGGTGTTTATACACAGGGAACGGGAAGCTGAACGGTTTGTGTTGACTGTGGTGTTTATATACAGGGAATGGGAACTTGAACAGTTTGTGTTGACTGGTGTTTATACATAGGGAACGTGAAGCTGAATGGTTTGTGTTGACAGGTGTTTATACACAGGGAACTTTAAGCTGAACGGTTTGTGTTGACTGGTGTTTATACGCAGGGAACGTGAAGATGAACGGTTTGTGTTGACTGTGTTGTTTATACACAGGGAAGGTGAAGCTAAACGGTTTGTGTTGACTGGTGTTTATACACAGGAAACGGGAAGCTGAACGGTTTGTGTTGACTGGTGTTTATACATAGGGAACGTGAAGCCGAACGGTTTGTGTTGACTGGTGTTTATACACAGGGAACGTAAAGCTGAATGGTTTGTGTTGACTGTGGTGTTTATACACAGGGAATGGGAAGCTGAGCGGTTTGTGTTGACTGGTGTTTATACACAGGGAACGGGAAGCTGAACGGTTTGTGTTGACTGGTGTTTATACACAGGAAACGGGAAGTTGTACAGTTTGTGTTGACTGGTGTTTATACACAGGGAACGTAAAGCTGAACGGTTTGTGTTGACTGGTGTTTATACAGAGTGAACATGAAGCTGAATGGTTTGTGTTGACTGGTGTTTATACACGGAATGTGAAGCTGAATGGTTTGTGTTGACTGGTGTTTATACACAGGGACCGTGAAGCTGTACGGTTTGTTGACTGTGGTGTGTATGTACAGGGAACGGGAAGCTGAACAGTTTGTGTTGACTGGTGTTTATACACAGGGACCGTGAAGCTCTACGGTTTGTTGACTGTGGTGTTTATACACAGGGAACGGGAAGCTGAGCGGTTTGTGTTGACTGTTGTTTATACACAGGGAACGTGAAGCTGAGCGGTTTGTGTTGACTGTTGTTTATACACAGGGAACGTGAAGTTGAACGGTTTGTGTTGACTGGTGTTTATACACAGGGAACGGGAAGCTGAACGGTTTGTGTTGACTGTGGTGTTTATATACAGGGAATGGGAACTTGAACAGTTTGTGTTGACTGGTGTTTATACATAGGGAACGTGAAGCTGAATGGTTTGTGTTGACAGGTGTTTATACACAGGGAACTTTAAGCTGAACGGTTTGTGTTGATTGTGGTGTTTATATACAGGGAATGGGAAGCTGAACGGTTTGTGTTGACTGGTGTTTATACGCAGGGAACGTGAAGATGAACGGTTTGTGTTGACTGTGTTGTTTATACACAGGGAAGGTGAAGCTAAACGGTTTGTGTTGACTGGTGTTTATACACAGGAAACGGGAAGCTGAACGGTTTGTGTTGACTGGTGTTTATACATAGGGAACGTGAAGCCGAACGGTTTGTGTTGACTGGTGTTTATA
Organism: Mobula birostris; assembly: GCF_030028105.1. Lineage (NCBI taxonomy): Eukaryota > Metazoa > Chordata > Chondrichthyes > Myliobatiformes > Myliobatidae > Mobula > Mobula birostris. Next base: position 207,823,493 of record NC_092373.1, read on the forward strand.
CACAGGGAACGTAAAGCTGAATGGTTTGTGTTGACTGTGGTGTTTATACACAGGGAATGGGAAGCTGAGCGGTTTGTGTTGACTGGTGTTTATACACAGGGAACGGGAAGCTGAACGGTTTGTGTTGACTGGTGTTTATACACAGGAAACGGGAAGTTGTACAGTTTGTGTTGACTGGTGTTTATACACAGGGAACGTAAAGCTGAACGGTTTGTGTTGACTGGTGTTTATACAGAGTGAACATGAAGCTGAATGGTTTGTGTTGACTGGTGTTTATACACGGAATGTGAAGCTGAATGGTTTGTGTTGACTGGTGTTTATACACAGGGACCGTGAAGCTGTACGGTTTGTTGACTGTGGTGTGTATGTACAGGGAACGGGAAGCTGAACAGTTTGTGTTGACTGGTGTTTATACACAGGGACCGTGAAGCTCTACGGTTTGTTGACTGTGGTGTTTATACACAGGGAACGGGAAGCTGAGCGGTTTGTGTTGACTGTTGTTTATACACAGGGAACGTGAAGCTGAGCGGTTTGTGTTGACTGTGGTGTTTATACACAGGGAACGGGAAGCTGAGCGGTTTGTGTTGACTGGTGTTTATACACAGGAAACGTGAAGCTGAACGGTTTGTGTTGACTGTGGTGTTTATACACGGGGAACAGGAAGCTGAACGGTTTGTGTTGACTGGTGTTTATACACAGGGAACGTGAAGCTGAATGGTTTGTGTTTTATACACAGGGAACGGGAAGCTGAATGGTTTGTGTTTTATACACAGGGAACGTGAAGCTGAAGGGTTTGTGTTCACTGTTGTTTATACACAGGAAAAGTGAAGCTGAACGTTTGTGTTGACTGGTGTTTATACACAGGAAACGGGAAGCTGAGCAGTTTGTGTTGACTGTGGTGTGTATATACAGGGAACGGGAAGCTGAACAGTTTGTGTTGACTGGTGTTTATACACAGGGACCGTGAAGCTCTACGGTTTGTTGACTGTGGTGTTTATACACAGGGAACGGGAAGCTGAGCGGTTTGTGTTGACTGGTGTTTATACACAGGAAACGTGAAGCTGAACGGTTTGTGTTGACTGTGGTGTTTATACACGGGGAACAGGAAGCTGAACGGTTTGTGTTGACTGGTGTTTATACACAGGGAACGTGAAGCTGAATGGTTTGTGTTTTATACACAGGGAACGGGAAGCTGAATGGTTTGTGTTTTATACACAGGGAACGTGAAGCTGAAGGGTTTGTGTTCACTGTTGTTTATACACAGGAAAAGTGAAGCTGAACGTTTGTGTTGACTGGTGTTTATACACGGGGACCGTGAAGCTCTACGGTTTGTTGACTGTGGTGTTTATACACAGGGAACGGGAAGCTGAGCGGTTTGTGTTGACTGGTGTTTATACACAGGGAACGGGAAGCTGAGCGGTTTGTGTTGACTGTGGTGTTTATACACAGCTAACGGGAAGCTGAGCGGTTTGTGTTGACTGGTGTTTATACACAGGGAACGTGAAGCTGAATGGTTTGTGTTTTATACACAGGGAACGGGAAGCTGAATGGTTTGTGTTTTATACACAGGGAACGTGAAGCTGAAGGGTTTGTGTTCACTGTTGTTTATACACAGGAAAAGTGAAGCTGAACGTTTGTGTTGACTGGTGTTTATACACAGGAAACGGGAAGCTGAGCAGTTTGTGTTGACTGGTGTTCATACACAGGAAAGCTGAACAGTTTGCGTTTTATACACAGGGAACGTGAAGCTGAACGGTTTGTGTTGTCTGGTGTTTATACACAGGGAACGGGAAGCTGAACGGTTTGTGTTGACTGTGGTGTTTATATACAGGGAATGGGAAGTTGAACAGTTTGTGTTGATTGGTGTTTATACATAGGGAACATGAAGCTGAATGGTTTGTGTTGACAGGTGTTTATACACAGGGAACTTTAAGCTGAACGGTTTGTGTTGATTGTGGTGTTTATATACAGGGAATGGGAAGTTTAACAGTTTGTGTTGACTGGTGTTTATACACAGGGAACGGGAAGCTGAACAGTTTGTGTTGACTGTGGTGTTTATGCACAGGAAACGTGAAGCTAAACGGTTTGTGTTGTCTGTGTTGTTTATACATAGGAAACGGGAAGCTGAACGGTTTGTGTTGACTGGTGTTTATACGCAGGGAACGTGAAGATGAACGGTTTGTGTTGACTGTGTTGTTTATACACAGGGAAGGTGAAGCTAAACGGTTTGTGTTGACTGGTGTTTATACACAGGGAACGTGAAGCTCTATGGTTTGTTTTGACTGGCATTATACACAGGAAACCTGAAGCTGAACGGTTTGTGTTTTATACACAGGGAACGTGAAGCTGAACGGTTTGTGTTGACTGGTGTTTATACACAGGGAACGTGAATCTCTACGGTTTGTGTTGACTGGTGTTTATACACATGGAACGGGAAGCTGAACAGTTTGTGTTGACTGTGGTGTTTATGCACAGGAAACGTGAAGCTAAACGGTTTGTGTTGACTGTGGTGTTTATACATAGGAAACGGGAAGCTGAATGGTTTGTGTTTTATACGCAGGGAACGTGAAGCTGAACGGTTTGTGTTGACTGTGTTGTTTATACACAGGGAAGGTGAAGCTGAACGGCTTGTGTTGACTGGTGTTTATACACAGGAAACAGGAAGATGAATGGTTTGTGTTGACTGGTGTTTATACATCGGGAACGTAAAGCTGAATGGTTTGTGTTGACTGTGGTGTTTATACACAGGAATGTGAAGCTGAGCCGTTTGTGTTGACTGGTGCTTATACAGAGTGAACATGAAGCTGAATGGTTTGTGTTGACTGGTGTTTATACACGGAACGTGAAGCTGAATGGTTTGTGTTGACTGTGGTGTTTATACACAGGGAATGGGAAACTGAGCGGTTTGTGTTGACTGGTGTTTATACACAGTGAACGGGAAGCTGAGCGGTTTGTGTTGACTGTGGTGTTTATACACAGGGAACGGGGAGCTGAGCGGTTTGTGTTGACTGTGGTGTTTATACACAGGGAACAGGAAGCTGAACGGTTTGTGTTGACTGGTGTTTATACACAGGGAACGTGAAGCTGAATGGTTTGTGTTTTATACACAGGGAACGGGAAGCTGAATGGTTTGTGTTTTATACACAGGGAACGTGAAGCTGAATGGTTTGTGTTTTATACACAGGGAACGGGAAGCTGAATGGTTTGTGGTTTATGCACAGGGAACGTGAAGCTGAAGGGTTTGTGTTCACTGGTGTTTATACACAGGAAAAGTGAAGCTGAATGTTTGTGTTGACTGGTGTTTATACACAGGAAACGGGAAGCTGAGCAGTTTGTGTTGACTGGTGTTCATACACAGGAAAGCTGAACGGTTTGCGTTTTATACACAGGGAACGTGAAGCTGAACGGTTTGTGTTGACTGGTGTTTATACACAGGGAACGGGAAGCTGAACGGTTTGTGTTGACTGTGGTGTTTATATACAGGGAATGGGAACTTGAACAGTTTGTGTTGACTGGTGTTTATACATAGGGAACGTGAAGCTGAATGGTTTGTGTTGACAGGTGTTTATACACAGGGAACTTTAAGCTGAACGGTTTGTGTTGATTGTGGTGTTTATATACAGGGAATGGGAAGTTTAACAGTTTGTGTTGACTGGTGTTTATACACAGGGAACGGGAAGCTGAACAGTTTGTGTTGACTGTGGTGTTTATGCACAGGAAACGTGAAGCTAAACGGTTTGTGTTGTCTGTGGTGTTTATACATAGGGAACTTGAAGCCGAACGGTTTGTGTTGACTGGTGTTTATACACAGGGAACGTAAAGCTGAATGGTTTGTGTTGACTGTGGTGTTTATACACAGGGAATGGGAAGCTGAGCCGTTTGTGTTGACTGGTGTTTATACAGAGTGAACATGAAGCTGAATGGTTTGTGTTGACTGGTGTTTATACACGGAACGTGAAGCTGAATGGTTTGTGTTGACTGTGGTGTTTATACACAGGGAATGGGAAGCTGAGCGGTTTGTGTTGACTGGTGTTTATACACAGGGAACGGGAAGCTGAACGGTTTGTGTTGACTGGTGTTTATACACAGGAAACGGGAAGTTGTACAGTTTGTGTTGACTGGTGTTTATACACAAGAAACGGGAAGCTGAACGGTTTGTGTTGATTGTGGTGTGTATATACAGGGAACGGGAAGCTGAACGGTTTTTGTTGACTGGTGTTTATACACAGGGACCGTGAAGCTCTACGGTTTGTTGACTGTGGTGTTTATATACAGGGAACAGGAAGCTGAATGGTTTGTGTTGACTGGTGTTTATACACAGCGAACGTGAAGCTGAACGGTTTGTGTTGACTGGTGTTTATGCACAGGGAACGTAAAGCTGAACGGTTTGTGTTGACTGGTGTTTATACACAGGAAACAGGAAGCTGAACAGTTTCTGTTGACTGGTGTTTATACTCGGGAAAAGGGAAGTTGAACGGTTTGTGTTGACTGGTGTTTATACACAGGAAACCGGAAGCTGAATGTTTTGTGTTTTATACGCAGGGAACGTGAAGCTGAACGGTTTGTGTTGACTGTGGTGTTTATACACAGGAAACGGGAACCTGAACGGTTTGCTTTTTATACACAGGGAACGGGAAGCTGAGCGGTTTGTGTTGACTGGTGTTTATACACAACGGGGACCTGGGACTGGCCTTCAGTCTTCTTTGGATTGTGCAGAATGGTTGTACGTTCACACTGGGCCATTTCAGTATTCGGACGGCAGGGCATGGCCCTGTCAGAGTAAACAGCGACCCAGATTCTTTGCACTTCCATCTGCCCGCCCCACCATCCTCTGTCGGTCTGTGTAAGCAACATCTTTGGAACGGTTCACTTGCACTAGGTTCGGGTTGTCATGGGTCTTGTTGGTAGTTAGGATAAGCTCCCACTGCCTGTTCGGGGCTCCCTGTGACTTGTGTCATATGAATAGCCTCTGACAACCGAGTCCGGCTCCTGGGTTTCACTCCTGGCTTAGCCGCTGAGCCTGGCAGACTCATTTCTATTGAGAGAAGGGGCTGAGGCAGGCTGTTGTACTTGTTCCTATTCACCCCTGTGCGCATCGTGGCATTTTTGCCATTTCCCTAGCTTTTGGCTGTGTACAAGGCTGTGTTGCTGGCTCGACATTCATCCCAGCAAGGATGGAAAATGTGCTTCTGTCACTACCCCAGTAGCCGGCTACAAAGGCAGGCTTCTGCTCGCTTCGGGCAGACGGGGCTTGTCAGCTCCTCAAGAAGGAGAGCTCTGACTTCAAACCGCCGTTGCCTTGCGACTGTACTCACTCATGGGAAAGGCTCTGGGAGTAATCCCTGAGGAAATCTCTGGAGCTGGAGTCCTGAAGACAGGCCTGTGTTCAACACTGACTTGCAATTCCTGCAACGCCACTGGTGCCCGACTGGATCGGCCTCTGCCGTTCCTTTGGATCCATCAGCTGCATGGAGGTGGGTGTAGCCTGCTGCACAGGCAACAGTATGCTCACCATTTCATACCACTCTTGCACATCATTAGCAGTAGACAGCTAGGACGCAACACACCATCAGCCGCACTTAACCACAATGTACCTGAACATTTCTATCGGAATAAATCCTGCAAAAAATTTCTTCAAATCATTAAAAACACTAAAACCCATATCACATCAAAAACAATTAATATTCTTGCTAGGAGGCATCACAATACAACAGTCCCGTGGGTCAACATTCGTCCATGTCCCTCTACACTAGAGGTTCCCAACCTGTTTTTATGCCATGGAGCCTTACCATTAACTGAGCGGTCTGTGGACCTCAGCTTCGGAAAACCTAATTTAACCCATTCTTGACAAAGTATCTCTCCGAGTATGGTTTAAAACATGGGTCATGTCTCTGTGATGTTGTGAGACTACTGATCTGCTGTGTGATTGTAGTTTCAATATTAGAAGGGATAAGTTTGGTACAAGTGAGAACTAGAAAAGAATGCAGAATAGAGTAATGCACTCAATGTGAAACATAGAAAACCTACAGCACAGTACAGGCCCTTCGGCCCTCAATGCTGTTGCAAACATGAACTTACTTTGGAAGTTACCTGGGGTTACCCATAGCCCTCTATTTTTCTAAGCTCCATGTACCTATCTCAAGGCATCCATTAGTCTTGCGAGACCATGGATCTGCACCTGGAAAGTCTTCACTCTCCAGGGCACAGGCCTGGGCAAGGTTGTACAGAAGACCAGCAGTTGCCCATGCTGCAAGTCTCCCCTCTCCACGACACCGATGTTGTCCAAGGGAAGGGCATTAGGACCCATACAGCTTGGCACCACTGTTGTTGCAGAGCAATGTGTGGTTAAGTGCCTTGCTCAAGGACACAACATGTTGCCTCGGCTGAGGCTCGAACTCACGACCTTCAGGTAGCTAGTCCAATGCCTTAACCACTTGGCCATGTGCCCACACTACCTATCTAGGAGTCTCTTAAAAAGTCTCCACTACCGTCGCCGGCAGCCCATTCCATGCACTCACCACTCTCTGCATAAAAAAACTTACCCCTGTTATCTCCCCTCTTGTGCTAGCTATTCCAGCCCTGAGAAAAAGCCTCTGACCATCCACACGATCAATGCCTCTGATTATCTTGTACACCTCTATCAGGTCACCTCTCATCCTCCATCCAAGGAGAAAAAGCCGAGTTCACTCAACCTATCTCATAGGGCTTGCTCCCCAAGCCAGGCAACATCCTTTTGTAACGCTTGGCTTGATCGGCTCCCGTTCGTCGAGGAGAAACTGCCATCTGCCCACCAAACTGCGTCTCCCGTTTGCGTAGATGCTGTGTAATGCACCCCGGTACAAACCCACAGCGTAAAACAGCAGACAGTACACAATATGCGATTTAAATGATTACACTTTATATCTCTTATTTTGTGATGTGGTTAGTAGAAAAGCAAAATAGTAAAGAAAAGGGTGCCATTTTAGTTGATTTTAACCAGGCCGTGCACAAGTAAATTCGTTGGAGCTCACGGAACCAGGTCTCCTTTCCACCAACCGATCTCCTCTGAACTCCGTCGACTGTCAGCTGGGACCAGACCTGGTGGTCTACCAGAGCGATCCACACGCGTCCGTCCTCTTCTCTTCTCCTCGACGAAAGCCGGCACAGTAACTCCAGCTCCCACGCATACAAAATAGAATAACGTGACTTCCATTGGTTAATTCCCTGTTATAAGCTACAGAGAAGCATTACCTCATCAGTTAACATTACAGAGAAGCTATTTCATTATAACACCACAGAAAAGCTATTTTATTATTAGCCTTTAACATCACTGAGAACCCCCCCCCCCCGCCACCACACTTGTAAATCTCTTCTGCACTCTTTCTATGGTTTCCACATCCTTCCTGTAGTGAGGTGACCAGAACTGAGCACAAAACTCCAAGTGGGGTCTGACCAGGGTGCTATAATAGCTGCAACATTACTTCTCGGCTTCTAAACTCAATCCCACAATTGGCGAAGGCCAATGTTCTGTATGCCTTCTTAACCACAGAGTCAACCTGCGCAGCTGCTTTGAGTGTCCTATGGAGTCGGACCCCAAAATCCCTCTGATCTTCCACACTGCCAAGTGTCTTACCATTAATACTATATTCTGCCATCATATTTGACCTACCAAAATGAACCACTTCACCCTTACCTGCGTTGACTTCCATCTGCCACTTCTCAGCCCAGTTTTGCATCCTATTGATGTTCTGCTGTAACCTCTGACAGCCCTCCATCAGCAAATTTACTAACCCATCCCTCCACTTCCTGATCCAGGTCATTTATAAAAATCACGAAGAGTAGGGGTCCCAGAACAGATCTCTGAGGCACACCACTGGTCACCGACCTCCATGCAGAATATGACCTGTCTACAACCACTGTTTGCCTTCTGTGGGCAAACCTGTTCTGGATCCACAAAGCAATGTTCCCTTGGATCCCATGCCTCCTTACTATCCCTTGCCACACGAGGCTTACGAGCTCATAGTATCACAGAAAAGATTCTAGTATGGATAGAGCTGTGGCTGATTGAAAAGGAAGCAATGAGTGGGAATAAAGGGAGCCTTTTCTGATTGGATGCCGAGAATGAGTGGTATTCCACAGGGATCTGGGTTGGGAACGATTCTTTTTATGTTATATGTCAATGATTTGGATGATGGAATTGATGGCTTTGTGCCCAAGTTTGCAGATGGTATGAATATAGGTAGAGGGGCAGGTAGTGTTGAGGAAGCAGGGAGACCAAGAGACTACAGAAAGATTAGACGGATGGTCATTTAGGACAGAGCTGGAGATATTTGTTTAGCCAGAGAGTGGTGAATCTGTTACCACAGAGGATGCAGAGGGGAATCACAAAGTCGAGGAAAGAGGACCGGGTCGAGACAACAGAGACTTATGGAGAAGAGGAGTTCGGTGGGTAATAAAATGGACGAGTTGACGGTGCTAGCCAGGCATCAGAGAACATTTCGGCAGTGCAGTGTTATGTGTTTCACTGGAACAGGGCTGCATGAGGACATACCCGATCAAAACTTTTCCACGGACGGCTTCCAGACCGTTCGGGCTGACCGGAATTGCACTGGGAGCGGTATGCGTAAAGGAGTTGGGGGCTTACTGTTCTGATTAACAACAGATGGTGCAATCCGGGTCATATTACGATTGAGGAACGTGTTCGTAGACTGGATATTGAACTTTTTACTGTTGGACTCCGGCCACATTTCACTGAGATACAATACTGGGCGTCATGGGAGGTCGTTCCTGCCTGTGGCCATCGAACTTGCAGCTCCTCCCGTGGAGGGTCAGACACCCTGAGCCAATAGACTGGTCCTGGACTTACTTCCATCTGGCATAGTTTGCATTTTGTTGTTTGATTATTTGTGGTTTTTGTATTGCTATATTTATGCTCTATTCTTGGTTGGTGCAGCTGTAAGGAAACCCAATTTCCCGCGGGATCAATAAAGTAGATCTATCTTTCTATCTATCTATAAATCATTGGGTATATTTAAAGCTGAGTTTATTGGGATCTTGATTAGTTAGGGTGTCAAAGGTTATGGGGAGAAGGCAGGAGAGTAGGGTTGAGAAGGATAACATCATGGTGGAGCAAACTCAATGACTGAATGGTCTAATTCTGCTTCTTTGTCTTGTGCTGTTATGGGTTGGAGGGGATGGAGAGGCTTGGGGTGGAGGATGGGATGGGATAGTGGATGATCGATTGGGGCAGAGCGACCTCAGCGAACATCCACCAATCCAGGTGAGGAGAAGATAGTGTACATGAAATAGACTTTGTCTGCAAGAGACAGCAACACCGGGGTGGGGTAACAGGAATGCTGGGGCGGGAGACAGGAACATCGGGATGGGATAACAAGAATGCTGGGGCGGGAGACAGGAACATCAGGATGGGGTAACAGAAATGCTGGGGCGGGAGACAGGAACATCAGGATGGGGTAGCAGGAATGCTGGGGCGGGAGACAGGAACATCAAGATGGGGTAACAGGAATGCTGGGGCGGGAGACAGGAACGTTGGAACATGGGTGAATGGGACGGGAGATCGGAGCAGGGGACAGAAATGCTGGAGATGGAAGTGTTGGAGCAGGAGATTCAGGGCGGGAATGCTGGGAAGGGAGAAAGGAACATCGGCAGTGGGAGCATTAGGAATGCTTAGATAGGAAATGGGAACATCAGGACAGGGACATGGACTGGAACGCTGGTGGCAGGAGACGTGAACATTGGGGTTAGGAGTGTCGGGGAACATTGGCTCATCCTTGACCTCAGTACCCCACACCCCTCCCCTCCCCTCCCATGGGATAAGAGCAGGCTTGTGCCGAGGGAGAGGACCAGCATGGGATGGGATGGGATGGGCAGGGTCGGAGTCAGTGGTTGGGGAGGTGACCTTCTAACATGCTGTGTGTGTCCTGCAGTTTACCCAGAGTGCCCTGGACTGTATGGCGGTGGAGGTGGGGCGGCTGCGCGCACTGCTACAGGTCAGTCTGTCATACACATCTACCCTGTCCTGCATCCGTGCCCCGTGACCGACTCTCTCAACACCCTGACCCACCCAGCCCAGCCCCTAGTGACAGCTCTCTCCCCACAGGCGGGGCAGGAGGCTGCCGATCTGCCCCTGCTGCTGCGCGACCTGGACACCTCGTGCAGTGATGTGCGCCAGTTCTGTAAGAAGGTGCGGAGACGCATGCCCGGCACTGGGGCCCCCGGGACCCCCACCGCTCTCACCTTTGGCTCGCAGGTACGGGGTGTGGGAGGGGCATTGTGTGTGCGTGTGGGACCCCCACCGCTCTCACCTTTGGCTCGCAGGTACGGGGTGTGGGAGGGGCATTGTGTGTGCGTGTGGGACCCCCACCGCTCTCACCTTTGGCTCGCAGGTACGGGGTGTGGGAGGGGCATTGTGTGTGCGTGTGGGACCCCCACCGCTCTCACCTTTGGCTCGCAGGTACGGGGTGTGGGAGGGGCATTGTGTGTGCGTGTGGGACCCCCACCGCTCTCACCTTTGGCTCGCAGGTACGGGGTGTGGGAGGGGCATTGTGTGTGTGTGGGCGGTGGTGACGGATCATTGGGGGGATGGTGGGATTGTGGGGTCAAAGTTGCAGTGCTGTGTCGGGGGTCAGGGAGACAGCTCTGTGACAGCTAGTATACAAAGCACTGCAGATTCCGGAGCTGGGTGGTGTTAGGGTCAGGGTGACAGTGACGCTGTTGGTTCTGTGTGACAGGTATACGACGCGTTGCTGGACTGCCGCAGACATCTGACTCGGGTGGTAGCTGTGCTACAAGAGGTGGCAGCCGCTGGGGTCCAGCTCATCGCCCCCCTTCCTGACAATGAAGGTCTGCCCCCCCAGCAGCTGGAGGAGCTGGCCATCAAAGCAACACAGCAGGTGTGTGAATGGGGAGGGTGTGGACAGGCGGCAGGGAAGGGTGGGTGGAGTTTGGGAGCGGGTGAGAGGTGGGGGAGGGGGGATGGAGCTGGGACGGTGTGTCTGTGTCCCAGGTGTGTGGGGAGGGGTTGGTTATGGGTGGGACGGGGAGAGATCGGGGTGGAGGTGTTGGGAAGGGAGGAGGGAGGAGCGGGGAGCGGGGCCAGTTCTGGGCAGCCTCTGACAGTCTCCGCTGTGTCCCAGGTGTATGGGGAGGGGGTGGTTATGGGTGGGACGGGAGAGATCGGGGTGGAGGTGTTGGGAAATGGGGAGCGGGGCCAGTTCTGGGCAGCCTCTGGCAGTCTCCGCTGTGTCCCAGGTGTATGGGGAGGGGGTGGTTATGGGTGGGACGGGAGAGATCGGGGTGGAGGTGTTGGGAAATGGGGAGCGGGGCCAGTTCTGGGCAGCCTCTGACAGTCTCTGCTGTGTTCCAGGTGTATGGGGAGGGGGTGGTTATGGGTGGGACGGGAGAGATCGGGGTGGAGGTGTTGGGAAGTGGGGAGCGGGGCCAGTTCTGGGCAGCCTCTGACAGTCTCCGCTGTGTTCCAGGTGTATGGGGCAGGGGTGGCCAGCCCCCACGAGAGTCTCCGTCAGTCCTGCACCCTGGTGATTGTCACCATGAACAAAATGGCCACCGCTATGCAGGAGGGCGAGTTTGACTCGGAGAGTGCCATCAGCAAGGTGAGAAACATAGAACATCACAACACAGTACAAGCCCTTTGGCCTGTGATATTGTGCTAACCCCTTTAACCTACTCTGAGATCAATCTAACCCTTCCCTTCTCCATTTTTCCATCATTCACATCCCTATCTAAGAGTCTCTTAAACGTCCCTGATGCACCTGCCTCTATCACCATCAACGGCAGGGCGTTCCAGCACCCGACACGCTATGTGTAAACAGAACGTAACCGGTGAAGTAGCTAACACAGAAACATAGAAAACCTACAGCACAATACAGGCCCTTCGGCCCTCAAAGTTGTGCCGAACATGTCCCTACCTTAGAAATTACTAGGCTTACCCATAACCCTCTATTTTTCTAAGCTCTGTGTACCTGTCCAAAAGTCTCTAAAAAGACCCTATTGTATCCGCCTCCACCAGAGGTTGTGGAGGCATTAACAATGATCTTTCAAGAATCGATAGATTCTGGCATTGTATTGTGTGACTGGAAAATTGCAAATGTTACTCTGCTATTTAAGAAGGGTGCGAGGCAGCAGAAAGGAAGCTATAGACCTGTTAGACTGGCATCAGTGGTTGGGAAGTTATTGGAATCAATTGTTAGGGATGAGATTATGGAGTACCGGGAGGCACATGACAAGATAGGCCAAAGCCAGCATGGTTCCTGAAAGGAAAATCCTGCCTGACTAACCTACTGCAATATTTAGAGGAAATTACAAGCAGGTTAGACAAAGGAGATGCAGTAGATGTGGTGTACTTGGATTTTCAGAAGGCCTTTGACAAGGTACTGCACATGAGGCTGCTTGGCAAGCTAAGAGCCCATGGAATTACAGCGAAGTTACTAGCATGAGTGGAGCATGGGCTGATCGGCAGAAAACAGAGAGTGGGAATAAAGGGATCCTATTCTGGCTGGCTGCCAGTTACCAGTGGAGTTCCACAGGGGTCGGTGTTGGGACTGCTGCTTTTTACGATGTATGTCAATGATTTGGACTATGGAATTAATGGATTTGTGGCTAAATTTGCCAATGATACAAAGATAGGTGGAGGAGCAGGTAGTATTGAGGAAACAGAGAGCCCGCAGAGAGATGTAGATAGTTTAGGGTAGTGGTCACCAACCTTTTTAAGCCCAAGATCCCCTACCTCGACCTCAGTGAAAGGCAAGATCTACCTACTAAATCGTTTAGAGATAAAATAGCTCAGATTGTACTTCCAATTTGAGGCCTTTTATTTGGGCGAATTGTATTTGAATTACACAAAATACTTTTGTCAGACTTTCAAATTAATTCAAAGAAGAAAACACTGTAGCATATCAAACAGGCCATAGCTGTCTTTCTTTAAGAATATTACAATACTTCACACCTTTAATTCTAAGTTTCATTATTTAATTTTATTTCAACATAAAAAATAAATGAATAAAAATTGACTGTTGCACTCAGTGTGATGACTGGGGCTGAATACTTTCTGCTAGCTGGCTCATAACTACAGACAGCCAGTCTGAGACAGTCTGTGAGGTGTACGGTTGCCATATTCTCCCCGCTAAGGTAGAAGGTTCCTATGAAACCTTTCATGCCGAAATGCTTTATGCCGAAGAAGCAATTATCGTTAATTTATATGGAAAAAAATTTTGAGTGTTCCCAGACCCAAAAAAATAACTTACCAAATCATTCCAAATAACACTTAAAATAACACTAACATATAGTAAAAGCAGGAATGAGATGATAAATACAAAGCCTATATAAAGTAGAAATAATGAAGATTAAGCTAAAACCAATTCGTGGGGTTAAAAAATCGGCACGCATGTGCACACAGGTGCCCGCGCAAGGCTTCATGGTCATGGTAGTCTTTCTCGGGGTGAACACAGATGTCCGGGGATTTGATTGCTTCTTTTGTCCGTTATTTGGGAGTGAGAAAGTTGGCAACCCTAGTGAGGCGTCTGTCAGTAAGTCAGCTCCTGTACTTAGATTTAATAATTTTCATCTGTGAAAATGCAATTTCACACAGATAAGTTGGCCCGAAGTAGGCACTGACTTTTAGTGCTTTAAAACCAACGCGCACACCGCGCATTGCTCGGCCCCGTCAGTAGTAATTGCCACCAGTTTATGAATGGGGATGTCACTTTCACGGACATGTTTTTTAAACTCATTGTAAATATCCTCACCTCTCATTCTCTCCTTTAATTGCAAAAGAGTGAGGAAGTCCTCCTTTGTTGTAAATTCCTGGAAAGCCATTCTGACAAATACAATAAGCTGAGCTGTTTGCATTACATCCAGGGATTCATCGAATTGTAGTGAAAAATACCCACGTCCTCTGACAGTGACTCTACCCTCCTTGTCACTGTTGCAGGGCCAAGCGGTACATTATGTATTGCGACTGTGATGCCGTTTTTGTTTTTAAAGTCATTAAAAACAGTCTCTGCGGTAATGGCCATTGCTTCCTTGAATAAGTCACCATCTGTAAAAGGCTTCTTGTGTTTAACCAAAAAGTGACTTACACGAGATGATGCTTCAATAGCAGCCTTATTTTGAGCAGCATGTTTTGTGTAAAACGATTGCTGAGCCTTCAACCCCGATTTCAGCTCCTCAACTTTCCAGGCACGAATTGCACTCTTTGGGGGGTAGGTGTCTTTAAATTTCTGGTGGTTGGTGTTGCGGTGCCGCTCCAGATTCCCTCTTTTAGTTAGTGCTTGTGTTTGGTGGCACAACTTACATACATACTTGTCTTTCACCATGGTAAGTAGAAATTCCTCTTCCCATTCTGGATGGAATTTGTTTGTTTTCGCCTTCTTTCTGGAGCCTCCGCCACGCTATCAGGGTATCACGAGCGATTGCCGATTGCGTTGCCTCTGATCTGGGCCGACATTTACGTGCTAGGCAGCAGTTAATTAATTAGCTTGTTTATTTCGGCTTTTTTTCTTAAAAGTGTGCTGTGTGCATCCCGACTACCGCTGCACCGCTGCCTGCTTTGCAGCCCGGGGGTTGGGGACACTGCCATATATTGATGTTTGCGACAGTCAGTACTCTGATCTAACCTGATTGGTCACTTTGATGCAGCACAGGCTACGCTGAAAATGCGGTGCATGGCTCGTTACAGTAGAGGAGGCTTTCTCTGCCGGACAGAGCGTAGGTGTTCAGCGAAACGATCTCCCAGTCTGCGTTGGGTCTCGCCAATATACAGCCGTCTGCCAGAGAAAGCAGGATCTCCCAGTGGCCACACATTTTAATTCCACGTCCCATTCCCATTCTGACATGTCTATCCACGGCCTCCTCTACTGTAAAGATGAAGTCACACTCAGGTTGGAGGAACAACACCTTATATTCCGTCTGGGTAGTCTCCAACCTGATGGCATGAACATAGACTTCTCTAACTTCCGCTAATGCCCCACCTCCCCCTCGTACCCCATCCGTTATTTATTTTTATACACACATTCTTTCTCTCTCTCCTTTTTGCCCCTCTGACTATACCCCTTGCCCATCCGCTGGGCTTTTTCCCCCACCCACCCCCTTTTTCTTCTCCCTGGGCCTCCTGCCCCATGATCCTCTCATATCCCCTTTGCCAATCACCTGTCCAGCTCTTGGCTCCATCCCTCCCCCTCCTGTCTTCTCCTGTCATTTTGGATCTCCCCCCTCCCCCTCTCACTTTCAAATCCCTTACTCACTCTTCCTTCAGTTAGTCCTGACGAAGGGTCTCAGCCTGAAACGTCGACTGTACCTCTTCCTACAGATGCTGCCTGGCCTGCTGCGTTCACCAGCAACTCTGATGTGTGTTGCTAGTAGAGTTATTGACCCCTTCTTGTTGCTAGCTTCACCCACAGAGACTCCGTAGACAATCCCTCCATGACGTCCTCCTTTTCTGCAGCCGTCACACTATCTCCAATCAGCAGTGCCACCCCCCCACCTCTTTTGCCTCCCTCCCTGTCTTTCTGAAACTTCTAAAGCCTGGCACTTGAAGTAACCATTCATGCCCCTGAGGCATCCCAGTCTCTGTAATGACCACAACATCATAGCTCTAAGTACTGATCCACACTCTAAGCTTATTTGCTTTGTTCACAATACTCCTTGCATTAAAATGGGCACATGTCTTTGGACTAAGCGTGTCCCTTCTCTATCACCTGTCTATCCTCCCTCTTGCACTGTCTCCAAGCTTTCTCTATTTGTGAGCCAATCTCCTCTTCCCCAATCTCTTCAGTTTGGTTCCCACCCCCCCCCCCACCAGCAATTCTAGTTTAAACTCTCCCTGATAGCCTTAACAAACCTCCCTGCCAAGATATTGGTCCCCCTGAGATTCAAGTGCAACCCGTCCTTTTTGTACATGTCACACCTGCCCCAAAGGAGGTCCCAATTATTCAGAAATCTGAATCCCTGCCCCCGCTCCAATCCCTCAGCCACGCATTTATCCTCCACCTCATTCTATTCCTATATTCACTGTCACGTGACACAGGCAGTAATCCTGAGATTACTACCTTTGAGGTCCTGCTTCTCAACTTCCTTCCTAACTCCCTGTAGTCTGCTTTCAGAACCTCCTCCCTTTTCCTACCTGTGTCGTTGGTACCAATATATACCACTTCAGGATATTGTGGATGCGATCAGAAACATCCCAGATCCTGGGAGGCAAACTACCATCTGCAAACACGAGGAATTCTGCAGATGCTGGAAATTCAAGGAACACACATCAAAGTTGCTGGTGAACGCAGCAGGCCAGGCAGCATCTCTAGGAAGAGGTACAGTTGACGTTTCAGGTCGAGACCCTTTGTCAGGACTAACTGAAGGAAGAGTTAGTAAGAAATTTGAAAGGGGGAGGGCGAGATCCAAAATGATAGGAGACGACAGGAGGGGGTCCAACATATTATTCTGTGTAACTTCCGCCACCTCTAACGGGATCCCACAACTAAGCACGTCTTTCCCTCCCCCCCCCCCTGCTTTCCGCAGGGATCGCTCCCTACGCGACTCCTTTGTCCATTCGTCCCCCCATCCCTCCCCACTGATCTCCCTCCTGGCACTTATCCTTGTAAGCTGAACAAGTGCTACACATGCCCTTACACTTCCTCCCTTACCACCATTCAGGGCCCCAGACAGTCCTTCCAGGTGAGGCAACACTTCACCTGTGAGTGGGCTGGGGTGATATACTGCGTCCGGTGCTCCCGATGTGGCCTTTTATATATTGGCGAGACCCGACACGGACTGGGAGACCGTTTTGCTGAACACCTACGCTCTGTCCGCCAGAGAAAGCAGGATCTCCCAGTGGCCACACAGTTTAATTCCACATCCCATTCCCATTCTGACATGTCTATCCACGGCCTCCTCTACTGTAAAAATGAAGCCACACTCAGGTTGGAGGAACAACACCTTATATTCTGTCTGGGTAGCCTCCAACCTGATGGCATGAACATCGACTTCTCTAACTTCCGCTAGGCCCCACCTCCCCCTCGTATCCCATCTGTTACTTATTTTTATACACACATTCTTTCTCTCACTCTCTCTCTCCTTTTTCTCCCTCTGTCCTTCTGACTATACCCCTTGCCCATCCACTGGGCTTTTTCCCCCCCACCCCCTTTTCCTTCTCCCTGGGCCTCTTGTCCCATGATCCTCTTGTATCCCCTTTGCCAATCACCTGTCCAGCTCTTGGCTCCATCCCTCCCCCTCCTGTCTTCTCCTATCATTTTGGATCTCCCCCTCCCCCTCCCACTTTCAAATCTTTTACTAGCTCTTCCTTCAGTCCTGACGAAGGGTCTCGGCCTGAAACGTCGACTGTACCTCTTCCTAGAGATGCTGCCTGGCCTGCTGCGTTCACCAGCAACTTTGATGTGTGTTGCTTAAACTACCATCCGTGTTTCTTTTGTGCATCCACAGAATCGCCTTTCTGACCCCCTACCTATAGTGTCCCGTATCAGTGCTGCCATCCTCTTCCTTTCCCTACCCTTCTGAGCCGCAGGGCCAGACTCTGTGCCAGAGGCATGACCACTGTTGCTTCCTCCAGACAGGCCCCCCCCCCCAACAAGAGTACAGCCACAGTGTACTCTCTAGCAACTGACTCCTATCCTTCCCTCTCCTGTTACTCACTTATCTGTCTCCTGAGGCCCTGGTGTGACTACCTGCCTATAGCTCCTGCTGAAGACGCCGCGCCCCAGCGGCCTCAATGACTACAGACCGGTGGCATTGACCTCCCACATCATGAAGACCCTGGAGAGACTTGTTCTGGAGCTGCTTCGGCCTATGGTCAGGCCACACTTAGATCCCCTCCAGTTCACCTACCAGCTCCGACTAGGAGTTGAGGATGCCATCATCTACCTGCCGAACCGTGTCTACGCCCACCTGGACAAGCCAGCAAGCACTGTGAAGGTCATGTTTTTTGACTTCTCCAGTACGTTCAACACCATCCGCCCTGCTCTGCTGGGGGAGAAGCTGACAGCGAAGCAGGTGGATGCTTCCCTGGTGTCATGGATTCTTGATTACCTGACTGGCAGACCACAGTACGTGTGCTTGCAACACTGTGTGTCCGACAGAGTGATCAGCAGCACTGGGGCTCCACAGGGGACTGTCTTGTCTCCCTTTCTCTTCACCATTTACACCTCGGACTTCAACTTCTGCACAGAGTCTTGTCAACTTCAGAAGTTTTCGGATGACTCTGCCATAGTTGGATGCATCAGCAAGGGAGATGAGGCTGAGTACAGGGCTACGGTAGGAAACTTTGTCACATGGTGTGAGCAGAATTATCTGCGGCTTAATGTGAAAAAGACTAAGGAGCTGGTGGTAGACCTGAGGAGAGCTAAGGTACCGGTGACCCCTGTTTCCATCCAGGGGGTCAGTGTGGACATGGTGGAGGATTACAAATGCCTGGGGATACGAATTGACAATAAACTGGACTGGTCAAAGAGCACTGAGGCTGTCTACAAGAAGGGTCAGAGCTGTCTGTATTTCCTGAGGAGAGTGAGGTCCCTTAACATCTGCCGGACGATGCTGAGGATGTTCTACGAGTCTGTGGTGGCCAGTGCTATCATGTTTGCTGTTGTGTGCTGGGGCAGCAGGCTGAGGGTAGCAGACACCAACAGAATCAACAAACTCATTCGTAAGGCCAGTGATGTTGTGGGGATGGAACTGGACTCTCTCACGGCGGTGTCTGAAAAGAGGATGCTGTCTAAGTTGCATGCCATCTTGGTCAATGTCTCCCATCCACTACATAATGTACTGGGTGGGCACAGGAGTACATTCAGCCAGAGACTCATTCCACCGAGATGCAACACAGAGCGTCATAAGAAGTCATTCCTGCCTGTGGCCATCAAACTTTACAACTCCTCCCTTGGAGGGTCAGACACCCTGAGCCAACAGGCTGGTCCTGGACTTATTTCATAATTTACTGGCATAATTTACATATTACTATTTAACTATTTATGGTTCTATAACTATTTATTATTTATGGTGCAACTGTAACGAAAACCAATTTCCCCCTGGGATCAATAAAGTATGACTATGATTCACTTTCCCTGACCAGATGAAGGTCATCGAGCTGCATCTCCAGTTCCCTAACCCGGTCTCTAAGGAGCTACAGCTTGACGCACCTGGCACAGATGTTGCTGTTCAGGAGGCTGGGTGTCTCCAGGACCTCCCACATCTGACACCCGGTGCAGAACACCAGCCTCACACACATACTTCCTGTTCCTATTCTTCACAAGTAACTTACCTCGCCACGACCTGTTTTCACTGAAGCCCTGTTGAGTCAAAACCCTTCTACTCTGTCTCCCTCTACTCTGCGCCAGCTCCTCTGATGCCCGCTCCTTTAACACCTGCCCTATAAAGCTGTCTCCTTTTAATCTCTTCCCGCTGGTCTAACTGGCTGACGTCCACGTGCCTGCGCAGTCGTACCTCAGTCAATCTACAAATATTGGTAAACATTTGTGGATAGAGTACTGTGCACCGTTGCTATATATATATGTGCCCGAGACTTTTGCACAGTATTGTATGACCTCTCGTATTAGCCATTTGTGCTGTGTTGAAAGTCCCTGGCAGGCCACTCTATCTATGCCTCTTATTGTCTGTGCACCTTGATCAAATTGCCTTTCATCTCCTTCGCTCCGAAGAGAAAAGCTGTAGTTGCACAACCTGTCCTGATAAGACATGCTCTCTAATCCAGGCAGCTTCATGGTAAATCTCTTCTACATCCCCTCTAAAGCTTCCACGTCCTTCCTAAAATGAGGCGACCAGAACTGAACACAATACTCCAAGTGGTCTGACCAGCAACTTACAGAGCTGTAACATAACCTTGTTGCTTTTGAAGTCAGTGCCCCAACTACTGAAGGCTAACATACCTTCTGCCTTCTCATTCACTCTATGGACTAGCACTGCAACTTTCAGGGATCTATAGATGCGGACCCTCCGACTCTTTGTTCCTCCACACTGATAAGAATCCTATTATTAACCTTGCCTCTGCCTTCAAGTTCAACTTTCCAAAGTGAATTATTTCACATTTTTCAGGTTGAACTCTTTCTCAGCCCAGTCTGAATCTTGTCTATTATAATTTATGACAGCTTTCTATACTGCCCACAACTCTATCATCTGCAAACGTACTAACCCACCTTTCAACTTCCTCATCTAAGTCATCTATAAAATGCAGAGGTCCTTGCAGAACACCACTGGTCGCTGATACCCAGGCAGGATACAATCCATCTACAACCACGTTCTGCCATCTGAAGGGAAGCCAATTCCACACAGCCAAGTTTCCCTGGATCCATGTCTCCTGACTTCTTGAATGAGCCTACCATGGGGAATCTTATCAAACGACTTACTAAAATCAACAGACACCACATCCACTGCTTCGCGTTCAGTGTGCTTTGTCAGATCCTCAAAGTGTTCAATCAGGCTTGTGAGGCAAGAGCTGCTCCTCATAAAGCCATCTTGACTGTCCCGAATCAGACTATGCTTGTTCAAATACCTGTAAATTCTCTCTCAAAGGATCTTCTCCAATAGTTGTCCCACCCTGAAGTAAGACTCTCTGGTCTATAATTAACAGGGTTATCCATACTGTCTTTCTTCAAGAAAGGAATAACATTTGCCACCCAATCATTTGGTACTACCTCTGTGGCCAGTGAGGATGTAAAGATCATCACCGAAGGCACAGCAATCTCTTCCTCTGCTTCCCGTAGTAACCAGGGGTATATCCCTTCTGGCTCTGTGGATCTAACTATGCTAATGTTTTTCAAGTATACCAGCTCATCCACTTTCTTAATGTCGACATGTTCCAGCACATCAGCCTGTTTTACGCTGATCAAAAATTCATCATGGGATGGTGGGGGAGGTGGGAGATTAGGGAGGGGTTTGAGGGCAGTGGAGGGGTGGTTACACCCCTGACCCTGCAGTGAAATATATCTGACTTCTTCCCCTGACCCGGCAGCCATCTCCCCCAGTGGAACTACGTGCAGCGGCACTGCGAGCTGAGATGACCGACGCAGAGGGACTGGGCCTGAAGCTGGAGGATCGAGAGACAGTCATCAAAGAGCTGAAGAAATCCCTGAAGATCAAGGTGGGAGCTTGTGAGGAGGGATTAAAAAGTGGGGCAGGCTTTGGCTGGGTTTTCAAGCACAGAGAGCACGGTGCATTGAGTGGCAGAGCGATATTATTAAACCACACCATTGACCAGTAGCGTGTTGGGGTGAGAAGTTGACGGGGAGAGGCGCATTGGGGTGTGATGTTGATGGGGAGAGGCACAGTGGGGTGTGACTTTGTTGGGGAGAGGCACATTGGGGTGAGACATTGATGGGGAGAGGCACAGTGGGGTGTGACGTTGACGGGGAAAGGCGTGTTGGGATGTGACATTGACGGGGAAAGGCGTGTTGGGATGTAACATTGACGGGGAAAGGCGTGTTGGGATGTAACATTGACGGGGAAAGGTGTGTTGGGATGTGACATTGACGGCGAGTAGCGTCTTTGGTACAACAGGGACAGGAGTAGTGTGTTGGGATGTGACATTGATGGGGAACGGCGTGTTGGGTGGGACAATGACAGGGCTCAGCGTATTGGAGTGTGGTGTTGACAGGGAGCAGTATATGGTGGCACAGCGTTGACAGTGAGCAGTTTTGGTGGGGAGCCCCATATTGGGGCATGACGTTGACGGGGGGCTGTGTGTTGAGGTGCGGTTTGACAAAGGGCTGTGTGTCGGGGTGCGGTTTGATGGGGCTGTGTGTCGGGGAGTGGTTTGACAGGGAGCTGTGTGTCGGGGTGCAGTTTGACGGGGCTGTGTGTCGGGGTGCGGTTTGACGGGGCTGTGTGTCGGGGAGCGGTTTGACAGGGAGCTGTGTGTCGGGGTGTGGTTTGACGGGGCTGTGTGTCGGGGTGCGGTTTGACAGGGGGCTGTGTGTCGGGGAGCGGTTTGACGGGGCTGTGTGTCGGGGTGCAGTTTGACGGGGCTGTGTGTCGGGGTGCGGTTTGACAGAAGGCTGTGTGTCGGGGTGCGGTTTGACGGGGCTGTGTGTCGGGGAGCGGTTTGACGGGGCTGTGTGTCGGGGTGCGGTTTGACGGGGCTGTGTGTCGGGGTGCGGTTTGACAGGGGGCTGTGTGTCGGGGTGCGGTTTGACGGGGCTGTGTGTAGGGGTGCGGTTTGACGGGGGGCTGTGTGTCGGGGTGCGGTTTGACGGGGGGCTGTGTGTCGGGGAGCGGTTTGACGGGGCTGTGTGTCGGGGTGCGGTTTGACGGGGCTGTGTGTCGGGGTGCGGTTTGACGGGGCTGTGTGTCGGGGAGCGGTTTGACGGGGCTGTGTGTCGGGGTGCAGTTTGACGGGGCTGTGTGTCGGGGTGCGGTTTGACGGGGCTGTGTGTCGGGGAGCGGTTTGACGGGGCTGTGTGTCGGGGAGCGGTTTGACGGGGCTGTGTGTCGGGGTGCGGTTTGACAGAGGGCTGTGTGTCGGGGTGCGGTTTGACGGGGTTGTGTGTCGGGGTGCGGTTTGACGGGGCTGTGTGTCGGGGTGCGGTTTGACAGAGGGCTGTGTGTCGGGGTGCGGTTTGACAGAGGGCTGTGTGTCGGGGTGCGGTTTGACGGGGCTGTGTGTCGGGGTGCGGTTTGACGGGGCTGTGTGTCGGGGAGCGGTTTGACAGGGGGCTGTGTGTCGGGGTGCGGTTTGACGGGGCTGTGTGTCGGGGTGCGGTTTGTTTTTTTAATACAAAATTCTTTATTACAAATGTCGGTGCTATACAATATTTACAAAACCAGTGACTAACATATTTACTACACTACAAACAGACAATACATGTTAAACCAATATATTGCCATCCTCATCAATGATGGCATTTACACCCCGCGGAGCCCAACGGTCCCGGAACATCTCTACGGTCGCCGTGGACTGTGCGTATTCCTTTTCAATATTCACCCGGGCACGAACATACCCCCTAAACATAGCCAGGCAGTCCGCCCGGGGAGAACCTCCTGCCACCCTTTTCCAGGAGCCACGGATGGCAATTTTCGCCAGCCCCAGGAGCAAGTTGACAAGGACATCCTCATCCCTCTGTGCCCCCCTCCTTACTGGATGACCATATATGAATAGGGTGGGACTGAAATGCAACCAGAAGGCGAGAAGCAGCCCATGCAAATACGCGAAAAGGGGCTGCAGCCTCACACACTCCACGTACATATGGTACACGGTCTCCTCCAGCCCGCAGAAGTGACACGCGGCTGGAAGATCCGTGTACAGACTAAAGAACTTATTGCAGGGCACCGCTTTATGCAGCACCCTCCAGCCGAGATCTCCAAGGTGCATGGGAAGGACTCCCTTGTAGAGGGACTTCCATTGGGGACCCCCCTCACCTCCAGGTGGAAAGACCGACCTCCATGGCGTGTCGGGATGGTGGACAAATGCTAGGAAGTGGAGGGTGTGGAGCAGCAGCCCATAAAGGTACCTCCTGCCTGCATCCCTGAATGGGATTGTGGGTGTCGATGAAAGACGGCTCAAGTTGTGTGGATTCGTCTCTCGGGTAAGGCTGCGGGGCCTGGGCCCGACGAGCAGCTCAGCCCGAGTCGTTCCACACACCTGAGCCACACTGACATCCGTTGAGACGGGGCAAGGGTCGGCCAGGATCCCGCCCTCTGCCAGAGGAGGGGATTCCCGGCCTGAGGCAACCATGTTCCAGACTCTCAGTAGGTCCTGATAGAAGCCGGGCAGCCTCTGCAGAGCAGCACGGCTGACGCCCGCCGGTGGTAGCTGCATATCTTCGGCAAGACAGCAGCCCCTCCGGAGGAAGAAAGTCGCCAACACGTGCCACCTGGGAGGGTGCTCGGCGTACAGGAATCTCTGCAGCGTCCTGAGGCGGAGAGCCGCCAGTCGTGTGCGTACACACACCAGCGACTGTCCGCCCTCTCCTTCTGGGAGACTCAGAACTGCTGCAGAGACCCAGTGCTTCCTGTTTCCCCAGAAGAAGTCCACTAGCTTCCTCTGCATTCTTGCGACAAAAGGGGCAGGGGGGGGCCAAGGTGACCATCCGGTACCACAAGATGGAGGCCACCAGCTGGTTTATGACCACCACCCTGCCTTGATAGGAAAGCACCCTGAGAAGGCCTGACCAGCGCCCTAGCCGGGCCATGACCTTTGTCTCCAGGTCCTGCCAGTTCGCCAGCCAGGTCTCCCCAGAAGGTCTCAGGTAGACTCCCAGATAGAGAAGACATCTGGTGCTCCACTCAAAAGCTCTCATCTCCTCCGGCAGGGAGCCCACCTGCCACTGGCCTACTAAGAGTCCGGAACATTTCGCCCAGTTGATCCTGGCGGAGGATGCCGCCGAGAAAACATCTTGGCACTCGCGCATCCTCCGCAGGTCACGGGGGTCTGTCATCATGAGGAGTACGTCATCGGCGTAGGCCGAGAGGACGACCCCCATGTCCGGTTCGCGCAGAACCAGACCTGTCAGCCTTCGCCGAAGAAGGCCGAGGAATGGCTTGACACAGATCGCATACAGTTGACCGGACATGGGGCACCCTTGATGCACTCCTCTTCGGAAGTGGATAGGTCCTGTTAATGATCCGTTAATCTTAACTAGGCACTCTGCGGCAGAGTACAGGAGCTGAACTCGGGCCACAAAGTGTGGTCCGAGCCCAAAAGCCTGCAGGGTGCCCACCAGGAAACTGTGGTCCACCCGGTCAAAAGCCTTCTCCTGGTCAAGAGAAAGAAACACTGCCGGGGTCCCAGTCTCCTGGGGTAGGTGGATCAGGTCCCGTACTAGGTGGACATTGTCCTGGATGGAGCGGCCCGGTACTGTGTAAGATTGGTCAGGATGGACCACCTGTCCAATTACCGAACCCAGACGGTTGGCCATTGCCCGGGCGAAGATCTTGTAGTCTGCGCACAAGAGGGAGACCGGCCGCCAGTTCTTTAGCAGGCGGAGGTCTCCCTTCTTGGGCAGTAGGACCACAACAGCTCTTCGCCATGAGAGGGGCATTTCTCCGGTGGCTAGGCTCTCCCCTAGGACAAGGCTGTAATCATCCCTCAGGACATCCCAAAAAGCCTGATAAAACTCAACACTCAGTCCATCCAAACCAGGGGACTTGCCCCTCCGGAGTTGCCGAAGGGCAGTGGACAGCTCCTCCCGAGTCAGGGGGGCATCCAGACGCACTGCGTCCTCTGGGCTGACCTTAGGCAAATCCTTCCAGACCTCATTACATGCCTCCGCATTTGACGGATCAGGCGAGAATAAGGACCGATAGAATGAACGGACCTCGTTGTTAATTCCATCAGGGTCCGTGATAGAGGAGCCATCGGCAGCCAGCAGCTCCACTAGCTGCTTTTGAACTCCCCGCCACCTTTCCAACGAGTAGAAGAAGGGTGAGCCACGGTCCAAATCCTGCAGCATTTGGATCCGTGACCTCACGTACGCACCTCGGGACTGCTGAAGCTGCAGGTTCCTTAGTGCGTCCTTCTTCTCCTGGTATTCCTGCCACAGCTGCTGGTCTCCATCGGTCGGACCGAGGCGGGGCTCCAGGTCAAGCAACGCTCTCTCAAGCCGCTCAACCTCAGAGCTCCGCCTCTTTGTCGACCCCCCAGTGTACTCCCGACATAAAAACCGGATGTGGGCTTTGCCCACATCCCACCATAGCCGTAGGGAGCAGAACTCTCTCCGCCTCTCCTTCCAGGAGACCCAGAAAGCTCGGAACGAATCCCGGAATCGGCTGTCCTCCAGCAGCCGGTAGTTAAAATGCCAATACCCGGATCCCACCCGAGGGTGTAGTGGAATAAATTCCATCCACACAAGGTGATGATCTGAGCACGACACCGGCCGCATGGAGGACGCCGACACGCGGGAGACGTAGGCCCGAGAGATGTAAATGCGGTCTATCCTGGAACCTCCTTCTCTAGACCTTCTCGAGAAGGCGCCAGAGTTGGGGTGAAGATTCCGCCAGCTGTCCACCAAGTCAAAGGAGCCGACTAGCTCCTTTAACTTTTTTGCCGATACTGGGTCGCGTTGGAGGCCCGAACGGTCCTCCGCCTTGAGGGTACAATTGAAATCTCCCCCGAGGATGACGCAATCCCCAGGATCGATGGAGCTCAGCAGAGTGGACAGCTGGCAGAATAGGCGCGTCTGCATCACACCGCGCCTGGGAGCATACACATTGATAAAATGCAATGGTACGCCATCCAGGCGCACAACCAGGTGGAGCAGACGGCCGGGCACAACGTCCTGGACTCTTTCAATTACTGGCTGGAAGGTCGGGGCCAACAGGATCACCACCCCGCTAGAAATGGAGCTGAGGAGGCTCATGTGGACCCCGCCCTGCCACTCCAGGAGCTAAGCAGACTCGTCCCCAGGGATGGTATGGGTTTCCTGCAGGAAACTCACCGTATACCGCCCATCCCTGAGGGCTGAGAGATTGTTATGCCTGCGAAGAGGACCCCTGCTGCTGTTTACATTGAGACTAGCTATGGTAAGCTTCATGGTGGGAGCACACTAGGGCTCAGCAGCTGTGCCCATTTCGGTGAGAGCGGAGGCGCCCTCCACCATACTGTCCGGAAAGAAAGCAAGGTTACTTTTTGCCTTCCGGGCTCGAGCGGTACCAGCGACACCCTGTGACCCACCATCCCCCGTAGGAGCGAGGCTGCTTCTCCCTCTAATGTCCCTTACTAGGTCATCTAGGAAAGATTTTAGTTGCCGTCTGTCATTCCCCGCCACTTCATTCCTCTTTCCCTTTCCCTTTCGTCCGAGGATGACTCGCAGGGACCTCACCAGCCTCGGCATGCTGGGCCAGCGTAGCGAGGCTAGTTGAGGCTGGTGCTTGGCACCCTCAGAGGTGAGAATAAAATGCTTAATTTCCTCTACGGGTATCAATAGGGACTTCTCAGGAGGGGTGAGGATGTCCATTATTTCACTATCGAAAGGGTCCCCCTCCAACCCGTCACTGCAGACAGAATCCCCATCGGCCTCCCCGCATGTTCCAATAGATGGCTGCGCTTGTGACCCATACCGCGCAGCGGGCACCTCGCTCTTACCTGCCTGCTCCACCGTCGCATCAGCCTCATCCACATTTGCGACAGTGGAGGGACAATCCCTAGGCACTCCCCACAAGTCATTAATTGCTGGGGTCGACGTGCACAGAAAAACGCCCTCCCCAGGGGGCAGGCATAGAGGGGAACCCGGCACCTTTGGTCCAAGGGATTCACAAGCAGCCTGGTGCTGAGAATGAGAGAGCTTTGTCTCGTCTCCTCTTACATTATTCGGTACACTGGCCTCCAAAGAGGCGCTGACTTGTAGGTCCTGGGTGGAGGCCTCCAGGGCTGCCTCATTTGTGCAAACAGGGCTATCACAAGCTTTTTGCACAACCACACCATCTACCCCAGGACTGGTGGCTACATCTGGGGACTCAGGTTTAGAACCAACCCCTACCCGGATTCCCACCCCTTCCTGGGACTCCCCAGCATCTACATCCCCTGCCCTCTTGCGGGAACGTTCCCTTCTCCTCTTCACGCTGGAGGAGCACACAGGTGCAGGCTTCACTGATGGGGCGGCGCTTTCTGTTTCCATCGCCCTGTCTGCTTGCGCACCTCCCCGAGCCCCACGCTCCACTTCAGGCGAAATGGGCGTGAGCTCTGCGGCCTCAAAGGCGCGCTTCTTACGGTGTTTGGATTTCCCCTTTGCCTTCTTACTCCGCACAGACTCCACCCCGTCCCCCACCTGAACCACAGGGAGAGGAGCAGGGACCGACCCAACCGTAGGAGTAGGGACAGGGGTAGGGGTAGGGGCAGGGTGAGGGGCTGGGGCAGGATCACGGGCGGGGGCAGGGTCAGATGCAGGCGCAGACGCACGCGCAGGAGTAGGATCAGGGGCAGAGGTAGCTGGGGCACTGGTGCCCGAAATGGGCTCCCTCGGGTTCCGGGCGGCAGGATAGTCCCTCCGAAAGTGCCCCACCCCCCTGCACGCATGGCACCGCGGGCGCTCGGAGCTCCAGTACACCTGATAATCCACTCCCTCGTGCCGGACAGTAAACCGGCCCTCAACATCGTCCTCCCTTTCCAGCTGCATGAATACCTGACGCCGGAAAGAGATCACGGTGCGGAGGGTGCGTCTCTTAAATTTGTGTCGGATGGCAGTGATCTCCGACCTTACTTGCCCTAAACGGGCCAGTGGGGGAAGCAAGTCCTCATTTGGAATGAAAGGCTTAACATGCCCAAGCACGATACGTTGCGTGGGGGCCGTCACCAGCTCCATAGGTAAAAAGATGTCTACCGTGACTCCCCTGCTTAGGGCCCGGTGCACTAGCTCTTCATTCGCCAGATAAAACACTGCCTTTCCGAACTCCTTCTCGGTGGCCAGAATACCACCTTTCCCAACAAGGTCCTCCATTGCCTCCGTACACTTTTCTAGTGTCATTCCAGGGCGCAAAATACATTGCACCCCACGTTCCACCTTCACCGACCGAAACAGTGCGTTGTCCAAGACCGGGGAGGCAGCCGCCCTTGCGTAACTCCCCGAAGGCCCGCGACTCCCTGGAGACCGGTCCGGCATGCTGGCGCTCTTTCCAGTCCGAGAATCCTACAGCGGTGCCGGTTTGAAGTCCTGGAACGAGTTGAATAACTGGCCGGGAAAGTTTGCAGTTGACAGTTCCTCGCTGGCTCGACGCCAGGAAAGGCTCCGTCGGACTTGCAGAGACCCAGGCCAGGAGAGGCCGAAACGTCCTTCCAGATGCTCCGGCACCAACACCGGACGAAAATCAGGAAAACAATGGAGGAGGAACGTTGCCCCGATGTCAATGGGGGGGAACGACGGCGTTTGCCTCCGGTTTTGGAGCGAACCGGCTTCCTGGCGAGTTGCCAGCGGCCGCAGCTGGGAGCTACGCAGTTAGCAGCCGCCAACAAACCCAGCCCAAACCGGCAGTAAAACTGCACACCGAGTTTCCACACCAGCGCCGTCACTCACTCGGTTGTCCAAGAGACTTTTAGAGCCACCTCCAAAGTATTCCACAAACTTTATCCAGTAGTTTTGCCTCGATTGCCTTTGTTGGGGCTGTGTGTCGGGGTGCGGTTCGACGGGGCTGTGTGTCGGGGTGCGGTTTGACAGGGAGCTGTGTGTCGGGGAGCGGTTTGACAGGGAGCTGTGTGTCGGGGAGCGGTTTGACGGGGCTGTGTGTCGGGGAGCGGTTTGACGGGGCTGTGTGTCGGGGTGCGGTTTGACGGGGCTGTGTGTCGGGGTGCGGTTTGACGGGGCTGTGTGTCGGGGAGCGGTTTGACGGGGCTGTGTGTCGGGGTGCGGTTTGACAGGGGGCTGTGTGTCGGGGTGCGGTTTGACAGGGGGCTGTGTGTCGGGGTGCGGTTTGACGGGGCTGTGTGTCGGGGAGCGGTTTGACGGGGCTGTGTGTCGGGGTGCGGTTTGACAGGGAGCTGTGTGTCGGGGAGCGGTTTGACAGGGAGCTGTGTCGGGGTGCGGTTTGACGGGGCTGTGTGTCGGGGTGCGGTTTGACAGGGGGCTGTGTGTCGGGGAGCGGTTTGACGGGGCTGTGTGTCGGGGAGCGGTTTGACAGGGGGCTGTGTGTCGGGGAGCGGTTTGACAGGGGGCTGTGTGTCGGGGTGCGGTTTGACGGGGCTGTGTGTCGGGGAGCGGTTTGACGGGGCTGTGTGTCGGGGAGCGGTTTGACAGGGGGCTGTGTGTCGGGGTGCGGTTTGACGGGGCTGTGTGTCGGGGTGCGGTTTGACGGGGCTGTGTGTCGGGGAGCGGTTTGACAGGGGGCTGTGTGTCGGGGAGCGGTTTGACGGGGCTGTGTGTCGGGGTGCGGTTTGACGGGGCTGTGTGTCGGGGTGCGGTTTGACGGGGCTGTGTGTCGGGGTGCGGTTTGACGGGGCTGTGTGTCGGGGAGCGGTTTGACGGGGCTGTGTGTCGGGGAGCGGTTTGACGGGGCTGTGTGTCGGGGTGCGGTTTGACGGGGCTGTGTGTCGGGGAGCGGTTTGACAGGGGGCTGTGTGTCGGGGAGCGGTTTGACAGGGAGCTGTGTGTCGGGGTGCGGTTTGACGGGGCTGTGTGTCGAGGAGCGGTTTGATAGAGGGCTGTGTGTCGGGGTGCGGTTTGACGGGGCTGTGTGTCGGGGAGCGGTTTGACGGGGCTGTGTGTAGGGGTGCGGTTTGACGGGGCTGTGTGTCGGGGAGCGGTTTGACGGAGCTGTGTGTCGGGGAGCGGTTTGACAGGGGGCTGTGTGTCGGGGAGCGGTTTGATAGAGGGCTGTGTGTCGGGGTGCGGTTTGACGGGGCTGTGTGTCGGGGAGCGGTTTGACAGGGGGCTGTGTGTCAGGGAGCAGTTTGACGGGGCTGTGTGTCGGGGTGTGGTTTGACGGGGCTGTGTGTCGGGGTGCGGTTTGACGGGGCTGTGTGTAGGGGTGCGGTTTGATCGAGGGCTGAGTGTCGGGGTGCAGTTTGACGGGGCTGTGTGTCGGGGTGTGGCTTGATGGAGCAGTGTTATTGAGACCTGTGTTCCCCAGGGCGAGGAGCTGAGTGAGGCCAGCGTGCGTCTGAGCCTGCTGGAGAAGAAGCTGGACTCTGCATCAAGAGAGGCCGACGAGAGGGTGGACAAAATCCAGGGCAAACTCGATGAGGTGCAGAACTTGCTGAAGAAAAAAGAGAAGTGAGTGGAGATGAGCTGCAGCTGGTCACTGTGGGAATTTTGTGTAGTTATCCAGCCTTCTGTACGACTGCAGACCAGTTACTCGCAGAGAACCAGTAACCATTACCTGTCCACTGTATTGTGCTACTGAACGATTACCAACTAGTTACTGAACTCCACAGGGAACTACTGACAGGTTACTGACACACATGATTGGGGGAACTGCAGACTAGTTACTCGCAGAGAACCATTAACCATTACCTGTCCACTGTACCCTATTGATTTTGTACCTTTCTTTAATCTGCCTGCATATCTGTTCCTTGATTTCCTGGTGGTTATTGGGTGTCAGAGTGATTGGACATGCCCTGTTCCTGAGTTCTACCCATGTACACTCAGTAGACAAGCCCTCTATTCCCTCTCCTCGGAGTGCAGCTGTGATACTGTCCCTGATAGTAGTGAAACTCTCCCACCTCTTTTACCTCCCCCTCTATCTTTTGTAAAATCATAAGTATTTTATTGATTCTAAGCAGGAAATCATTTAAAACATAGAAATCCTGGGACATTAAATGCCTATTCCTGGTCTTCTCTCAACCAAGTCTCAGTCACGGCCATAATATCATAGTTCCATGTACTGTGTTCATCACTTTTACCCATAAGACTCCTGGCATTAAAATACACAGACTTCAAGCTATCCGTCCTATCATATCTGTTACTTTGCTCCTGCCTACTTTTACTGGCCTTAACATCTACCTTCCTCTCCATCTGTCCACGTTCAGGCCTGACGCTCTGGTTGCCAGTCCCCTGCCAAACTAGTTTAAATCCTCCTGAGTAGCACCAGTGAACCTGCCAGCCTGGATACTGTTTCCCATCCCTCTTGTACAGGTCACTCCTGCCCCAGAGGAGATCCCAGTGATCCAGGAACCTGAAACCCTGCCCTTGCACCAGTTCCTTGGCCACTCATTCATCTGTACTGTTATCCTAGTCCTGCCCTGACTAGCACGTAGCACTGGGAGTAACCTAGAATTTGCTACATTGGATGTCCTGTTCTTCAGTCTCTCCTCTGACTCTCCGTACTCACTGCACAGGACTGCTTCCCCCTTTCTACCAATGTGCGCCACCATATCTGGCTGCTCACCCTCCCTCTTGAGCATATTCCGCAGCCACCCTGAGACCTCCTTGACCCCACTACCTAGGAGGCAGCACCCCATCCTGGAACCATTTTCACGGCAACAGAATCTCATGTCCATCCCGCATCCCCCTCTCTACCTACATCATTAATACAGATGTGCACCATGATCTCTGACTGCTCACCCTCCCTCTTGAGAATATTCCGCAGCCACCCTGAGACCTCCTTGACCCCGGCAGCTGGGAGGCAGCACCCCATCCTGGCATCTTTTTCATGGCCACAGGATCTCCTGTCTGTCCCATTAACTACCTGGCTGTACCCTTACCCGGTGATGCTCAGAGCCAGCCGCGTGCCACTGGCCTGGCTGCTGCCGCTGTTCCCTGACAGGTCGTCCATCACACCCCCAGCCGTATCCAAAGGGTTGTACTTGTGAGGGGAAAGGTCACACGGGAACCCAGCACTGACTGATAACTCCCTTCACTTCTCCTGGTGGTCACCCATCTTCTACCTGAAGCCCGCACTCTGGGTGTGACCACCTCAGAAAAAGTCTCATCTCTGAGGCTTTCAGCTTCCTGGATAGCCCTGAATACATCCAGCTCTAGTTCCTTGCCCTGGTTAGTCAGGAGCTGAAGCTGGGTGCAATTTCTGCAGATGTAGTTGTCAGGGAGACCAGTAGGTACCCTTAAATCGCACATCTTACAGGAGGGTCGTTCCACTGCCTACACTTGTTATAACTCCAACTTCTCAATCTTTAAGTTCTAGCCTTCACCTGTTCTCAACGAAACCAGTTGAGCTTGCCCACTCTTAACACTGGCCCACTCCCACAGTGGCCACTCTTCTTACACTTCCCTTCTTTCAAACGGCCCCTGCCAAGTGCCTAAGAGATCATTATGATTGCAGCCCGCCAAAATGTTCCGAAAGGCCCTGAGCTCTTCTTAAACCTCACGCAACCTGACCAGTGAATGACTTCTCACAGTGATTGTGGCCCGCCTCCTCTAACCACCTCCAACTTTCCTCTTCTATTCACGATCAGCCCGACCCTCGGTCTAGTCATCCTGTGTAATGAGCTGCCAGGGTACCTAGTTACAAGAACCACATTTTAAAGGTATTTGCACAGGGTAGGAAGATTTAGAGGGACATGGTCCGAGCTTGGGCAAGCAGATGGGAATGTTGGTCAGCCGAACGTCCTGTTGCTCTGCTGACCGACTGTGTCATTGCAGCCCGAGAGAGTTTGAAGAGTAGATGAGGTGGGGTAACAGAGCGAAGCGTCCTGCAGGTAACAAGTAAAGATCAGCTGTGGGAGCTGGAGCAGGAGCTGGGTACGGCAGGGTGGCTCGTCCCCTCCCTCTGCATGGAGTTTCAGGAGATGATGGACAACGTGTCTCTCCCCCACTCCCATTGAGTATCTCTTCACGCATGGAGTTTGAATGGTGGATGGGGAGGGAAGGTGATTTTTGGAGGGGGAGGCAGAAGTGGGTTGTGTCTCTCCTCCCCATGTTGACGATCTCTACCCCCCATGTTGACGATCTCTACCCCACAGGGAGTTTGAGGAGACGATGGATGCCCTCCAGGCCGACATCGACCAGCTGGAGTCGGAGAAATTGGAGCTGAAACAGCGGCTTGGCTCCCAGAACAAGAGAACTGTAGAGGGATTGCGGGGGTCTCCCGGCTCTGGGACCCCCAGCCTTCAAGGCAGCATCACAGGTATGGGGGGGCAGGGTGTGAGGAGGGATTGGGGAGGGGAGAAGGGAAGGAAGGGGGAGAGACGTGGGGGTGCGGAAAGGTGATCAGACACCCTGTCACAGTCCCTTTTAGCGGACTTCACCCTGAACATCTCCATCCCCTCCACTCGTGTCTCCCATGTGTGCACAGCCCCTCACGCCCCCACCCATGCATTCCATCCCCTTCTCTAAACCACTCTCTCCCTCTCCTCCTGCTTCCCCTTCACCCCTCCCTCCCACTCCTTCCCCGCACCCCTCCCCCCGCACCCCTCTCCCCCTGCATTTCCCCCCCGCGCCTCTCTCCCCCGCACCTCTCTCCCCCGCACCTCTCTCCCCCGCACCCCTCTCCCCCGCACCCCTCTCCCCCGCACCCCTCTCCCCCGCACCCCTCTCCCCCGCACCCCTCTCCCCCGCACCCCTCTCCCCCCGCATTTCCCCCCGCACCCCTCTCCCCCCGCATTTCCCCCCCACACCCCTCTCCCCCGCGCCCCTCTCCCCC